>NC_134267.1:141942614-142250828 GCF_031893055.1 Leptodactylus fuscus
GCCGTAAAACCAAAGCCTGCAAGAAAGTCGCAGAAATGCATTTATTCTTCAAATCCACCCCATTCTGAATTTTTTCCCTGCTTCCCAGTACATTATATAGAATAAATAATGGTGGCATCATGAAGAAAAATTTGTCCCAGGAAAAATTAAGACCTCATATGGCTCTGGGAGTGGAGAAATAAAAAAGTTATGGGGTTTAGAAGGAGGGGAGTCAAAAACGAAAATCAAAACATGCCATCGGCGGGAAAGGGTTAACTTCAAATACTTCTGTCCCAAAGTCACTATGTAAAGTTTCTCACAACACCGTATAGCAGCTCTAATACAAATTAACTTCAACACAAAAGTCTCACATATTCCCTGAATTACAGCAAAAACAAGATACAAAGTTACATTTCATATCCCATACCATATACACACTACGAAAACCTTACCCACGCCTGTATATACCCACTTCTACAATCACCGTAGACGAAGTCGCGGGTAACAGCTAATATATATATATATATATATATATAATATATATATATATATATATATTTGAATCGTTGCTACATCTCTGCAATTTATATACGTTATTTTTCTTATAATCTAAGCTAAATCGCATTTCTCCCTTTCAGGATACCATTAAAAATGCTGTAAATGCTTGATGTCAGAATGTATGCGAACAGATGGCAGAAATCAATATGTAATGACTGTTTCTCATGTCACGACACAACACACACAACAAGCAACCATTGGAATTTTCAGTATGCAAAGCAGACAATGTGGAATTGTATGTGATATAAAAAGCCGAAGACAATGAAGAGGACTTGCTGGTCCTGTCCGATACTAAACTGCTGTGCTCAGGAATGCTGCACAATTCTGCATTCTGTCTAGATGAAGCTGAACGGTTCGTCACTGCTGAGGGATTTGTGTCTGGGTGGGGAACCCACAACACAATGATAGTTACGTCCCTACAACCAGCTTTTCTGCTTTTTTATTCTCGGGTTCCTCCTCCCTTTTTATCTCCCTACTTAACGCTTCTAAAGAAAGTTCCAGAACTTGGCTTTGTTGTAGCAGATGAGCTGTGTTACCGTATTAGTCATCTTCTGTCTGCCCGTAATAACTAGTCAATTACAACCAAAAGTATCTATGTATTTACTTAAACCAGCCAGCATTTGTCAGGAAAGCAAGGTCAGCTTACAGTCAATTACACAAAGATCATAATAATATTAAACAGATTACAATATTGAAATATTACATAGTGTGTTTATGTATGAAGTTGCCAAAAATGGCGGTAACTTTTTGGCAGGGTAAAGCAGAAGCTAAGCATACCAGTCAATCCAAACATTAGATCTTTCTGTGTTTTGCTGTATTTTCTGTAGGTTGTATAACCTGGAAATGGTTACAGCTCCAGTGTTTGTTTCACAGTAATCTTAGAATTTTGATCAATCATATAAATGGAAATTTATGTGGAATATATGTGGAATTTAATCGGTGACTAGGTATTGTTTTGCTAATCTTTAAGGTTCTTGTAAAATGCTTACAAAAATGCAGAAGAACGCCATGTGTTTGCATTCATACATGAAGTACAAGATACATTTTCTCGGATACAGGATAGAGTAGATTATCAATCTTTCCTTAAACTGAACTTCTTTATGATATATTCCTGGCTGTAGCTTAAACAACTGGCATGAAAAACTTTAAGTGTGAATCGATCGTTCAGTGATATTTTGGCGCAGTTTTTTTTACACTTGATAAACACCACTTCATTTTAGAAAGACCAGCCAGCATGACCAAAAATGTAAAAAAAACAAAAAAACACCCTACAATCTGTAACATGCATTGATCAACTTTATATCTTCTTATTGTGTAAAAGCAAACAAACACTTGGTCTCTGTTTTAGTACCGTAACAAATTCACCAAAAGCAGACCTAAATGCTGCGTGTGAATTCAATCTTATGGGGTGTAGTTGGGGGGTGGGCAACCAAGACATGCCCAGGTGCTGGATTTTGGAGTATACCAACAAGTCGCTTTTATTTATTTAGATACAAGTGAACTGAGCCTTTGCCCTGGGTGAAGCTTCACTACAGCTCTGGTTATTAGAGTGCACGTTCTTTAGCCAACAGCTCAGAAAGGAAACTTGCCCCCTAAATCCCACTGATGTTTCTGTGGCAGCTAGACACTGAGCCAACCTTACAGATATTAGGCTGCTGACAGTGTCACTCTTCACTTACACTCATATTGAAAGAAATATAAATTCCTTTTTAACACAACAGTGAAAACAGTAAATTGATCTATAGTTATGCTAGATTAACCCTAAATGCTAAGTCAGACTATGACTAAGGTCCTATGCTGCAGAAATGCAACATTTGCCATTTAAAAAACACAGTGGAAAAAAAAACCTATACCAGCAAAGTGAATGAGATTTTATTTAATTTCAATCACACATTGTGGTTATAAACAGAGCTGCGGAAAAGCTGCATTTTCAAAAAAGAACATTTTTGCGGTTTGAAGAACGCATCATGTTCATTTTAGTGTCGCATACCTTCTCCTTATATATTTATTAGCGCAGAAAAAAAACAAAGCAAGCACTCAATGAAAACAGTGTAAAAATAGTGAAACCACCTTAAACAGATCTTAAGGATGGTACTTAATTAATTTACATTTAGAGTTACATTCTTTAATATGACAAGTGAATAAGCGCACATGATATACAACTGTGCACTTAGAAAATCATTTTTCATTGATGCAGGGTAATGGTAACCTCCATATTGCTGCTTTCATTTGTAATACAATGGTTGGAACAATGAAACAGAGTTGTACAAATGATTGGGTCACAGGAAGAATGTGCTCGCAAAAGGTTTTTGTATGTCCCCTGCCTTTGTTTAATAACATTCATTCATGAACCCACAGATGCAGCATGCTCGCATAAGATTCACATATTTTTCTAGATTTGAAACAAAAGCCATATATATTGTCAACGTATATATGGGATAAACTAGTTTTAAATATATACCTATACATTCTGCAAAATGCAAATAAATTTTCATTGATGGAAATTTGGAAAGCTGTGGCTCTAGGGACACCTTAGGTAAGGTAGCTCCCTACAAATCATTGTCCAGCCCTTAACAAGTCTTATGACATTACTTGGATTTAGGCCAAACCAGAAAATCTTGTACAAAAGGAAAAGACCCATCTGACAGCTGTTTCCGGTTCTTGCCCCTCATCGGTTGAGCAAGGATGAAGAAGGGTACTGTTTCTCCCTCTGGTGAGTCCACCTTTGCAGGTCCATATATATATATATATATATATATATATATATATATATATATACACAGTAGATATATATATATATATATAGTTCTCTCAGAATATTATTGCAATTACAGGCTTTGTTATACACATGTGTGTCTTTTGGAACAACACAAAAAAATGTCCTGCACAAAATTTTTGCCACCTTTTCAAAATTGTGGGTAAAAAAAAACTTTGTTTTAAAGTGTGTGATGCTAATTAAATCTCACCTGTGTCAAGTAACAGGTGTGGGCAATATTATACCTGAAACCAGATAAAAAGAAGAGAGGTTGACTCATTCTTTGCATTGTGTGTCTGTGTGTGCCTGACTAAGCACGGCGAACAGAAAGAGAAGAGAACTGTCTGAGGACTTGAGAACCAAAATTGTAGACAAATATCTCAAGATTACAAGTCTATCTCCAGAGATCTTCATGTTCCTTTGTCTATGTGTGCAACATAATCAAGATGTTTACAACCCATGGCACTGTAGCTAATCTCCCTGGATGTGAACAGAAGAGAAAAATTGATGAAAGGTTGCAATGCAAGATAGTCCTGATGGTGGATAAGCAGCCACAATCAAGTTCCAAAGAAATTCAAGCTGTCCTGGAGGCTCAGGGTACATTACTGTCAGTCCAAACTATCCGTTGACATTTGAATGAAATGAAGCGCTATAGCAGGAAAACCATGAGGATCCCACTACTGTCACAGAGACATAAAAAAAGCTAGACTGTAGTTTCCCAAAATGTATGTGAGTAAGCCAAAATCCTTCTGGGAAAACGTCTTGTGTACAGATGAGACCAAGACAGATCTTTTTGTTAAAGCACATTATTATACTGCTTACTGAAAACAGAATGAGGCCTACAAAGAAAAGAACACAGTAACAATAGTCAAATATCTGGGAGGTTCAAAGATGATTTAGGGCTGTTTTGCTTCCTGTGGCACTGGGTGCCTTTACTGTGTGCAAGGCATCATAAAATCTGGGATTTTGAGTCTCAATATGGGGCCCAGTGTCAGAAAGTTGGGTTTGCATCCAAGGTCATGGTCCTTCCAGCAGGACAATGACCCCATACATACTTCAAAAAACACCCAGAAAGGCATGAAAACAAAGTGCTGGAGAGTTCTGAAGTGGCCAGCAATCCGAGTCCGGATCTAAATCCCATTGAAAACCTGTGGAAGATCTTAAAATTGCTGTTGGTTGAATGCACCCTTCAAATAGGAGAGACCTGGAGCAGTTTGCAAAAAAAAAAAGAGAGGTCCAGAATTCCATTTAAGAGGTGTAAGAAGCTTGTTGATGGCTATAGGAAGCAATTGATTTCAATATTTTTTTCCAAAGGGACTGCAACATATATTAGGATGAGGGTGCCAATAATTTTGTCCAGCCCATTTTTGCGTGAAATTATATAATTTTTGGCCTTTTATTTATATTGTTCCAATACACACAAAATAAATAAACTTGTGTATAAAAAAACATGTGAAATTGCAATAATTTTCTGAGAGAAATACTTCATTTCATGAAATATTTCAGGGGTGCCAACACTTACGGCCATGACTTCAGGCAAAGGGCAAAACAAAAATGTGCGCGTCTGAGCACTAACTAAACAGAAAATACTAAATGTATGTGTGGGTTACTACCAGCCACACAAATCAACTAAAAACAACACTCTACCGTGGCACAAGGCTCTCAGTGTCAGGACAGACCCAGTCACTTTGTCTCTTCCCAGGATCTGCTCTGAAGTGCAGGCTCTGCAGCCTTTTATGAGCCAGTAACAGGCCTATGAGCCACAACCGGGCTGCAGCTTATTCAAGATCCGCCATGGACCACACATACATCAGGAATCTGGGGGAGATATACCGTGACTCTAGCACTCTGCCTGCCACTTTCTTACATATTCCCCCCCCTCCTTTGTTCGAACCTGTAGGACCAGACACAGCCATCATACAATGGAGTCCTGGACAGGGCATCAGCATTCCTCTGCATTTTGCCTGCCCTGTGTTCCACAGTAAATTAAAAATTTTGCAGGGTCAGAAACCACCTGGTGACTCTGGCGTTTCTCTCCTTGGCACAGCACATCCATGTCAGGAGGGAGTGATCAGTGATCAGCTTAAAGTGTCGGCCCAATAGGTAATACCCTAGGGACTCTAGGGACCACTTAATGGTTAAACACTCCCTTTCCATAATGCTATAATTTTTTTTCAGGTGATGTAAGCCTTCTACTCAGGTAGGTGATTGGGTGTTTTTCACCACCCACCATTTGAGACAGGATTGCACCCAACCCTACATCAGAGATGTAAGTATGAATCAAAAATTATTTTGTGTAGTCAAGTGTGATCAAAACCGGCTCTTTACAGAGGATGGACTTCAACACCTGGAATGCCCCCTCAGCCTCTTCACTCCACTTGACCATTATGGAACTTGTTCCTTTAGTTAGGTCTGTCAGTGGGGCTGCAATAATCTCAAAGTTTTGGATGCACCAATGATAATACTGGTTAATTCCCAGAAAAGCTCTCACTTGCTTTTTATTTAAGGGTCAGGGTCAATTTTGAATGTCCTCCACTTTGTTAACCTGAGGTTTTATTACTTCTCTTCCTATTATATACACCAGGTATCAGGCCTCTTGAAGACCTAAAGCACATTTCTTTGGGTTGACAGTTAAACCAGCTGCGAGGAGTGAATTTAGCATGGCTTGAACATTGGGTAAGTGACTTTCCCAGTCCATACTAAAGATGACAATGTCATCTGAGTACACTGAAGCGTACCTTCGATGGGTCTTAAGGACTCTGTCCATCAACCTCTAGAAGGTTGCTGGAGCCCCATGTAGACCAAACGGCATCCTCATATATTGAATAGACCTTCTGTGGTGACAAATGAGCTTTTTTCTCTGGCCTTTTTAGTGAGCAGCTCCTGCCAGTACCCTTTTGTTAAGTTGAGGGTGGAGAAATAACTGCCATGTCCCAACCTCTCTATTAACTGTTTGACTCTGGGCATTGGGTACGCAACAAATTTTGAAACTTCATTAAAGGGGTTGTCCCATAACAAGGATCCTATCTATACTGCTAGTTTATGTGGATATAAGACTTTCTAAATACATTGCTTTATCAAAACTGCTTTGTTTGGCCACTATCTTAATTTATTCACTTCATTGTTTTACATGAGTTTCTAGGACCACGGGCTTATCTTCTGTGATGTAGCTGCCTGCTCTCAGAGGGGAGGGAGGGGCTGAGTGCTCGGCAGCAGCTCTGAGCTATGTATGTCTCTACCACAGACAACCAATGGAGCTCCTCAGATAGGGGAGGGGGGAGGTGATAGCTCCGCGATTTCTGAGCTCTTATCAGTCGGTTTAATTGAATTTGGCTGATAAGGGCTGAGATAGGGAGTCCGGTACCTCTGTATGTAATGCAAACTGACTCAAATTCAGCTCTGCTACATCAGCTTCTACATCAGCTTCATACTGTGGTAATTCATTTACAACCAATCCCTCATTACTGACTGCAAACATAGCAGATAGCAGAGCAAGTGAATCCCCGCCCACCAATGTGCAGAGAAAACCAGGAAGTGAACAGAGCAGATAGCCTGCAGGTTGGTGAACAAGTGTGATGGGAATACCCCTTTAAGCCTACGGAAGTCATTGCAGAACCTTATAGTACCATCTGTCTTATGAATACAAACAATGGGATTGAACCAGTCACTCTTAGATTCCTCAATTACTACAAGTGTCAACATATTTTTGACCTCCTTAGCTATGGCTTGTCTATGAGCTTCAGGTATCCGTTATGGTTTTAGATTAACCCGTACCTGCGGCTTGGTGACAATGTCATGTTCTAACACATGGATGTGCCAAGGCAACTCAGAAAACACATCATTATTTTTCTGTGCCAACTCCTTTGTCTCTTGTTTCTGAGCCTTAGACAGGGTCTCTGCTATGTATACCTCGAGTAAAGTATCCCCAGGAGTATTCACCCCTTCAGTAATAACCTTGCCCCGTTCGTGCCTTTAATTCATGGCCAACCGGAAGCACACGGTTGTATGCAAACGACCTAACAAAGTATGGAGACAACACAGAGATAATATATAAAGAAAAGAGCTACACCTGCTCTGCACCTGAGTACTTGTGTGGTAGTGTCCTCTATAGGCTATGTTAACATGTGGCTGATTTGTTACAATAATTTTGGCAACTGAAGATTGGTTCCATTCCTCTCAATGGGTTTTTTAGGCACAACCAAATGAACTTTAGAAACCTTCTTTAGATGAATAGGACAGTCCCAGAAATGTCTACAACAAATCTGTTTCATGTGAATGTACACCTTAGGGCAGGGGTGCCCAATACGTCAATTGCGATCTACCGGTCGATCGCGAAGGATGTATGGGCCGATCGCGGGATCGGTGTCTGCTTGTTGACAGCGTAGGCTGAGAATCATCTCTGGACACTGGCAGTCCGGGTCCTTGCACTCGTTCGCAGTCAGAGCTGCGGCGGCCCTGCCTGCAAGTGTCCAGAGATGATTGTCAGCCTGCGTTGTGAACAAGCAGACACCAGAGAGCTGTCTCCTGACAGCTCTCCGGCAGTGGCGTAACTACCACCATAGCAGCGGTAGCAGCTGCCACAGGGCCCGGGACATTAGGGGCCCGGTGACAGCTGCTACCGCTGCTATCATTATTCTCGGAGGTCTTTTCGGACCCCCGAGTATAATGATCGGGGCCCCCTGTGGTGGAATACTTTCCACCAACAGGGGGCCCCGAAGCTGCAGCAATGGCTGAGACACAGGAGCTGCAGGTCTGGCTCCTGTCAGCTCTTCAGGACGATCCCCCACTCTCCCCCCTCCCTTTCTCTGCTGTCCTCTGCCCACCAATGAGAGGAGGAGGCGGGGCTTATCCCTGCCGAGCTCCTGCCGTCCGTCCTGCACTGGAGGAAGAAGGAAAATGAAACTGAAGCTACACAGGTACGTACTGGGGTTACTTATTAATATCAGGCATATGGGGTGATTACTTGTGTTTTAGTAACTCCATGTGCCTCATATTAATAGCAGTTAACCCCATCATCTCCCTGACATTAACCCCTGTGTGCCTCACCATAAGAGTTACTGATGTGTGAGACATATGGGGGTAATAATAATGAAGATACTTTATTATTACCTCCATGTCTCTCACATATCAGTAACCCTTATGGTGAGGCACACAGGGGTTAATGTCAGGGAGATGATGGGGTTAACTGCTATTAATATGAGGCACATGGAGTTACTAAATTGTAATGCACAGGGCCAGATTTTATATCCACAATTTGTCCTGGTATAGCGGTCAGCGGGTGACGTGACAGTATTTAGTCCTGTAGGGGCCACTAAGGGACATAATACTGTGTGCAGTGGCCACTATTGGGTATAATACTGTGTGCAGGGGCCACTATTGGGTATAATACTGTGTGCAGGGGCCACTATTGGGTATAATACTGTGTGCAGGGGCCACTATTGGGTATAATACTGTGTGCAGGAGCCACTATGGGGCATAATACTGTGTGCAGGGGCCACTATGGGGCATAATACTGTGTGCAGGGGCCACTATTGGGTATAATACTGTGTGCAGGGGCCACTATTGGGTATAATACTGTGTGCAGGAGCCACTATGGGGCATAATACTGTGTGCAGGAGCCACTATGGGGCATAATACTGTGTGCAGGGGCCACTATGGGGCATAATACTGTGTGCAGGGGCCACTATTGGGTATAATACTGTGTGCAGGGGCCACTATTGGGTATAATACTGTGTGCAGGAGCCACTATGGGGCATAATACTGTGTGCAGGAGCCACTATGGGGCATAATACTGTGTGCAGGGGCCACTATTGGGTATAATACTGTGTGCAGGGGCCACTATTGGGTATAATACTGTGTTCAGGGGCCACTATGGAACATAATAGAGCGCGCAGGAATGCGTAAGAGGGACTCGGTTGAGATCTTCGGTGTCGGGGGGGCCCCATGTCAAAAGTTCGCCACGGGGCCCCGCCATTCCTAGTTATGCCACTGCTCTCCGGTGTCTGCTTGTCTCCGCCCTGACCACAGGCCCCGCCCACAAGAAGTGGGTAGTAGATCTTATCCCTTGGTCAGTTTAGAAAGTTGCTCACATGCTGAAAAAGTGTGAGCACCCCTGCCTTAGGGTATATTCAAACATAGGAATCGGCCTCCCAATGAAAACAATGGGAGGCAGAGATTGTAGCAGGATGCTGAAAAAATCATCCTCCTATTTGATCTTGCCACTGATCCACCTGTGGCTCGGGACTGCATCAGCAGTGTCTTGCACCATCTCGTAGCCGAATATGGCATCAGAAAATGAAGATGAATTTCTCTTCATTTTCTGCCATGTGAACATAGCCTTTGTGGTCTGTGAATGCTTGTGTCTTGTACTTTTCACAGTTTATGTACATCTCTTTGATGGATGCATAAATACTTATTACTCATCCAACACTTGTTCTGTGATCATGGCTCCCACAAACAGCTGCCACAGCCTTGCCTACATTTGGTAAATATACATCATGCAAAATTTGGGGGGTTAAAAATTCTTGGCATTGGCCACTATTGCAGCCATATGACACCACTTGCACAGTATGTCAGGTATTCAACTCCTCAAATACTGGTAAAAAAAATAGTCTCCAAATGTAATAAGAATCTTATAATAAGTAACCTTTACCCATTCTGTTTGCTAAGTTTAGACTCATGTTTTAAAAGATCCTTCCACTACCACTTCTTTCTGGCCTACTCCCCCTTTTGGCTGCCGTGAAGTGGGTTGTGGGCAGGGGTGTAACTACTAGGGTAGAAGCAGTAGCAGCTGGACATTAGGGGACCCAACGACAGCCGCTACCACTGCGTTTTTTTTTTGTTTTTGTTTCTAATAGGCCATTACCGGCTGGAGTTATTCCAAATGTTAACGGGCCCTATTTACTTACCGATCCTGGCAGGGGCCGGGATCAGTAAGTGATGCTGCGGGCCCCACATACACTACTATTATACTGCACCACAGACTGTCCAGGAGTTGGCAGATGCTTTAGTCCAGGTCTGGGAAGAGATCCCTCAGGAAACCATGCGCAATCTCATCAGGAGCATGCCCAGGCATTGTAGGGAGGTCATACAGGCACGTGGAGGCCACACACACTACTGAGACTCATTTTGACATGTTTTAAGGACATTGCATCAAAGTTGGATCAGCCCGTAGTGTGTTTTAACACTTTAATTTTGGGGGTGACTCAAAATCCAGGCCTCCATTATTGGTTAATGAATTTGATTTCCATTGCTGATTTTTTGTGTGATTTTGTTGTCATCATACTCAACTTTGTACAGAACAAAGTACTATGGGAAGAATATGCAAATCTGTCTTCCATGATGTAATTAGGAAGTCAGGTGCCTCAGTGTTGCAAACCAATAGAGGGCGCTCACTGGAATGTGCAAGCCTGTCTTCCCTGATGTAATTATGAAGACAGAATCTCAATGAAATAGCCCAATAAAGGCTGCTCCCTTTAACATCATGCTCGATCTTCCAAGAGGCCTTTGTTTTGCAATGATGCTGGAATTATTACCAGGTATAGTCTCTCAACCGAGGACGGCCGTTTCAATGTTATTGCATCTCGTCAGCCCGGTGTAGAGAAGACTAACCTGGTAGAGGTGAGAGGCTTAGACAGGGTAAGGGGGGGGGGGTATCGTCACTCCTTGGGGAGAGACCACCATATATTCTGTCTTCCTAATTACATCAGGGAAGACAGGCTTGCACATTCCAGTGAGCGCCCTCTATTAGTTTGCAGCACTGAGGCACCTGACTTCCTAATTACATCATGGAAGACAGATTTGCATATTCTTCCCATAGTCCCTTGCAAAGTGGAGTGCTAAAGGCTTAATAAGTCTCCACACACTTATATGGTGGTCTCTCCCCAAGGAGTGATGATACCCCCCCTTACCCAGAACAAAGTAGTCAATGAGAATATTTCATTCATTCAGATCTCGGATGTGTTATTTGAGTGTTTCCTTTATTTTTTTGAGCAGTGTACATTGATATATACTGTGAATCATACCAGTAAAATTTGTTAGACCTTTATTAGACACAACAATTAACCCCTTCCCGACATGCGCCGTAATAGTACGGCGCATGTCGGGTCTGTAACTATGGCGACCGCCCGGGAGCCGGGTGGCCGCCATAGCCGCCGGGTGTCTACTGCTTTAAGCAGTAGACAACCGGTTCTAATGCCTCCGATCGGTCCGGGGACCGATCGGAGGCATTAACCCCTCCGGCGCCGCGGTCAAAGGCGCCGGAGGCGCCATTTTCCCGGCGGCGCATGGGCGCCGCCATTTTGGCCGGGATCGCCGGCTCCTGGAGCATGCTCCAGGGCTGACGTCCCGTTGCCATGACAGCCGGGAGCCTTGTACAGGCTCCCAGGCTTGTCTGCAAATCCTCTCTTTTGCAGGCTGGTCTATGCAGCCTGCAAAAGAAAGGATGCTTTTTTGCAATGCATTGCAATGCATTATCATTGTAATGCATTGCATTAGTGATCAGACCCCCTGGGGTTCAACACCCCTAGGGGGTCTAATAAATGCAAAAAAAAAAATTTAAAAAAAAGTTAAAAAAAAATATAAAAAAATATAAAAAGAATTAAAAGTTCAAATCACCCCCCCTTTCCCTAGAACACATATAAAAGTAGTTAAAAACTGTGAAACATATACATGTTAGGTATCCCCGCGTCCGAAATCGCCCACTCTACAAATCTATAAAAATATTTTTCCTGTTCGGTAAACGCCGTAGCGGGAAAAATAGTCGAAAGTGCCAAACCGCCGTTTTTTCACTGTTTTGATTCTGATAAAAATTTGAATAAAAAGTGATCAAAGCAATAACATTTCCCGAAAATGGTAGAACTAAAAAGTACACCCGACCCCGCAAAAAAAGACGCCCTATGCATCCCCGTACACTTACGTATAAAAAAGTTACGGCCGTCGGAATATGGCGACTTTTAGAAAAAAAAATTTTTAACACAGTTTTAGAATTTTTTTTAGGGGTCAAAATGTAAATAAAACCATATAAATTTGGTATCCCTGGAACCGTACCGAAACACAGAATATAGGGGACATGTCATTTTGGCTGCACAGTGAACGCCGTAAAACCAAAGCCTGTAAGAAAGTCGCAGAAATGCATTTTTTCTTCAAATCCACCCCATTCTGAATTTTTTTCCTGCTTCCCAGTACATTATATAGAATAATTAATGGTAGCATCATGAAGAAAAATTTGTCCCGCAAAAATTAAGACCTCATATGACTCTGGGAGCGGAGAAATAAAAAAGTTATGGGGTTTAGAAGGAGGGGAGTCAAAAACGAAAATCAAAAAATGCCATCGGCGGGAAGGGGTTAAAGCAAATACTTTACTTTGCAAACTGATAATTTTTGTCTTCATTTGAAGAATGAGAATATTAGATTGAAATAAAAAAAAGTACTGAGGCGTTTTAACAACTGCAGTCCTTGGGGTCAGTTTAGCTTTTCTGATCTGTATTAGCAGGAGGCTAGACCAAGGCATAAACATGGAATGTAAAATCTTAAACAGCCGTGCGAGTCCGTGTGTCCAGAGAGCTAGCTGCATAGCATTTGGCTGCTATTTTCTTAAACCTCATGTCATCACACACACGCTTCCTAGGTTTATTATCTCTAGTGCTTTCCAAGGTCACTGGTGACAGAAAATCTCCACCCTGGAATGTCAGTCTGGCCTCTCACAGATTGCTACTGTCACTAGGCCGGCTGCAAGACAGAGACATGGAAAGAAAGCAGAACAAGCTGACAGTTTACATGTGTGACACTGAAGACCCCAGAGAGCTAGCGTAAACTGTCTCGCTTTCACATGGCCTTCAGCATGCACATTGCGGTGTCATTGCATTTGGTACAGGAAAACTCTCACTTTGTACTGGGAAATGAAGAGCTGGCTGCCAAAGACCAGCAGTTCACACTGACGGGTTTATTGCTTACACTAATACCAGGCATATTCTCACCTCATCTATCGCTTTATCATCCTGTTTTCCTCTCGTAATCCCCATTGTATCTTTCACTAGACTAAACTGCTGTAATGAGATAAAATTTCTAACTGAACAAATAGCACAATGGGAGGAATTTATTAACCCATATGTGCCAGTTTTCTATAATTGTGGCACATCTTTGGCGCACAACCCATTCTTCTACCAAAGATGTGCCAAATAATTAATTTTATGCCTCACGTTCCACTTTTGCGAAAGTGGGAGGACCTCTGGCTACACCCTGGCCAGAGAAATTTATTATAACTCACAGATATTCATGAAATTTATGCCCGTCCCTACTTCAAACCCGTACACCATACACAGCGAGAGGCTGGAACAGCTCTTAATATACAGTAGTAGCCAGCGGAGAGTGGAAAAATTCAGGATTTCACAGAAAGGAGTCAACATCTGTTACTACTTCTTGTTGTGTATGGGCTTCTTGTGTGTGTAATGGAGAGAAACTGAGGCTGGGGGTCACTTCAGTTATATCTCATGAATTGTAAAACGTATAAAGGTGTTTTTGGTGTTGCAAGAAAGAGGAGATTCTAATATTTCATTTGACACTAAGGCTATACTCCAATATGCATTAGGCTGTCCATTGTTCTGGTCCGGATACATATAGAGTCGACAGACCCTATTGACTATAATGGGGTCTGTCAGCAGATGAACAAGCAAAGCATGTAGGACTTTTTTGTCTGCCGATTTCAGGCGGACACTGCAACAGAGACACCAATGCAGATGGAAATGTAGCTTAAAGGGGTTGTCCCGTCACAAGGATCCTATCTATAATGCTTGTTAATGTGAATGTAAGACTTTTCCTAAATACATTGCTTCAGCAAAATTGCTTTGTTTGGCCACTATCTTACTTTATTCATTTTTTTGTGGCCACAGCCCTGACCTAGCTGCTCCTGAGTCAAGTGATGTGTCTTCCTGCTCTCAGGGGGAGGGAGGAGGGGCTAAGTGCACGGGAGCGAGCCTGGTGGGAGGGGGGGTAGTTTACCCTTTGGGGGAAGGGGCCACCAATACAGGGTTAGACGCCGGCACAAGTGAAGTCAGCAACATCTCTATGCTTCTGCCCTGCATGACGCCAGCAGCGGCAGAAGCGATGCTGCTATTCCGGGGGAAGGGGGGGGGAGCGGAATAACAGCATCGCATCTGCCGCTGCTTGCTTCATGCAGGGCAGAAGCATAGAGATGTTGCTGACTTCACTTGTGCCAGCGTCTACACTCCCCGGCATCTGCTGTAATAGAGAGGCGGATGCCGGGGACAGTTAGACGCCGGCACAGGTGAAGCCAGCAACATCGCTATGCTTCTGCCCTACATGAAGCCAGCAGCGGCAGAAGCGATGCTGTTATTCCGCTCCGGGGTCACATATGCAAAGCCAAGCGACGAGATGCCGCCGGCCCTGCGTGTGCGCTCATACACCAGTCTAGCCTTCACAATGGGAATACAGACCCGGCACCCTGTCGGGTCTGTATTTGCACTGTGAAGGGTAGACTGGTCTATGAGCGCGCAGGCAGGGCCGGCGGCATCTCGCCGCTTGGCTTTGCATATGTGACCCTGCCCACCAATGACGAGCCAAAGCCGGAAGACAGAAGAATTCACAGAAACGAAGACTGGTAAGTATGCGACGTGGGACAACCCCTTTAAGGATGTAGTTCTATCTGTACTATTTCCAGAAATACAGTCAGGATTGGGATATTTATACGAGGCTGTATAAACAGTAAATATCCCAATCCTAACTGCATTTTCAACCTGTGATTTTACTGTAAATAATATAGTTAGAACTTAGTTCATTACCATTTGCTTCAATACTGATTAATTTCATCTACACCTGCAGTCTAGAATACAAGGGGGCCCATTTACTAAGGCTTTTAACTTGAACATGAAATAGACTCAAGTCCATGAGGGATTCGTCAAATCAGCAGCCTCGTGGATTCAAAGCATATCGTTTTATTGGTTTTTTCAGCACTTTTTTTTTTTTTTTAAATCATGATCATATAACTATAGCCATAGACTGATTCAAAACACTAGCCTTAAGCCCCATGCACACAAGCAAATATGAACCAGAAAATCTGCACTGTATATTGCCTGCATTTCCCATATTGTATTTGGTCCTGCATCATAGTGATCTACGATGTTAGGGGAAGCTGCTTCCTCGCAGCTCCACTGTTCTGTGCAGTATAACTGCAAGGAGGCAGGCTCTAACATCAAAGACAACTAAGATGGAAAACCTGTATTCACCCGTGTGCAGGAGGCCTAATGTCTCATTCACACAGTCCTACTTATTTTTAATATATTCATTCAGATTTTGCTTTTTTTCCTACAAAGCATTTGGTCTGTTTTGTGGCCTGATAGCCTATGGTGTCGTGAAAAGTATGAATAGTTCACTGATGTTATCCATGTACTATCTATTATTTAAGGGATCCAAGGTATTAAGACATTTTGTTACAAAAAAATAATATTTATCTGTGTTTTACTGATTTGAAAAATGGATAAACTCTCAGCATAATACCCATCGGTAGATTTTATGAAGGAATAAAATGCTCCACTGGAATGAGATTAAAAGGCGCATAGCCCGTAATAAATTTGTCTCATCTCTGAGCCATCTGCACACCACAATCTGATATCTACACTTGCTAGGTGCTATTGCAGCCATCTGTTGGGAAAGGCCAGGAGTAGTATTTGTTATGATCACAATGGCTAGACACTCGCTCAACTCTCCTCTGCGGTGTTGCAGTGTTGACAGGGCTTGCAGGGTACCTGATGTTGGTGATACTGTTTCCGTGGGGCATGTCTTAGTTGCTGTCAGCCTTCGTGAGCCTGATGGAGGTTGGACTGCCAATGATGGTTGTACAGGAATATGACTTGGAGATAAGAGGTTTTCAAAACGGGGCGACTCAAAGTGTTTGGTTCAGGTAGAATACAGTTAAACACCCAATTTCTGGAAGTACAATACTTCAGACGCTACAGCTGATGGCTGGGACTGAGGAGGTAGATAATACACCATTTTTACAATCCATGTCTCCCTTGGTATAACAAACTTCACTCCACACAGTGTGTAATATTCTCTTACAAAGTCACAAGTTCCCAGTGTCTGGTGTAGATCAACAGGGTTTCCCTGTCTGTCCAGAGGCGCAGGCAAGGTCGTAGCTTTGAGGCCCATATAACACTTGGCAAACTCCTCTCTTTGCCACGTGAATTGAGAAGGCATTCTCCCCATCTCTTGACTGCTGACTGACATGGGGCTGGCCTAGCTGGATTTTGTTCTGGGCTAGCTTAAGTTCTGGCTCAGTCTCACCTCACAATCCACACTTGATCTGCTACAGAGGGAAAGAGAAGACTCCTTTTCTCCTCTCCTTCCCAGAACTCACTCTGATGTGCCATCTCTCATGACAAATTCTGCAGTGGTTCACCCACTAAAGGTACAAATTACATAATACATGCATAACAGTGCAAAACATTTCACTTAAAAGCCCAAATGAAATATAAATCTTTGGAAATGCTTCCAGGCGGACACTATACTATTGTCCATTTTAGCCAGTGTACTACACTTTTTTGGTGTACATTATAATAAATCTATCAGGCAATAATAACCCAGAGCCCTTGAGCCATGCCCAAGTTACAAAAGCAGATCGAGAGGCATAAAAATGCAAACCAGCACAAGACGACAGAAAACTGGTGTATATGGTCACATTATTTTCAGCGGTACCATCATTTCTGTCCAGGCCAGATTTTTTTTGTTTTGTTTTTTAATTCTGTTGAAGCATGCTTGAGAAGGAATGTCTGACTTTCATTTGTTCATTTTCATAGAATTTTATCTATTATTTCTTTTGTCAGATTCAAGTTATTTCTGTGACCATTGTGGGTTTTTCTTTCATTAACCCCTTCCCGACATGCGCCGTAATAGTACGGCGTGTGTCGGGTCTGTAACTATGGCGACCGCCCGGGAGCCGGGCGCCGTCATAGCCGCCGGGTGTCTACTGCTTTAAGCAGTAGACAACCGGCTGTAATGCCTCCGATCGGTCCCCGGACCGATCGGAGGCATTAACCCCTCCGGCGCTGCTGTCAAAGGCGCCGGAGGCGCCATTTTCCCGGCGGCGCATGGGCGCTGCCATTTTGGCAGGGATCGCCGGCTCCTGGAGCGTGCTCCAGGGCCGACTCCCCGTTGCCATGACAGCCGGGAGCCTTGTTAAAGGCTCCCAGCCGGTCTGCAAATTCTCTCTTTTGCAGGCTGGTGTATACAGCCTGCAAAAGAGATGATGATTTTTTGCAATGCATTGCAATGCATTAGCATTGTAATGCATTGCATTAGTGATCAGACCCCCTGGGGTTCAACACCCCTAGGGGGTCTAATAAATGCAAAAAAAAAAAAAAAAAAAAAGTTAAAAAAATATAAAAAAAATATAAAAAGTATTAAAAGTTCAAATCACCCCCCTTTCCCTAGAACAAATATAAAAGTAGTTAAAAACTGTGAAACATATACATGTTAGGTATCCCCGCGTCCGAAATCGCCCGCTCTACAAATCTATAAAAATATTTTTCCTGTTCGGTAAACGCCGTAGCAGGAAAAATAGTCAAAAGTGCCAAACCGCCGTTTTTTCACTGTTTTAATTCTGATAAAAATTTGAATAAAAAGTGATCAAAGCAATAACATTTCCCGAAAATGGTAGAACTAAAAAGTACACCCGGCCCCGCAAAAAAAGACGCCCTATACATCCCCGTACACGCACGTATAAAAAAGTTACGGCCGTCGGAATATGGCGACTTTTAGAAAAAAAATTTTTTAACACCGTTTTGGAATTTTTTTTAGGGGTCAAAATGTAAATAAAACCATATAAATTTGGTATCCCTGGAACCGTACCGAAACACAGAATATAGGGGACATGTCATTTTGGCTGCACAGTGAACGCCGTAAAACCAAAGCCCGTAAGAAAGTCGCAGAAATGCATTTTTTCTTCAAATCCACCCCATTCTGAATTTTTTTCCTGCTTCCCAGTACATTATATAGAATAATTAATGGTGGCATCACGAAGAAAAAATTGTCCCGCAAAAATTAAGACCTCATATGACTCTGGGAGCGGAGAAATAAAAAAGTTATGGGGTTTAGAAGGAGGGGAGTCAAAAACGAAAAACGAAAATCAAAAAATGCCATCGGCGGGAAGGGTTTAAACAAGGGGTACCAACAATTTTGTCCACGTGTGTATATGGTGTGTATATGCTCCATAGTCAGCACTATTATGTGTTAATTAGATTATATATATATTATATATATATTATAATCATTACACTTGGCCATAAAAAATAGACAAACTGACACAGAACAGATGCCAAAAAATGGACACAGTTGTGTGAATTAGGAATATGTCCTTTCCTATATTTTAGCTAAAAAAACACAGCAAAATCTGCACACAAAAAATGCAACAAAAACTATATGGAGCAAACGTATTAAGATTATCATATGCCAGTCTTACCAAAGGTCCCAGCTGGCACTGGGAAGGAATGATTTCTGAAGAATGTTAGCAACTGGCATAGATTTCCATTATAACTCTGGCCAGAAAACTGAAGAAAAATTATAATAAATATGTTGAACCATGGCGTGCCGGACCCATTCTGACACACAATGTGGTGAGGAAGACGCTGAATGAGGATTGAGGTGCATGTTTGGTGCAAGAAAGGCATTACACCATGAAACTCCAGAAGTGAAACATATAAAAAGTACCAATCACATTATTTAAATGCTTAAATGGAATTTTTTTCTTTTTTTAAGTGCACAATTACGCAACTGTGGTGGATTTGTATCTTTTTGTTTCTCGTGTGACTTATAACAGAAATCTATGCCAGTTCCTACCTGCCATAGATCTCATTCAGGAGAATAGGCAACCTTTTCGTAAACCAGTTATGCCAATTGGAGCCTTTACTAAGACTGGTGTATGAGATGCCAATCTTAATATTTGTGAAACAAGATCCACATTTGATTTAGTAAATGTTGGTTTCCAGAGTGAACTGTTAAAAATGATCAGTTCAATCAAACAATGGCCTTTTACTGCATTCTTCACTGTACAGACAACAGGCATCTTGTGAACAGATTTTTGGACATATGCCTATAAATTATTCAATTGATTTCAATCTTGGACAAGTCTTTGAGACCACACCCAGATTACTGGACCAAATCCAGTACATACAGGCCAACACAATTTTACATTGCAGAACTAAAATGGCTGAAGGATGGCTATTTCCCTTCACTAAGCTACAATACAACTCTCACAGTATGTAACATTTTGTTTATGTTTTACGAAATACACATTTTTTCATATATTTTTCTCTTTTGGGGTAGTCCAAGAATTTGATAACTAAGGGTGGAGGCCCGGGAAGATGAAACATAATAAAAAAAAAATCATACTCACCTTTCCCTGGCTCTCCAGTGTCTGTTGCCGCTGTCTAGTCTAGAGCTTGCCATGCCTTTTCTGGATGAAGCCCTGCGCCGCATATGACCGCTGAAGTCAATCTACAGCCACAGGAAAGGCACCGGTGACATATGTGAGTGATTTAATCTTTTCCTATGGCTGCTGATTGCCCTCAACAGTCACGTAAGCCAGGGACACCTTAGCGACAGGGTCAAGTGAGTTTTTTTTTTTTTTTTTATGTTTCATCTTCAAGTATGTAGCAGTGTGGTCCACTGTATCTAATTATTTTCCATCTTTTAGAATTCCCTTTCTGTTGCCATATTTATTTTTAATGTGAGAAACATAGTTTTCATACCTGGATTGGCCAGATGGGAGCATTATTGAGCAAAATAAGCAAAAATTAATGTGTAATTTACACCAAAAAATTCTGTAACATGCAGTGCATAACATTTACCAAGTGTTTTCAACACTTTTTAAAAATATTTAAGACTTATACTAAAATGGACGTTTCCATCGGGAAAGGGGTGTCAGGAAGCTGGTGTGTGGTGAAACGCGCGTTGGGGTGTGGTTTTGACATCCCCTTCATTTGAGTGTCTACTGCATTACCATTCCTTTGGTCTACTGCTAGCCATGACTACAGGTATTACATTTTGTTATTGACTATTATATTTAATACTTGGTAGACCTTTGGCTTCTTGTCATTGTATTTAGCTATTTTATACATGTCTTTTATTGAGCTATATTTATTGCATGGTATGTATCTTATGTAGTGACTCTGAGAGTGTGGTTTCAGTGGTTAGGTCATGTTTGTTGTGACCCTCTACTGTATAGTTCACTTTGTACTGTATCTTTCATAATTATCAGTGATGATCGAGTAGTATTCGATCGAATACCTCGCTGGCATAGGAATGCGTGTAATTGGCCGAACACCAAGAGGTTAAACGCATTGAATATTCAAAGCGTTTAACCCCTTGGGGTTCGGCCAATTACATGCATTCCTATGCCGGTGAGGTATTCGATCGAATATTACTCGCTCATCACTAATTATTATTTTTACGATTATTGCAATTCTGTACCAATAAAGAATATATATATACAGTCCTATGAAAAAGTTTGGGCACTCCTATTAATCTTAATCATTTTTAGTTCTAAATATTTTGGTGTTTGCAACAGCCATTTCAGTTTGATATATCTAATAACTGATGGACACAGTAATATTTCAGGATTGAAATGAGGTTTATTGTACTAACAGAAAATGCGCAATATGCATTAAACCAAAATTTGACCGGTGCAAAAGTATGGGCACCTCAACAGAAAAGTGACATTAATATTTAGTACATCCTCCTTTTGTAAAGATAACAGCCTCTAGTCGCTTCCTGTAGCTTTTAATCAGTTCCTGGATCCTGGATGAAGGTATTTTGGACCATTTCTTTCTACAAAACAATTCAAGTTCAGTTAAGTTTGATGGGAAATGTTTATTGCTTAGATCACCTATTATTTAATTCAGAGGCAAAACAGAGAGAAAAACCCGGCGGTTTAGCACTTAGGGATACCTTATGTGTATGTTTCACAGTAATGTTATACTTTTATATGTATTCTAGAGAAAGGAGGTGAACTTTCATTTATTTTATTTTTTATTATATTTTTTTTTTAAGTGGTTTTTTTTTTTTTTTTTTACTATTTTATTATCCCCCGCTTAGCGGTCTTGAACCTGCAATCATTTGATTGCAAGTCCCATAGACGGCAATACAATTGTATAGAATCTCCCGGCTATGGGAGATTCTATACATTACTATCGCGGAGTGTCATAGACCAGCCGCGATAGTAATATATATCTATGACAGGCCTGGGAGCCTTCATTAGGCTCCCAGCTGTCATCGGAACAGGTCGGCTCCTGCGGCCTCGCCGTGCAGGAGCCGGCCTGCATCACTAAAGGTATGGGGCCGGTGGGGACCGGCCCGGGGGCTAACTAACTGCCGGGACCTGCGGAGGAGGAGCGGATTTACAGCATGCCACCGCTGGTTTTCTTCAGCGGCAGGAGCGTGGCAATCTGCAGGCCCCGGCAGCTAAGACACTCCCCGGCATCTGCTGTAATAGACCGGCAGATGCCGGGGACTGTCTTAGCTGCCGGGGCCTGCAGATTGTCACGCTCCTGCCGCTGCAGAAAACCAGCGGTGGCAGTAGCGCGGCCATGCTGCAAATGCAGCATTCGGACTATAAGACGCACCCTCATTTTCCTCCGAAATTTGGGGGAAAAAAAGTGCGTCTTATAGTCCGAAAAATACGGTATATGTTTTTCAGCGCGGGTGCATTAAAAGCACACGGACCCCATAGACTATAATGGGGTTCATGTGCTTGCCGCCAGATCACTGCAGGGATCGTGCAGACAGGAAAATAGTTCACCATCTACTTTCCTGTCTGCATGATTCATGTGGGCAGTGCGGGGTAAGCACATGGACCCCAATATAGTCTATGGGCTCCGTGTGCTTTTACAGCACAGCGCATGCAATTGTGTTTGTATTCCATTTGGGGGTCTCCATGCGGACTCTCCCAGGACGAAATACAAAAGCAGTTGCGAGCCAACCCATAGAACTAGTTTCTTTTTGTGAGAGGGACATTTTGTTTAGGTTCATACCTGCGCCTGCTCTCTGCCTGGGGATTCCTTTCCCCATTCTGCTTTAAAAATGCAGAGAGAAAAGTTCTGCAAGCAGAATGAGTAACCACTTTTTTAAGTGGATTAGGTTTCCGAATGCAGGCGTGAACCTAGCAGCAGCAGAAGAAAATTACGATGTGTTTTACAGTATCAGAAACTCCCATCCCATTGAAGAAAAACAAAAAACCGCTGTGGAAATATTGTGTTTTCAAAAACGTATTATGTAATTTTTACCTGAAGAGGCACTCGAGTTTACCCTATAGATTTAAAGGGGTTGTCCGGGCTAAACTATTAAAGTTTAAATCTGCTGAGGGCAGTGAAAAAAATAAAAGAAATACATACTCGCCTGTCCCAGTTGCTCTGTTGTCTAACTCTCGGTTCAATTGCTCTGCTGGGTCTCTTCCAGCGTTGTGCTGAAGCCGCTGATTGGCCTCAACAGTCACATGACTCGATTTTGTAGCGCAGGGTTCACATCTGCATCTGGTATCCATCCACTTGCAAACAGTTTTAAGAGAAAAACGGTTTGGTACAAAAAGGGTTCCAAACGGTTGCACAGCTGATACCCAAATCCGTTTTTTTTTTACGGATTAGGGGACTGTTCACACTTGCGCCTGCTGTCCGCCCACCACGATTCCGCCAAAATTGCACAAAAACAGATTGGGAACAGCTTGCAAACGGCCTCTTTAAGAACCCATTCATTTCAATGGGTTTTTAAAGAAATCTGCAAATGTCTGAATGCAGCCTCTCCACCGTGAAACTGCTTTTTTTTTTTTTTTGAATGGATACAAAGTCGAACATTCAGGACTTCGTGTCTCTGCAATTTCGGTCAGCTTTAACACACATTCACTTAAATGGGTTTGTAAAGGTGACTGCAGGTCCGCCTGCAGCCTGTCCGTGGGGAAACTGACTTTTTTTTCAGCCGGACACAAAAGTCGTACATGCAGGACTTTGTGTCCAGCTTAAACGGTTTCCCCGCGGACAGGCAGAAGGTGGACACCTTTAAAACCCATTCACTTGAATGGATTTGTAAAGCTGACCGCCGGGTTTCTGTCGCCTGTCCAATTTCGCCGGGGCTGAGGACGGTAATCCTGCAGAATGGCAACACTGGACAGGGGCACAAGTGTGAACGCCCCCTAATTTGCTTGTGTTAGTTTTTGAACAATCTGTTATTTTTTTCTTCCCCCTTCTTGCGCAGAGGGAAAAAGTGATTGCAAAAAGGAAACAAACTGATGCTGGGTTCATACCAGCGCCCGGTCTCCGTTCTCAGGTTTCCATCTTCTGCAGACAGAAGACGGAAACCTGACAGACTGTGTCTGGCCATGAGCGCCAGTGAGCGTTTTATGCTCTCCGCGGCGAAACCGTTTTTTTCAAACTGGATACAAAGTCCTACATGTCTGACTCTGTGTCTGGTTAAAAAAAAAAAAAACGGTTTCGCCACGGACAGCATAAACCACTCACGGCCGGAAACGAAAACCAAGGACAGGAAACGGAGACGTGCATAACGAGACCCCGGGCACAGATGTGAATGAGCCCTGATTGCTAACCGTTTGTAATCCGTTTTCCATAGACTTCCATGTTAAAAATAAATG
Organism: Leptodactylus fuscus; assembly: GCF_031893055.1. Taxonomy (NCBI): domain Eukaryota; kingdom Metazoa; phylum Chordata; class Amphibia; order Anura; family Leptodactylidae; genus Leptodactylus; species Leptodactylus fuscus. The sequence continues at coordinate 141,966,554 of NC_134267.1, forward strand.
GATTGGTTGCTGTCCATCTGGAATCTTTATTTTTAGTACGGAGACAAAATCCTGCCGGTTCTACTTTTCTCTCAGCACAAAAAAGCTGAAACCAGACGGAAATGGCACAAACTGATTCATGTGGATTACCATACCTCCCAACTTTTGAAGAGCAGAAAGAGGGACAAAATTTAGTTCCACCCACTTTTATGTTAACTCCACCCATTCTCATTCATTTTTCTTGTGCCCCCACACAGTGTAATCCTCCTACAGTCACCTGTAAATTATATGCCCCATCTCCATCTCTCCCCCAGTTTCATATAACCCCTTTATCTACCCCCACTTTCATTTCCTCCCCATCCCTGCTCCCAGTTTCATGTCACCCTTCCATCTGCCCCCAGTTTCATGTCCCCCATCTCTGCACCCAGTTTCATGCCCCCCCCTCCATCTCTGTCCCCAGTTTCATGTCCCCCATCTCTGAACAGTTTCATTTTCTCCCATCTCTGCCCACAGTTTCATGTCCTCGCATCTCTGCCCAGTTTCACATCCCCCCATCTCTGCCCAGTTTCATGCCATTCTCACCCCCCTTCATCTGCCCCAGTGTCATGCCATTCTTCACCCCTTCATCTTCCCCAGTGTCATGCCGTTCTACACCCTTTGATCTGCCCCAGTGTCATGCCATTCTCCCCCCTTTCATCTGCCCCAGTGTCATGCCGTTCTCCACCCCCTTCATCTGCCCCAGTGTCATGCCGTCCCCCCCCCTTCATCTGCCCACAGTTTCATGCTGTTCTCCCCCCTTCATCTGCCCACAGTTTCATGTCCTCCCATCTCTGCCCCCAGTTTCATGCCACCCCCCCTTCATCTGCCCCGTTTCATGGGCCCTCTACATTATGTTCCCCTCAATGTTTAACACACACAAAAAAAACCCAACACTTATACTCACCCTACCAACGCTTCCCCGCAGCTCTCTCTGCAGTCTCACACATAGTTGTAGGTGCAATGTGACGTCATCACATCGCGCATACACATGCAGGAGCCTGAGCGCAGCGTTAAAGCAGGAGCTGAACTGTGACAGCTCCTGCTTTAATCTCCTATGTATACATCTGAGTTGAAACCGGGACATACCTCCCGCCCACCGGGACAGGACAACTAATCCGTGAATGTCCCGCAGTGAGGTATGGGATTGCTTTTAAAACTCATTGGAATTGTTGGGTTTTAATCCAGACGGTTCAAAATCAGTTTTTGAAGATTTCAAATACAGATTTGCCGAACGCAGATATAAACCGGACCTGAAGTATAAATTCATGCACATTGTTGGCAAAAGGTAGTGAATTCTGTCAGCCTTGGCATGGAATTTGCACCTAAATCTTGACAGACTCCACAGCATGCGAACATGGCCTTCATATCCATTCATGAGTACTTAGCATTGTGAGCACATACAGGGCATGAATAGCAGAGCCATCACACATCCCCCTCCTCTCACTGTATACAGGGACTGCAGCGCCTGCCAACAATATCCACCTGGATTCTGATGTTTTCTTTTGCTGCCAACCCCTGGTCATATACCAAAAATACTGAAAAAAGCATGTACATTTGTAAAGGCGCCTTTGTGTTTGTAGAGCAGCAATGCCTTAGTCCTGCTCCACTACAGCTGGCAGGGCACAGGGACATTGTCTGGTACAATATGGTGGAATTGTCTCCTGTTCAGAGTATGTTTTCAGCCAGACTCACATTCTTCCCCTAAAATCCAGACTCCCCCGTCCCTCAGGTAACTCCTCTCCTGCCCATCCCTCCATGTTGTCCGCCTATCCCTCCTTGTGGCTCTCACCCCTTTTCTTTGTCTGTAAGTTTTCTTGGCCTCCCCTCTCCCCCGCCCCTTCCTCAAGCAGAGCCCCGGCACTCGCAGCCCTCAGGCTGAGGCATGATGGAAAGCAGAAGTGGCTCTCTGCATCCACTAACAAGTAGAGAACATGAGAAAGCAGCCGAGCTCTGTCTGCCGCGACTGTCATGGGTGCATGGGCGTCTAAGTGGACACTTTGATATACACTGCAAGAATGAGAGGGGGAGGGGGAGGCGATAATGGACAGGGAGCAAAAGGGGATCCTCAAAAGAGGGAGTCGAGGGCTTTACAGAACACAGATGATGGGGAGGAGGCTGGGAAGACGGGGGAGGGGGTGACCGCAGTCTCACAGGGCAGATTGTAGGATAAGACACGACACTAATGGAGATGGGAGGGCGGCTGTGAGGAGACAACCTGTAGACGGAACATAAGGGAAGACATGGAAATAACTGGAGTGAGAGGGGAGGGGAGACAATATGGAAAAGGGCGCGAATATACGAGGGCACAACTACATATACGGGGGCTGCGGGGATGGCTCTGAAGCCAGCACAGTCTAGACTGGCGGCCGGAGATGGATGTCACAGGGGGTGTCCTCTGAGGAACACACTGGAGATTAGGGGAAGGGGGGTCATATGACATCACATGACGTCATCAGATTGTTCATGTACGGATAGCCCTGACTGTAACTACTGGTGATCTATATGGGATATTGTCCACTGCCTATTTCAGCTCACACATGGTCATACATGGCTTTCTGCATTGTTTCATCTCATGCATACAGCACTACATGATTTATTTACATTCTGCATTTCTTTCTTTGGTTTCCTGTATTAAGTGATGTCTCTTTTTGGATGTAGATTTGTCCATTATTATTAGCTATGCCCCAGTTATGTAAATTGTATCTATAATAGAGATGAGCGAACACTAAAACGTTTGAAATTCGATTCGAACAGCCGCTCAATGTTCGTGTGTTCGAACGGGTTTCGAACCCCATTATAGTCTATGGGGAACAGATACTCGTTAAGGGGGAAACCCAAATCCGTGTCTGGAGGGTCACCAAGTCTACTATGACACCCCAGGAAATGATGCCAACACCTCTGGAATGACACTGGGACAGCAGGGGAAGCATGTCTGGGGGCATCTAACACACCAAAGACCCTCTATTACCCCAACATCACTGCCTAACAACTACACACTTTCCACATTCAAAAAAACCTCTATCAAAGTGGGAAAATACCTGGAAACCTTCTTTACTCCCCAAATGGATGGACACAAACCCCAATTTAAGCTCAACAAACAGTAACAACCACCCCTTTAAATCACGTTCCCCATGACAACCACAAATGGAATAGGCAATGGGAATTCCAAAAGCCCTCACCCTTAACTGTCATTTTGAGTGTGTGTGTGTGTGATGTGGTAAGACCTTCCAAAATTCACTTTTCTAGCCCTTAACATGAGCCCTTCCAAACAAAGTTACAGGACCTTAAGCTGAGCTACCAGTAGAGATTGAGGCCCTTGGCATGAGTAGAGCATTGCACCAGCAGTGTTTTTGGCACTTAGGGTGAGTTGAGCCTTGTACCAGCGTGTGTCCCTTAACATCAGGCGGGCCCTAAGTTCTGCGCTTTGCACAAAAGTTCCACATTAACTAGGCTGAATGGTACAAAGATTAGTAGGCCCGAGAACCAGGAACAGGTCTTGCAATGGCTGTCGGATAACGCTTAAAGCACATTGTCCACCAGCCAGTCAGCCTCTACCTCCTCTTACCCAACAGTCTTGTCCTCCTTCCACCCAAAATTCCCAATCTTCCCAGAACAATAACCCCAACTGTCCCTGCTCCCCAGAGCTGTTCTCCCTTCCTTTGACTGTACCGCAACCTGCCCCTCCATTTCGCGATTCCACGGACCTAACAGACGAGTATCTGTGTCCAGATGCTCAAACACTAGAGTCTCCTCCATTCCATCTCCGGTCGATTTGGTGGCGGATGACCAGCAACCCACCCTCATTGACGACGATGAGATGCAGTTGCTGTCAGGGCAGCCAGTTGACATGCGCATTGTGCAGGAGGAGGAGGCGAGACAGGAGTTGGAAGAGGAGGTGGTGGACGACGAGGACACCGACCCAACCTGGACAAGGCGGATGTCAAGCTGGGAAAGTAGTGTGGATGTTGAGGCAGGTGCAGCACCAAAAAAGGTAGCTAGAGGCAGAGGTCAACAGCTTCGCCGAAGCCAGGCCAGACCCGGAATGTCCGAAGATGTTCCCTTTTGTACCCAGCCCAGAAAAACTCCCCCATCGAGGGCACGTTTCTCGAAGGTGTAGAGTTTTTTCAAGGAATGCGCCGAGGACAGATATAGTGTCGTCTACACAATTTGCCTCTCGAAATCGAGTAGGGGCCCTGAGAAGAGCAACCTGTCCACCACTTCAATGCACCGTCATTTGGAATCCAAGCAATGGAATCAGTGGCAGGCAGCAACGGCAGGACAAACGTCGCCCGCCGTTCATGCCACTGCCTCTGCTCACAGTGCTGGCGATGCACTCCAGAGGACGAGCCAGGACATCACTTCATCTGCCTCCGCCACTTTGTTGACTTCTCCCTCATCCTCCCCTGTTTCTGTCTTATCTCCTTCTCCTGCACCATCAAAGGCACCATCAGGCGCTTCTTTACAACAACCCACCATCTCTCAGACATTGGAGCGCCGGCAGAAATACACCGCTAACCACCCACCCACGCAAGCCTAGAACGCCAACATCGCTAAACTGCTGGCCCAGGAGAGGTTGGCGTTCCGGCTTGTTGAAACTCCCGCCTTCCCGGACCTGATGGCAACTGCGGCACCTCACTATGCCGTCCCTAGCCGTCTCAACTTCTCCCGGTGTGGCGTCCCCGCCTTGCACCAGCACGTGTCACTCAACATCAGGTGGGCCCTTAGTTCCGCGCTTTGCTGCAAGGTCCACTTGACCACCGACACTTGGACAAGCGCCTGTGGTCAGGGATGCTGCTTATCTTTAAGGACAGGCAGGGTGAATGTGGTGGAGTCTGGTCCCGGGGTGCAAACTGAGGTACCCTATCTCCTCTCCCAGGCCAAAATTCATGTAGTAATTTCAGGAGTACACTGAAACCCTACGACGCTGCAACCTCCACCACAGCTACTAGCGGCAAACGCTAAAACACTGGTGTGGGGAGACGTCAGCAGGCGGTGCTGAAGCTCATCAGCTTGGGGGACAGACAGCACAGTGCCTCCGAGGTCAGGGATGCCATCCTGGCTGAGATGGCATTTTTTTTTTCCCTGCTACACCTGGGGCCTGGCATTTTTACGCCTGTGATAATGGCTGGAACCTGGTAGCGACTCTGGAGCTTGCCAGCCTCCAACACGTTCCATGTTTGGCCCACATCTAACCTAGTGGTGCAAAGTTTTTTGAAAACATACCCAAATGTACCGAAGCTACTGTTGAAAATGCGGCGCTTGTGCGCCCACTTTTGCAAGTGCACAGGAGTCGCTGCTAGCCTAAAAACACTCTAGCAAGGCCTACATCTGTCCAAACACAGGCTGTTGTCCGTCATTCACACACGCTGAAACCCTACAATACCATATCTTGAGCAGGGTGTGTGAGCTGCACAGACCTTTGATGGAGTTCCATCTACAAAACCCAAGGGTTCCTCAAAGTCAGCTCCCAAAGTTTCTGCACCATGAGTTTCCAGGGGTGGCAGAGTTATGGCTAGGGGCAGAGGCATGGATAGGGATGATGTCTAGGGGCAAAAGCAGTGTGGATGTGGAGGCAAGCTAAGCAGGAAAAACTGGGGGTACAAGCTAAGGCATGGACTGGGGTGATGTCTAGGGGCAAAAGCAGTGTGGAGGCAAGCTAAGCAGGAAAAACTGGGGGTACAAGCTAAGGCATGGACTGGGGTGATGTCTAGGGGCAAAAGCAGTGTGGATGTGGAGGCAAGCTAAGCAGGAAAAACTGGGGGTACAAGCTAAGGCATGGACTGGGGTGATGTCTAGGGGCAAAAGCAGTGTGGATGTGGAGGCAAGCAAAGCAGGGAAAATGGTGGCTAGAGGCAAAGGGATGTCCATAGGCAGCAAGGGCAAAGATGCAAAACTCTCCCCTGTTTCAAGAATTTTCCTGACTTGTCTCCCCACAAAACATTCCTGGGAGGAGGGCTGAAACACCACCCTCCTCCGCTGTTAGATTGACCCCAGCTACGAGCTGAAAACGCTGCAACACTGGTGTGGGGAGACGTCAGCAGGCTGGGCTGAAGCTCATCAGCTTGGGAGACGGACAGCACACTGCCTCTGAGGTCAGGGATGCCATCCTGGATGAGATGGCAATTTGTTTATCCCCGCTGCCCCTGGCGCCAGGCTTTTTTGTCTTGTTGGAGGGCTCTGGAGCTTGCCAGCCTCCAACACGTTCCATGCCTGGCCCACGTGTTCAATGTAGTGGTGCAATGATTTTTAAAAACATACCCCAAATTAGCTGAGCTAAGGGTGAAAGTGCGGCACTTGGACACCCACTTTCCCAAGTCTACAGTACCTGGAGCTAGCCGCAATACACTCCAGCAAGGCCTACATCTGCCTGAAGCACCTACTGTTGTGCGAGGTCACCACACGCTCTAACCCTAGATACCGTATGTTCAGCAGGGTGTGTGAGCAGCAGAGACCTTTGATGGAGTACCAGCTACAAAACCCAAGGGTTCCTCAGAGTCAGCTCCCTCACTTTCTGCACCATGAGTTTCCATGGGTGGCAGACTTATGGCTAGAGGCACAGGCATGGATAGGGGTGATGTGTAGGGGCAAAAGCAGTGTGGATGTGGAGGCAAGCTAAGCAGCAAAAACTGGGGGTACAAGCAGCCGGTGGCATCATCACTGACAAGCACAGCTGTCTGTCAGCTGACAGGCTGACTTTCACCAAAATGAACAGACAATGGATAGACTCATCATATACATGTCAGTTACATGACAAATTTAGTGCAATTTGCAAGTCCAAGATGGGTTGGAGATCTGCGGAGAGGAATCTCACCACCTCTTGCGGGTGCCATCATTTGGAAGGCAAGCCCTGGGCTCAGTGGGTGAGAGCAAGCGCAGGATAATCGTTGTTTGGCCTGGCGGCCACTGCCTCTCCCACTGTTGACAGGGCTGGCGCTGCAGTCCAGACCAGCAGCCAGGACACCTCCACATCTGCCTCTGACACTTTGGGGAGTTCACCCTTATCCTCACCTTTTCCTGCCATTTCTCCTTTTGCCCGCGCCATCATGCGCCTCTTCCCAGCAACTCCCCATCTCCCAAGCCTTTCATTTCATGCTAAAGTACAGCGCAACCCACCCACATGCCCAAGGCTTCAACGGCCTCATCTCAAGAAATCTGGCCCAGGAGATGTTGGAATCCCGGCTGGGGGACACTCTGCCCTTTTTAGGCAGAGTGTCTACTGCGCCACCGCACTGTGCCGTCCACACCAGCACTTTCCCCCAAACATGAGGCGGTCCCTAAATTCAGCGCTTAGCCCTAAAGTTCCATGTGACCAGTTACGAATGGACAAGTGCATGCGGACAGGGACGCTACCTTTCAATTTAGGTACAGTGGTTGAATGTAGTTGAGGCGTGGACCGGGTCGCAAAATGTGGTGGCCTGACTTGTCTCCCCACACAACATTCCTGGGAGGAGGGCTGAAACACCACCCTCCTCCGCTGTTAAATTGACCCCAGCTACGAGCTGGAAACGCTGCAACACTGGTGTGGGGAGACGTCAGCGGGCCATGCTGAAGCTCATCAGCTTGGGGGCCAGACAGCACACTGCCTACAAAGTGAGTCATGCCATCCTCGATGAGACGGCAATGTGGTTTTTGCCACTGCACCTGGGCCCAGGCATGTTGTCATGTGTGATAATGGCCGTAACCTGGGATTGGCTCTGTAGCTTGGCAGCCTGCAACATATTCCATGCCTGGGCCACGTTTTTAACTCATTGCTGCTAATCATTTTAAAAAGGTACCCCAATGTTCCTGAGCTACTGGTGAAAGTGTGGCGCTTGTGCGGATAGTTTTTAAAGTCTATAGTTGCCGCTGCTAGCCTCTATGCACTCCTACAACGCCTGTACCTGCTGGAACAACGGCTGTTGTGCGACGTCTCCACACTGCTGGCACTAAACATATCATGTGTTGAGCAGAGTGTGTGAGCAGCACAGACCTTTGATGTAGTTCCAACTCCAAAACCCTTGGGTTCGTCAAAGTCAACTCCCTCAGTTGCTCAACCATGAGTGGCCATGGGTGGCAGACTTATGTGAAATCCCATCCATTGCACTGGACACGAAACATTAGCATGCGCTCAGCACAACTTCGGATATGGCAGCTGCGTTAAGCAGGGTGCAGGGTACAACACAGACCAGGCCCGAGCACCAGGAACAGGTGTTAGAAATACTGCAGCATCCGCCATTTCCTTCCAATTTTGGGGTTTTGGACCCGCCACCGACTTGTCTGGACCTAAGTGGGGATCATGAGACACAGTTGCCATCAGGGCAAGCTGTGGTCATGTGCGGTTTGCAGTAAGGGGCCAGTGCGCAATTGGAAGAGGAGTTGGTGGATGACGAGGCCACCGACCCCACATGGACAGGGGTGATGTCTAGGGGCTAAAGCAGTGTAGATGTAGAGGGAAGCTAAATCAACAAAAAACCTGGGTAGAAGCAAAGGCATAAACTGGGGTGATGTTTAGGGGCTAAAGCAGTGTAGATGTGGAGGGAAGCTAATTCAACAAAAAAAACAGGGTAGAAGCAAAGGCATAAACTGGGGTGATGTTTAGGGGCTAAAGCAGTGTAGATGTGGAGGGAAGCTAATTCAACAAAAAAAACAGGGTAGAAACAAAGGCATAAACTGGGGTGATGTTTAGGGGTGAAAGCAGTGTAGATGTGGAGGGAAGCTAAGCAGCAAAAACAGTGGGTAGAAGCAAAGGCATGCAAAACTCTACCCTGTTGGAAGACTTATTCCTAGGTCTGGAACACGTTAATGGCCCCCCTGGACAAATTACTGCCACTCAGGGGCCTAGTGTCACCAGGAGGGACAAGTATAGGCGCATGTTGTGGGAATACCTGGCCGACTCTGTCCTCTCCGATCCCTCTGTGCTCTACAGCCTACACTTATTTTCTCATCTTTTTTTCTGCACTGCACATCTCTTGCCTGCTTCCTTTGGGATCTTACAAGTGGTGGTCCACTTCCAAAGATGGTAATTTCACTACACAGTGTAACGGGAGTAGCTGAGGGATCGCTGTCTTAACCACTTTTTGGCACAAAATTAACTTCCAAAGCCAAATATGGTGCAAGTATATGATGCAAGGACACCTACACACCTATCTCTGACACATTGGGGAGTTCACCCTCATGCGCCCTTTTGGCCTGCACCATCATGCGCCTCTTCCCAGCCACTCCACATTTCCCAAGCTTTTCATTGCAGGCAGAAGTACAACACAACCCACCCCCATGCCCAAGCCTTTAACAGCCTCATCGATAAACTGCTGGCCCTGGAGATGTTGGTGTTTGTTTATGCTTCTGGAGACCCAGGCCTTCCGTCAGCAGATGGCAGCTGGGGCACCTCCCTATGCTGGGCCTAGCCGTTACTACTTCTCTTGGTGTGCTGTCCCTGCCTTGCACCTGCATGTGTCCCATAACATCAGTCGGGCCCAGAGCTCTGCGCTTTGCTGCAAGATCCACTTGACCACCGACACATGGACAAGCGCCTGTGGTCAGGGATGCTGCAGTGCTTATCTTTAATGACAGGCAGGGTGAATGTGGTGGAGTCTGTTCCCCGGGTGCAAACTGGGGTGGCCTATCTCCTCTCCCAGGCCAAAATTCATGGCAGGAGTAGACTGAAACCCTACGATGCTGCAACCTCCACCCCAGCTACTAGCGGAAAACACTGTAACACTGGCATGGGGAGATGTCAGCAGGCCGTGCTGAAACTGATCAGCTTGGGGGACAGACAGCACAGTGCCTCCGAGGTCGGGGATGCCATCCTGGCTGAGATGGCATTTTTTTTTCCCTGCTACACCTGGGGCCTGGCATTTTTGCGCCTGTGATAATGGCTGGAACCTGGTAGCAGATCTGGAGCTTGCCAGACTCAAACACGGTCCACGCATGGCCCACGTTTTTCAACTTGTTGGTGCCATGTTTCTTTGAAACCTACACCATTGTGCCTGATATACAGGTCAAAGTGGGGCCATTTTCGTGAGAACTAGCCTCTGCTAGGCAGAAAACATTCAGAGCACACTCCTCTCATCTTCGCACCGTTGGCTGGCGGAGGAAGACGAGGGGGTTGGAGTGGCATCTGATGTCCCTGTCCCACACGAGGCTAGAGGGTGCACTTCAGTGCATCCCATTGCTTCACCACAAATGGTGTGAAGGGGAGTGGAAAATGGAGGAAATGGAGAGTGACCCTTACAGTTGGGGCCAGCAAAGGCATGCCAAGTAACACACTGGCACACATGGCTGACTTCATTTTGGGTTGCTTTTCAACACATATTTCACATCATGAAGAACAAATAATACTGGATTTTTACAAGCCTCGAACCCCGGTCTAGGTCTAATGTCTGTTCCTTTCTTATATTAGGGGAGAGGGAAAAAAAATTACTTCAGTGATACGTTTAGCGTACATAGACTGACTATTAATGTGCATCCCACTTAGTGTTGTTAGGGTTACACACCGTCACAACCTGGCTAAAGCTTCTATAGCTGTTAATAAAGTCAACATAACTTTACGGTATCCAAAAAGACAGCTGGTACCGACAGAGAGCAAGACAAATGTCAACCAAAGCTGTGAGCTCTGAACACCCACAGTGACTTTGGCGTCATCATCATTATAAGGGAGCGGGTGGTAATAAATAACTTGGCAGTGCCTAAAACCCAAAAAGCTTATACAACTATATTTACATTAAGATACACAAATGACACTTTTCAGTAGCATGTCATGAGACAAGCTGATAAGCTCTTCCTTTGTGCAGTGCTATTTGAAAGTTAAACGCTGCCTTTATTTTAATTCTGGAGAAGGTGCAGACATTAGATTTAGAACATGTCTTCATTGTCCAAATCCTCTATATAGGTAACGTGTTTTTCGGGCCGAGCTGTCTGGGAACGAGCTGGTGCAGCACTGACAACCTGGGTGAATATGGCAAGAGCCTGAGATGTAGGGTGAATGAATCCCCAAATTATTTGTGGAATTCCCAGTGAGACAATGGCACTATCTACCAGTAGCAAAAATTGTGGGTGCACGTAACCCCAATATATTCTTTGAATTCCCAGTCAGACAATGGCACTATATACCAGTAGCAAAAATTGTGGGTGCACATAACCCCAATATATTCTTTGAATTCCCAGTGAGACAATGGCACTGTATAGCAGTAGCAAAAATTGTGGGTGCACGTAACCCCCATATATTCTTTGAATTCCCAGTCAGACAATGGCACTATATACCAGTAGCAAAAATTGTGGGTGCACGTAACCCCAATATATTCTTTGAATTCCCAGTGAGACAATGGCACTATATACCAGTAGCAAAAATTGTGGGTGCACGTAACCCCAATATATTCTTTGAATTACCAGTCAGAAACTGGCACTATATAGCAGTAGCAAAAATTGTGGGTGCACATAACCCCAATATATTCTTTGAATTCCCAGTGAGACAATGGCACTGTATAGCAGTAGCAAAAATTGTGGGTGCACGTAACCCCCATATATTCTTTGAATTCCCAGTCAGACAATGGCACTATATACCAGTAGCAAAAATTGTGGGTGCACGTAACCCCAATATATTCTTTGAATTCCCAGTGAGACAATGGCACTGTATAGCAGTAGCAAAAATTGTGGGTGCACGTAACCCCCATATATTCTTTGAATTCCCAGTCAGACAATGGCACTATATACCAGTAGCAAAAATTGTGGGTGCACGTAACCCCAATATATTCTTTGAATTCCCAGTGAGACAATGGCACTGTATAGCAGTAGCAAAAATTGTGGGTGCACGTAACCCCCATATATTCTTTGAATTCCCAGTCAGACAATGGCACTATATAGCAGTAGCAAAAATTGTGGGTGCACGTAACCCCAATATATTCTTTGAATTCCCAGTGAGACAATGGCACTGTATAGCAGTAGCAAAAATTGTGGGTGCACGTAACCCCCATATATTCTTTGAATTCCCAGTCAGACAATGGCACTATATACCAGTAGCAAAAATTGTGGGTGCACGTAACCCCAATATATTCTTTGAATTACCAGTCAGAAACTGGCACTATATAGCAGTAGCAAAAATTGTGGGTGCACATAATCCCAATATATTCTTTGAATTCCCAGTGAGACAATGGCACTATATACCAGTAGCAGAAATTGTGGGTGCACGTAACCCCAATATATTCTTTGAATTCCCAGTCAGACAATGGCACTATATACCAGTAGCAAGAAATGAGGGTATTTGTAACCCCAATATATTCTTTGAATTCCCAGTCAGACAATGGCACTATATACCAGTAGCACAAATTGTGGGTGCACGTAACCCCAATATATTCTTTGAATTACCAGTCAGAAACTGGCACTATATACCAGTAGCAAGAAATGAGGGTATTTGTAACCCCAATATATTCTTTGAATTCCCAGTGAGACAATGGCACTGTATACCAGTAGCAAAAATTGTGGGTGCACATAACCCCCATATATTCTTTGAATTCCCAGTGAGACAATGGCACTATATACCAGTAGCAAAAATTGTGGGTGCACGTAACCCCCATATATTCTTTGAATTCCCAGTGAGACAATGGCACTATATAGCAGTAGCAAAAATTGTGGGTGCACGTAACCCCCATATATTCTTTGAATTCCCAGTCAGAAACTGGCACTATATACCAGTAGCAAAAATTGTGGGTGCACGTAACCCCAATATATTCTTTGAATTACCAGTCAGAAACTGGCACTATATAGCAGTAGCAAAAATTGTGGGTGCACATAACCCCAATATATTCTTTGAATTCCCAGTGAGACAATGGCACTATATACCAGTAGCAAAAATTGTGGGTGCATGTAACCCCAATATATTCTTTGAATTCCCAGTCAGACAATGGCACTATATACCAGTAGCAAAAATTGTGGGTGCACATAACCCCAATATATTCTTTGAATTCCCAGTGAGACAATGGCACTGTATAGCAGTAGCAAAAATTGTGGGTGCACATAACCCCCATATATTCTTTGAATTCTTAGTCAGACAATGGCACTATATACCAGTAGCAAAAATTGTGGGTGCACGTAACCCCAATATATTCTTTGAATTACCAGTCAGAAACTGGCACTATATAGCAGTAGCAAAAATTGTGGGTGCACATAACCCCAATATATTCTTTGAATTCCCAGTGAGACAATGGCACTATATAACAGTAGCAAAAATTGTGGGTGCACGTAACCCCAATATATTCTTTGAATTCCCAGTCAGACAATGGCACTATATACCAGTAGCAAGAAATGAGGGTATTTGTAACCCCAATATATTCTTTGAATTCCCAGTCAGACAATGGCACTATATACCAGTAGCAAAAATTGTGGGTGCACATAACCCCAATATATTCTTTGAATTCCCAGTGAGACAATGGCACTGTATAGCAGTAGCAAAAATTGTGGGTGCACGTAACCCCCATATATTCTTTGAATTCCCAGTGAGACAATGGCACTATATACCAGTAGCAAAAATTGTGGGTGCACGTAACCCTAATATATTCTTTGAATTCCCAGTCAGACAATGGCACTATATACCAGTAGCAAAAATTGTGGGTGCACGTAACCCCAATATATTCTTTGAATTCCCAGTCAGACAATGGCACTATATACCAGTAGCAAAAATAGTGGGTGTATATAGCCCCAATTCTATTGCTAGGGGACTTGCAGGGTATTTCTGAGGTGAAGGTGGGGGGGCACACCGTTGGAACGGGGATTTGGGGTGTATATATGGGGTATACGGGAATACACTGTCAGTGTGTTCCATTCAGGATCCTGGGAAAGCTGGGTTGCGGCGATTGAGCCCGTCAGTGCCACGTTACACTGACAAGCTTCTCCCTGGAATTGAAGTTATATGTAAGCCCAATATATTCTTTGAATTCCCAGTGAGACAATGGCACTATATGGCAGTAGCAAAAATAGTGGGTGTATATAGCCCCAATCCTATTGCTAGGGGACTTGCAGGGTATTTCTGGGGTGAAGGTGGGGGGGCACACCGTTGGAACGGGTATCGGGGGTATATATCGGGTATACGGGAATACACTGTCAGTGTATTCCATTCAGGATCCGCGGAAAGCTGGGTTTCGGCGATTTAGCCCGTCAGTGCCACGTTACACTGACAAGCTTCTCCCTGGAATTTAGCTCTTATAAGAGCTGTTGGTTGTGTTCTCCTTCCTATCCTAGCCTGTCCCTGCCTACCCAGAATCTAAGCCCTAGCTAACTGGACGGAAACCTCCGTCCCCGATGAATTGCAAGCTCAGAATGACGCGAACCTGGGCGTCGCTGTTCTTTTAAATTAGAGGTCACATGTTTTCGGCAGCCAATGGGTTTTGCCTACTTTTTTCAACGTCACCGGTGTCGTAGTTCCTGTCCCACCTACCCTGCGCTGTTATTGGAACAAAAAAGGCGCCAGGGAAGGTGGGAGGGGAATCGAGTAATGGCGCACTTTACCACGCGGTGTTCGATTCGATTCGAACATGCCGAACAGCCTAATATCCGATCGAACATGAGTTCGATAGAACTCATATTAGGATATTAGGCTGTTCGGCATGTTCGAATCGAATCGAACACCGCGTGGTAAAGTGCGCCATTACTCGATTCCCCTCCCACCTTCCCTGGCGCCTTTTTTGCTCCAATAACAGCGCAGGGTAGGTGGGACATGGGAAATGCCGAAAACATGTGACCTCTAATTTAAAAGAACAGCGCCGCCCAGCTTCGCGTCATTCTGAGCTTACAATTCACCGAAGACGGAGGTTTCCGTCCAGTTAGCTAGGGCTTAGTTTCTGGGTAGGCAGGGACAGGCTAGGATAGGAAGGAGAACACAACCAATAGCTCTTATAAGAGCTAAATTCCAGGGAGAAACTTGTCAGTGTAACGTGGCACTGACGGGCTCAATCGCCGCAACCCAGCTTTCCCAGGATCCTGAATGGAATACACTGACAGTGTATTCCCGTATACCCGATATATACCCCCGATACCCGTTCCAACGGTGTGCCCCCCACCCTCACCCCAGAAATACAAGTCCCCTAGCAATAGAATTGGGGCTATATACACCCACTATTTTTGCTACTGCCATATAGTGCCATTGTCTGACTGGGAATTCAAAGAATATATTGGGGTTACAAATACCCTCATTTCTTGCTACTGCCATATAGTGCCAGTTTCTGACTGGTAATTCAAAGAATATATTGGGGTTATAAATACCCTCATATCTTGCTACTGCCATATAGTGCCAGTTTCTGACTGGTAATTCAAAGAATATATTGGGGTTACGTGCACCCACAATTTTTGCTACTGGTATATAGTGCCATTGTCTGACTGGGAATTCAAAGAATATATTGGGGTTACAAATACCCTCATTTCTTGCTACTGCCATATAGTGCCAGTTTCTGACTGGTAATTCAAAGAATATATTGGGGTTACGTGCACCCACAATTTTTGCTACTGGTATATAGTGCCATTGTCTGACTGGGAATTCAAAGAATATATTGGGGTTACAAATACCCTCATTTCTTGCTACTGCCATATAGTGCCAGTTTCTGACTGGTAATTCAAAGAATATATTGGGGTTATGTGCACCCACAATTTTTGCTACTGGTATATAGTGCCATTGTCTGACTGGGAATTCAAAGAATATATTGGGGTTACAAATAGCCTCATTTCTTGCTACTGCCATATAGTGCCAGTTTCTGACTGGTAATTCAAAGAATATATTGGGGTTATAAATACCCTCATTTCTTGCTACTGCCATATAGTGCCAGTTTCTGACTGGTAATTTAAAGAATATATTGGGGTTACGTGCACCCACAATTTTTGCTACTGGTATATAGTGCCATTGTCTGACTGGGAATTCAAAGAATATATTGGGGTTACAAATACCCTCATTTCTTGCTACTTGTATATAGTGCCAGTTTCTGACTGGTAATTCAAAGAATATATTGGGGTTATGTGCACCCACAATTTTTGCTACTGGTATATAGTGCCATTGTCTGACTGGGAATTCAAAGAATATATTGGGGTTACAAATACCCTCATTTCTTGCTACTGCCATATAGTGCCATTGTCTGACTGGGAATTCAAAGAATATATTGGGGTTACAAATACCCTCATTTCTTGCTACTTGTATATAGTGCCAGTTTCTGACTGGTAATTCAAAGAATATATTGGGGTTACGTGCACCCACAATTTTTACTACTGGTATACAGTGCCAGTTTCTGACTGGTAATTCAAAGAATATATTGGGGTTACAAATACCCTCATTTCTTGCTACTTGTATATAGTGCCAGTTTCTGACTGGTAATTCGAAGAATATATTGGGGTTACGTGCACCCACAATTTTTGCTACTGGTATATAGTGCCATTGTCTGACTGGGAATTCAAAGAATATATTGGGGTTACAAATACCCTCATTTCTTGCTACTGCCATATAGTGCCAGTTTCTGACTGGTAATTCAAAGAATATATTGGGGTTACGTGCACCCACAATTTTTGCTACTGCCATATAGTGCCATTGTCTGACTGGGAATTCAAAGAATATATTGGGGTTACAAATACCCTCATTTCTTGCTACTGCCATATAGTGCCAGTTTCTGACTGGTAATTCAAAGAATATATTGGGGTAACGTGCACCCACAATTCTTGCTACTGGTATATAGTACCATTGTCTGACTGGGAATTCAAAGAATATATTGGGGTTACAAATACCCTCATTTCTTGCTACTTGTATATAGTGCCAGTTTCTGACTGGTAATTCAAAGAATATATTGGGGTTACGTGCACCCACAATTTTTGCTACTGGTATATAGTGCCATTGTCTGACTGGGAATTCAAAGAATATATTGGGGTTACAAATACCCTCATTTCTTGCTACTGCCATATAGTGCCAGTTTCTGACTGGTAATTCAAAGAATATATTGGGGTTACGTGCACCCACAATTTTTGCTACTGCCATATAGTGCCATTGTCTGACTGGGAATTCAAAGAATATATTGGGGTTACAAATACCCTCATTTCTTGCTACTGCCATATAGTGCCAGTTTCTGACTGGTAATTCAAAGAATATATTGGGGTTATAAATACCCTCATATCTTGCTACTGCCATATAGTGCCAGTTTCTGACTGGTAATTCAAAGAATATATTGGGGTTACGTGCACCCACAATTTTTGCTACTGGTATATAGTGCCATTGTCTGACTGGGAATTCAAAGAATATATTGGGGTTACAAATACCCTCATTTCTTGCTACTGCCATATAGTGCCAGTTTCTGACTGGTAATTCAAAGAATATATTGGGGTTACGTGCACCCACAATTTTTGCTACTGGTATATAGTGCCATTGTCTGACTGGGAATTCAAAGAATATATTGGGGTTACAAATACCCTCATTTTTTGCTACTGCCATATAGTGCCAGTTTCTGACTGGTAATTCAAAGAATATATTGGGGTTACGTGCACCCACAATTTTTGCTACTGGTATATAGTGCCATTGTCTGACTGGGAATTCAAAGAATATATTGGGGTTACAAATAGCCTCATTTCTTGCTACTGCCATATAGTGCCAGTTTCTGACTGGTAATTCAAAGAATATATTGGGGTTATAAATACCCTCATTTCTTGCTACTGCCATATAGTGCCAGTTTCTGACTGGTAATTTAAAGAATATATTGGGGTTACGTGCACCCACAATTTTTGCTACTGGTATATAGTGCCATTGTCTGACTGGGAATTCAAAGAATATATTGGGGTTACAAATACCCTCATTTCTTGCTACTTGTATATAGTGCCAGTTTCTGACTGGTAATTCAAAGAATATATTGGGGTTATGTGCACCCACAATTTTTGCTACTGGTATATAGTGCCATTGTCTGACTGGGAATTCAAAGAATATATTGGGGTTACAAATACCCTCATTTCTTGCTACTGCCATATAGTGCCATTGTCTGACTGGGAATTCAAAGAATATATTGGGGTTACAAATACCCTCATTTCTTGCTACTTGTATATAGTGCCAGTTTCTGACTGGTAATTCAAAGAATATATTGGGGTTACGTGCACCCACAATTTTTACTACTGGTATACAGTGCCAGTTTCTGACTGGTAATTCAAAGAATATATTGGGGTTACAAATACCCTCATTTCTTGCTACTTGTATATAGTGCCAGTTTCTGACTGGTAATTCAAAGAATATATTGGGGTTACGTGCACCCACAATTTTTGCTACTGGTATATAGTGCCATTGTCTGACTGGGAATTCAAAGAATATATTGGGGTTACAAATACCCTCATTTCTTGCTACTGCCATATAGTGCCAGTTTCTGACTGGTAATTCAAAGAATATATTGGGGTTACGTGCACCCACAATTTTTGCTACTGCCATATAGTGCCATTGTCTGACTGGGAATTCAAAGAATATATTGGGGTTACAAATACCCTCATTTCTTGCTACTGCCATATAGTGCCAGTTTCTGACTGGTAATTCAAAGAATATATTGGGGTAACGTGCACCCACAATTCTTGCTACTGGTATATAGTACCATTGTCTGACTGGGAATTCAAAGAATATATTGGGGTTACAAATACCCTCATTTCTTGCTACTTGTATATAGTGCCAGTTTCTGACTGGTAATTCAAAGAATATATTGGGGTTACGTGCACCCACAATTTTTGCTACTGGTATATAGTGCCATTGTCTGACTGGGAATTCAAAGAATATATTGGGGTTACAAATACCCTCATTTCTTGCTACTGCCATATAGTGCCAGTTTCTGACTGGTAATTCAAAGAATATATTGGGGTTACGTGCACCCACAATTTTTGCTACTGCCATATAGTGCCATTGTCTGACTGGGAATTCAAAGAATATATTGGGGTTACAAATACCCTCATTTCTTGCTACTGCCATATAGTGCCAGTTTCTGACTGGTAATTCAAAGAATATATTGGGGTAACGTGCACCCACAATTCTTGCTACTGGTATATAGTACCATTGTCTGACTGGGAATTCAAAGAATATATTGGGGTTACAAATACCCTCATTTCTTGCTACTTGTATATAGTGCCAGTTTCTGACTGGTAATTCAAAGAATATATTGGGGTTACGTGCACCCACAATTTTTGCTACTGGTATATAGTGCCATTGTCTGACTGGGAATTCAAAGAATATATTGGGGTTACAAATACCCTCATTTCTTGCTACTTGTATATAGTGCCAGTTTCTGACTGGTAATTCAAAGAATATATTGGGGTTACGTGCACCCACAATTTTTGCTACTGCCATATAGTGCCATTGTCTGACTGGGAATTCAAAGAATATATTGGGGTTACAAATACCCTCATTTCTTGCTACTTGTATATAGTGCCAGTTTCTGACTGGTAATTCAAAGAATATATTGAGGTTACGTGCACCCACAATTTTTGCTACTGGTATATAGTGCCATTGTCTGACTGGGAATTCAAAGAATATATTGGGGTTACAAATACCCTCATTTCTTGCTACTGCCATATAGTGCCATTGTCTGACTGGGAATTCAAAGAATATATTGGGGTTACAAATACCCTCATTTCTTGCTACTTGTATATAGTGCCAGTTTCTGACTGGTAATTCAAAGACTATATTGGGGTTACAAATACCCTCATTTCTTGCTACTGCCATATAGTGCCAGTTTCTGACTGGTAATTCAAAGAATATATTGGGGTTATAAATACCCTCATTTCTTGCTACTGCCATATAGTGCCAGTTTCTGACTGGTAATTCAAAGAATATATTGGGGTTACGTGCACCCACAATTTTTGCTACTGGTATATAGTGCTATTGTCTGACTGGGAATTCAAAGAATATATTGGGGTTACAAATTACCCTCATTTCTTGCTACTGCCATATAGTGCCAGTTTCTGACTGGTAATTCAAAGAATATATTGGGGTTATAAATACCCTCATTTCTTGCTACTTGTATATAGCGCCAGTTTCTGACTGGTAGTTCAAAGAATATATTGGGGTTACGTGCACCCACAATTTTTGCTACTGGTATATAGTGCCATTGTCTGACTGGGAATTCAAAGAATATATTGGGGTTACAAATACCCTCATTTCTTGCTACTTGTATATAGTGGCAGTTTCTGACTGGTAATTCAAAGAATATATTGGGGTTATAAATACCCTCATTTCTTGCTACTTGTATATAGTGCCAGTTTCTGACTGGTAATTCAAAGAATATATTGGGGTTACGTGCACCCACAATTTTTGCTACTGGTATATAGAGCCATTGTCTGACTGGGAATTCAAAGAATATATTGGGGTTACAAATACCCTCATTTCTTGCTACTTGTATATAGTGCCAGTTTCTGACTGGTAATTCAAAGAATATATTGGGGTTACGTGCACCCACAATTTTTGCTACTGCCATATAGTGCCATTGTCTGACTGGGAATTCAAAGAATATATTGGGGTTACAAATACCCTCATTTCTTGCTACTGCCATATAGTGCCAGTTTCTGACTGGTAATTCAAAGAATATATTGGGGTAACGTGCACCCACAATTTTTGCTACTGGTATATAGTGCCATTGTCTGACTGGGAATTCAAAGAATATATTGGGGTTACAAATACCCTCATTTCTTGCTACTTGTATATAGTGCCAGTTTCTGACTGGTAATTCAAAGAATAAATTGGGGTTACGTGCACCCACAATTTTTGCTACTGGTATATAGAGCCATTGTCTGACTGGGAATTCAAAGAATATATTGGGGTTACAAATACCCTCATTTCTTGCTTCTGCCATATAGTGCCAGTTTCTGACTGGTAATTCAAAGAATATATTGGGGTTATAAATACCCTCATTTCTTGCTACTTGTATATAGTGCCAGTTTCTGACTGGTAATTCAAAGAATATATTGGGGTTACGTGCACCCACAATTTTTGCTACTGGTATATAGTGCCATTGTCTGACTGGGAATTCAAAGAATATATTGGGGTTACAAATACCCTCATTTCTTGCTACTGCCATATAGTGCCAGTTTCTGAATGGTAATTCAAAGAATATATTGGGGTTACGTGCACCCACAATTTTTGCTACTGCCATATAGTGCCATTGTCTGACTGGGAATTCAAAGAATATATTGGGGTTACAAATACCCTCATTTCTTGCTACTGCCATATAGTGCCAGTTTCTGACTGGTAATTCAAAGAATATATTGAGGTAACGTGCACCCACAATTCTTGCTACTGGTATATAGTGCCATTGTCTGACTGGGAATTCAAAGAATATATTGGGGTTACAAATACCCTCATTTCTTGCTACTTGTATATAGTGCCAGTTTCTGACTGGTAATTCAAAGAATATATTGGGGTTACGTGCACCCACAATTTTTGCTACTGCCATATAGTGCCATTGTCTGACTGGGAATTCAAAGAATATATTGGGGTTACAAATACCCTCATTTCTTGCTACTGCCATATAGTGCCAGTTTCTGACTGGTAATTCAAAGAATATATTGGGGTTACGTGCACCCACAATTTTTGCTACTGGTATATAGTGCCATTGTCTGACTGGGAATTCAAAGAATATATTGGGGTTACAAATACCCTCATTTCTTGCTACTTGTATATAGTGCCAGTTTCTGACTGGTAATTCAAAGAATATATTGGGGTTACGTGCACCCACAATTTTTGCTACTGGTATATAGTGCCATTGTCTTACTGGGAATTCAAAGAATATATTGGGGTTACAAATACCCTCATTTCTTGCTACTTGTATATAGTGCCAGTTTCTGACTGGTAATTCAAAGAATATATTGGGGTTACGTGCACCCACAATTTTTGCTACTGCCATATAGTGCCATTGTCTGACTGGGAATTCAAAGAATATATTGGGGTTACAAATACCCTCATTTCTTGCTACTGCCATATAGTGCCAGTTTCTGACTGGTAATTCAAAGAATATATTGGGGTAACGTGCACCCACAATTTTTGCTACTGGTATATAGTGCCATTGTCTGACTGGGAATTCAAAGAATATATTGGGGTTACAAATACCCTCATTTCTTGCTACTTGTATATAGTGCCAGTTTCTGACTGGTAATTCAAAGAATAAATTGGGGTTACGTGCACCCACAATTTTTGCTACTGGTATATAGAGCCATTGTCTGACTGGGAATTCAAAGAATATATTGGGGTTACAAATACCCTCATTTCTTGCTTCTGCCATATAGTGCCAGTTTCTGACTGGTAATTCAAAGAATATATTGGGATTATAAATACCCTCATTTCTTGCTACTTGTATATAGTGCCAGTTTCTGACTGGTAATTCAAAGAATATATTGGGGTTACGTGCACCCACAATTTTTGCTACTGGTATATAGTGCCATTGTCTGACTGGGAATTCAAAGAATATATTGGGGTTACAAATACCCTCATTTCTTGCTACTGCCATATAGTGCCAGTTTCTGACTGGTAATTCAAAGAATATATTGAGGTAACGTGCACCCACAATTCTTGCTACTGGTATATAGTGCCATTGTCTGACTGGGAATTCAAAGAATATATTGGGGTTACAAATACCCTCATTTCTTGCTACTTGTATATAGTGCCAGTTTCTGACTGGTAATTCAAAGAATATATTGGGGTTACGTGCACCCACAATTTTTGCTACTGCCATATAGTGCCATTGTCTGACTGGGAATTCAAAGAATATATTGGGGTTACAAATACCCTCATTTCTTGCTACTGCCATATAGTGCCAGTTTCTGACTGGTAGTTCAAAGAATATATTGGGGTAACGTGCACCCACAATTTTTGCTACTGGTATATAGTGCCATTGTCTGACTGGGAATTCAAAGAATATATTGGGGTTACAAATACCTTCATTTCTTGCTACTTGTATATAGTGCCAGTTTCTGACTGGTAATTCAAAGAATATATTGGGGTTACGTGCACCCACAATTTTTGCTACTGGTATATAGTGCCATTGTCTTACTGGGAATTCAAAGAATATATTGGGGTTACAAATACCCTCATTTCTTGCTACTTGTATATAGTGCCAGTTTCTGACTGGTAATTCAAAGAATATATTGGGGTTACGTGCACCCACAATTTTTGCTACTGCCATATAGTGCCATTGTCTGACTGGGAATTCAAAGAATATATTGGGGTTACAAATACCCTCATTTCTTGCTACTGGTATATAGTGCCAGTTTCTGACTGGTAATTCAAAGAATATATTGGGGTAACGTGCACCCACAATTTTTGCTACTTGTATATAGTGCCATTGTCTGACTGGGAATTCAAAAAATATATTGGGGTTACAAATACCCTCATTTCTTGCTACTTGTATATAGTGCCAGTTTCTGACTGGTAATTCAAAGAATATATTGGGGTTACGTGCACCCACAATTTTTGCTACTGGTATATAGTGCCATTGTCTGACTGGGAATTCAAAGAATATATTGGGGTTACAAATACCCTCATTTCTTGCTACTGCCATATAGTGCCAGTTTCTGACTGGTAATTCAAAGAATATATTGGGGTTATAAATACCCTCATTTCTTGCTACTTGTATATAGTGCCAGTTTCTGACTGGTAATTCAAAGAATATATTGGGGTTACGTGCACCCACAATTTTTGCTACTGGTATATAGTGCCATTGTCTGACTGGGAATTCAAAGAATATATTGGGGTTACAAATACCCTCATTTCTTGCTACTTGTATATAGTGCCAGTTTCTGACTGGTAATTCAAAGAATATATTGGGTTTACGTGCACCCACAATTTTTGCTACTGGTATATAGTGCCATTGTCTGACTGGGAATTCAAAGAATATATTGGGGTTACAAATACCCTCACTTCTTGCTACTTGTATATAGTGCCAGTTTCTGACTGGTAATTCAAAGAATATATTGAGGTTACGTGCACCCACAATTTTTGCTACTGGTATATAGTGCCATTGTCTGACTGGGAATTCAAAGAATATATTGGGGTTACAAATACCCTCATTTCTTGCTACTTGTATATAGTGCCAGTTTCTGACTGGTAATTCAAAGAATATATTGGGGTTACGTGCACCCACAATTTTTGCTACTGCCATATAGTGCCATTGTCTGACTGGGAATTCAAAGAATATATTGGGGTTACAAATACCCTCATTTCTTGCTACTGCCATATAGTGCCAGTTTCTGACTGGTAATTCAAAGAATATATTGGGGTAACGTGCACCCACAATTTTTGCTACTGGTATATAGTGCCATTGTCTGACTGGGAATTCAAAGAATATATTGGGGTTACAAATACCCTCATTTCTTGCTACTTGTATATAGTGCCAGTTTCTGACTGGTAATTCAAAGAATATATTGAGGTTACGTGCACCCACAATTTTTGCTACTGGTATATAGTGCCATTGTCTGACTGGGAATTCAAAGAATATATTGGGGTTACAAATACCCTCATTTCTTGCTACTGCCATATAGTGCCATTGTCTGACTGGGAATTCAAAGAATATATTGGGGTTTCAAATACCCTCATTTCTTGCTACTGCCATATAGTGCCAGTTTCTGACTGGTAATTCAAAGAATATATTGGGGTAACGTGCACCCACAATTTTTGCTACTGGTATATAGTGCCATTGTCTGACTGGGAATTCAAAGAATATATTGGGGTTACAAATACCCTCATTTCTTGCTACTTGTATATAGTGCCAGTTTCTGACTGGTAATTCAAAGAATATATTGGGGTTACAAATACCCTCATTTCTTGCTACTGCCATATAGTGCCAGTTTCTGACTGGTAATTCAAAGAATATATTGGGGTTATAAATACCCTCATTTCTTGCTACTGCCATATAGTGCCAGTTTCTGACTGATAATTCAAAGAATATATTGGGGTTACGTGCACCCACAATTTTTGCTACTGGTATATAGTGCTATTGTCTGACTGGGAATTCAAAGAATATATTGGGGTTACAAATTACCCTCATTTCTTGCTACTGCCATATAGTGCCAGTTTCTGACTGGTAATTCAAAGAATATATTGGGGTTATAAATACCCTCATTTCTTGCTACTTGTATATAGCGCCAGTTTCTGACTGGTAGTTCAAAGAATATATTGGGGTTACGTGCACCCACAATTTTTGCTACTGGTATATAGTGCCATTGTCTGACTGGGAATTCAAAGAATATATTGGGGTTACAAATACCCTCATTTCTTGCTACTTGTATATAGTGGCAGTTTCTGACTGGTAATTCAAAGAATATATTGGGGTTATAAATACCCTCATTTCTTGCTACTTGTATATAGTGCCAGTTTCTGACTGGTAATTCAAAGAATATATTGGGGTTACATGCACCCACAATTTTTGCTACTGGTATATAGAGCCATTGTCTGACTGGGAATTCAAAGAATATATTGGGGTTACAAATACCCTCATTTCTTGCTACTTGTATATAGTGCCAGTTTCTGACTGGTAATTCAAAGAATATATTGGGGTTACGTGCACCCACAATTTTTGCTACTGCCATATAGTGCCATTGTCTGACTGGGAATTCAAAGAATATATTGGGGTTACAAATACCCTCATTTCTTGCTACTGCCATATAGTGCCAGTTTCTGACTGGTAATTCAAAGAATATATTGGGGTAACGTGCACCCACAATTTTTGCTACTGGTATATAGTGCCATTGTCTGACTGGGAATTCAAAGAATATATTGGGGTTACAAATACCCTCATTTCTTGCTACTTGTATATAGTGCCAGTTTCTGACTGGTAATTCAAAGAATAAATTGGGGTTACGTGCACCCACAATTTTTGCTACTGGTATATAGAGCCATTGTCTGACTGGGAATTCAAAGAATATATTGGGGTTACAAATACCCTCATTTCTTGCTACTGCCATATAGTGCCAGTTTCTGACTGGTAATTCAAAGAATATATTGGGGTTATAAATACCCTCATTTCTTGCTACTTGTATATAGTGCCAGTTTCTGACTGGTAATTCAAAGAATATATTGGGGTTACGTGCACCCACAATTTTTGCTACTGGTATATAGTGCCATTGTCTGACTGGGAATTCAAAGAATATATTGGGGTTACAAATACCCTCATTTCTTGCTACTGCCATATAGTGCCAGTTTCTGACTGGTAATTCAAAGAATATATTGGGGTTACGTGCACCCACAATTTTTGCTACTGCCATATAGTGCCATTGTCTGACTGGGAATTCAAAGAATATATTGGGGTTACAAATACCCTCATTTCTTGCTACTGCCATATAGTGCCAGTTTCTGACTGGTAATTCAAAGAATATATTGAGGTAACGTGCACCCACAATTCTTGCTACTGGTATATAGTGCCATTGTCTGACTGGGAATTCAAAGAATATATTGGGGTTACAAATACCCTCATTTCTTGCTACTTGTATATAGTGCCAGTTTCTGACTGGTAATTCAAAGAATATATTGGGGTTACGTGCACCCACAATTTTTGCTACTGGTATATAGAGCCATTGTCTGACTGGGAATTCAAAGAATATATTGGGGTTACAAATACCCTCATTTCTTGCTACTGCCATATAGTGCCAGTTTCTGACTGGTAATTCAAAGAATATATTGGGGTTATAAATACCCTCATTTCTTGCTACTTGTATATAGTGCCAGTTTCTGACTGGTAATTCAAAGAATATATTGGGGTTACGTGCACCCACAATTTTTGCTACTGGTATATAGTGCCATTGTCTGACTGGGAATTCAAAGAATATATTGGGGTTACAAATACCCTCATTTCTTGCTACTGCCATATAGTGCCAGTTTCTGACTGGTAATTCAAAGAATATATTGGGGTTATAAATACCCTCATTTCTTGCTACTTGTATATAGTGCCAGTTTCTGACTGGTAATTCAAAGAATATATTGGGGTTACGTGCACCCACAATTTTTGCTACTGGTATATAGTGCCATTGTCTGACTGGGAATTCAAAGAATATATTGGGGTTACAAATACCCTCATTTCTTGCTACTGCCATATAGTGCCAGTTTCTGACTGGTAATTCAAAGAATATATTGGGGTTACGTGCACCCACAATTTTTGCTACTGCCATATAGTGCCATTGTCTGACTGGGAATTCAAAGAATATATTGGGGTTACAAATACCCTCATTTCTTGCTACTGCCATATAGTGCCAGTTTCTGACTGGTAATTCAAAGAATATATTGAGGTAACGTGCACCCACAATTCTTGCTACTGGTATATAGTGCCATTGTCTGACTGGGAATTCAAAGAATATATTGGGGTTACAAATACCCTCATTTCTTGCTACTTGTATATAGTGCCAGTTTCTGACTGGTAATTCAAAGAATATATTGGGGTTACGTGCACCCACAATTTTTGCTACTGCCATATAGTGCCATTGTCTGACTGGGAATTCAAAGAATATATTGGGGTTACAAATACCCTCATTTCTTGCTACTGCCATATAGTGCCAGTTTCTGACTGGTAATTCAAAGAATATATTGGGGTAACGTGCACCCACAATTTTTGCTACTGGTATATAGTGCCATTGTCTGACTGGGAATTCAAAGAATATATTGGGGTTACAAATACCCTCATTTCTTGCTACTTGTATATAGTGCCAGTTTCTGACTGGTAATTCAAAGAATATATTGGGGTTACGTGCACCCACAATTTTTGCTACTGGTATATAGTGCCATTGTCTTACTGGGAATTCAAAGAATATATTGGGGTTACAAATACCCTCATTTCTTGCTACTTGTATATAGTGCCAGTTTCTGACTGGTAATTCAAAGAATATATTGGGGTTACGTGCACCCACAATTTTTGCTACTGCCATATAGTGCCATTGTCTGACTGGGAATTCAAAGAATATATTGGGGTTACAAATACCCTCATTTCTTGCTACTGGTATATAGTGCCAGTTTCTGACTGGTAATTCAAAGAATATATTGGGGTAACGTGCACCCACAATTTTTGCTACTTGTATATAGTGCCATTGTCTGACTGGGAATTCAAAGAATATATTGGGGTTACAAATACCCTCATTTCTTGCTACTTGTATATAGTGCCAGTTTCTGACTGGTAATTCAAAGAATATATTGGGGTTACGTGCACCCACAATTTTTGCTACTGGTATATAGTGCCATTGTCTGACTGGGAATTCAAAGAATATATTGGGGTTACAAATACCCTCATTTCTTGCTACTGCCATATAGTGCCAGTTTCTGACTGGTAGTTCAAAGAATATATTGGGGTAACGTGCACCCACAATTTTTGCTACTGGTATATAGTGCCATTGTCTGACTGGGAATTCAAAGAATATATTGGGGTTACAAATACCTTCATTTCTTGCTACTTGTATATAGTGCCAGTTTCTGACTGGTAATTCAAAGAATATATTGGGGTTACGTGCACCCACAATTTTTGCTACTGGTATATAGTGCCATTGTCTTACTGGGAATTCAAAGAATATATTGGGGTTACAAATACCCTCATTTCTTGCTACTTGTATATAGTGCCAGTTTCTGACTGGTAATTCAAAGAATATATTGGGGTTACGTGCACCCACAATTTTTGCTACTGCCATATAGTGCCATTGTCTGACTGGGAATTCAAAGAATATATTGGGGTTACAAATACCCTCATTTCTTGCTACTGGTATATAGTGCCAGTTTCTGACTGGTAATTCAAAGAATATATTGGGGTAACGTGCACCCACAATTTTTGCTACTTGTATATAGTGCCATTGTCTGACTGGGAATTCAAAAAATATATTGGGGTTACAAATACCCTCATTTCTTGCTACTTGTATATAGTGCCAGTTTCTGACTGGTAATTCAAAGAATATATTGGGGTTACGTGCACCCACAATTTTTGCTACTGGTATATAGTGCCATTGTCTGACTGGGAATTCAAAGAATATATTGGGGTTACAAATACCCTCATTTCTTGCTACTGCCATATAGTGCCAGTTTCTGACTGGTAATTCAAAGAATATATTGGGGTTATAAATACCCTCATTTCTTGCTACTTGTATATAGTGCCAGTTTCTGACTGGTAATTCAAAGAATATATTGGGGTTACGTGCACCCACAATTTTTGCTACTGGTATATAGTGCCATTGTCTGACTGGGAATTCAAAGAATATATTGGGGTTACAAATACCCTCATTTCTTGCTACTTGTATATAGTGCCAGTTTCTGACTGGTAATTCAAAGAATATATTGGGTTTACGTGCACCCACAATTTTTGCTACTGGTATATAGTGCCATTGTCTGACTGGGAATTCAAAGAATATATTGGGGTTACAAATACCCTCATTTCT
Organism: Leptodactylus fuscus; assembly: GCF_031893055.1. Lineage (NCBI taxonomy): Eukaryota > Metazoa > Chordata > Amphibia > Anura > Leptodactylidae > Leptodactylus > Leptodactylus fuscus. Next base: position 141,995,912 of record NC_134267.1, read on the forward strand.
TGCTACTTGTATATAGTGCCAGTTTCTGACTGGTAATTCAAAGAATATATTGAGGTTACGTGCACCCACAATTTTTGCTACTGGTATATAGTGCCATTGTCTGACTGGGAATTCAAAGAATATATTGGGGTTACAAATACCCTCATTTCTTGCTACTTGTATATAGTGCCAGTTTCTGACTGGTAATTCAAAGAATATATTGGGGTTACGTGCACCCACAATTTTTGCTACTGCCATATAGTGCCATTGTCTGACTGGGAATTCAAAGAATATATTGGGGTTACAAATACCCTCATTTCTTGCTACTGCCATATAGTGCCAGTTTCTGACTGGTAATTCAAAGAATATATTGGGGTAACGTGCACCCACAATTTTTGCTACTGGTATATAGTGCCATTGTCTGACTGGGAATTCAAAGAATATATTGGGGTTACAAATACCCTCATTTCTTGCTACTTGTATATAGTGCCAGTTTCTGACTGGTAATTCAAAGAATATATTGAGGTTACGTGCACCCACAATTTTTGCTACTGGTATATAGTGCCATTGTCTGACTGGGAATTCAAAGAATATATTGGGGTTACAAATACCCTCATTTCTTGCTACTGCCATATAGTGCCATTGTCTGACTGGGAATTCAAAGAATATATTGGGGTTTCAAATACCCTCATTTCTTGCTACTGCCATATAGTGCCAGTTTCTGACTGGTAATTCAAAGAATATATTGGGGTAACGTGCACCCACAATTTTTGCTACTGGTATATAGTGCCATTGTCTGACTGGGAATTCAAAGAATATATTGGGGTTACAAATACCCTCATTTCTTGCTACTTGTATATAGTGCCAGTTTCTGACTGGTAATTCAAAGAATATATTGGGGTTACAAATACCCTCATTTCTTGCTACTGCCATATAGTGCCAGTTTCTGACTGGTAATTCAAAGAATATATTGGGGTTATAAATACCCTCATTTCTTGCTACTGCCATATAGTGCCAGTTTCTGACTGATAATTCAAAGAATATATTGGGGTTACGTGCACCCACAATTTTTGCTACTGGTATATAGTGCTATTGTCTGACTGGGAATTCAAAGAATATATTGGGGTTACAAATTACCCTCATTTCTTGCTACTGCCATATAGTGCCAGTTTCTGACTGGTAATTCAAAGAATATATTGGGGTTATAAATACCCTCATTTCTTGCTACTTGTATATAGCGCCAGTTTCTGACTGGTAGTTCTAAGAATATATTGGGGTTACGTGCACCCACAATTTTTGCTACTGGTATATAGTGCCATTGTCTGACTGGGAATTCAAAGAATATATTGGGGTTACAAATACCCTCATTTCTTGCTACTTGTATATAGTGGCAGTTTCTGACTGGTAATTCAAAGAATATATTGGGGTTATAAATACCCTCATTTCTTGCTACTTGTATATAGTGCCAGTTTCTGACTGGTAATTCAAAGAATATATTGGGGTTACATGCACCCACAATTTTTGCTACTGGTATATAGAGCCATTGTCTGACTGGGAATTCAAAGAATATATTGGGGTTACAAATACCCTCATTTCTTGCTACTTGTATATAGTGCCAGTTTCTGACTGGTAATTCAAAGAATATATTGGGGTTACGTGCACCCACAATTTTTGCTACTGCCATATAGTGCCATTGTCTGACTGGGAATTCAAAGAATATATTGGGGTTACAAATACCCTCATTTCTTGCTACTGCCATATAGTGCCAGTTTCTGACTGGTAATTCAAAGAATATATTGGGGTAACGTGCACCCACAATTTTTGCTACTGGTATATAGTGCCATTGTCTGACTGGGAATTCAAAGAATATATTGGGGTTACAAATACCCTCATTTCTTGCTACTTGTATATAGTGCCAGTTTCTGACTGGTAATTCAAAGAATAAATTGGGGTTACGTGCACCCACAATTTTTGCTACTGGTATATAGAGCCATTGTCTGACTGGGAATTCAAAGAATATATTGGGGTTACAAATACCCTCATTTCTTGCTACTGCCATATAGTGCCAGTTTCTGACTGGTAATTCAAAGAATATATTGGGGTTATAAATACCCTCATTTCTTGCTACTTGTATATAGTGCCAGTTTCTGACTGGTAATTCAAAGAATATATTGGGGTTACGTGCACCCACAATTTTTGCTACTGGTATATAGTGCCATTGTCTGACTGGGAATTCAAAGAATATATTGGGGTTACAAATACCCTCATTTCTTGCTACTGCCATATAGTGCCAGTTTCTGACTGGTAATTCAAAGAATATATTGGGGTTACGTGCACCCACAATTTTTGCTACTGCCATATAGTGCCATTGTCTGACTGGGAATTCAAAGAATATATTGGGGTTACAAATACCCTCATTTCTTGCTACTGCCATATAGTGCCAGTTTCTGACTGGTAATTCAAAGAATATATTGAGGTAACGTGCACCCACAATTCTTGCTACTGGTATATAGTGCCATTGTCTGACTGGGAATTCAAAGAATATATTGGGGTTACAAATACCCTCATTTCTTGCTACTTGTATATAGTGCCAGTTTCTGACTGGTAATTCAAAGAATATATTGGGGTTACGTGCACCCACAATTTTTGCTACTGGTATATAGAGCCATTGTCTGACTGGGAATTCAAAGAATATATTGGGGTTACAAATACCCTCATTTCTTGCTACTGCCATATAGTGCCAGTTTCTGACTGGTAATTCAAAGAATATATTGGGGTTATAAATACCCTCATTTCTTGCTACTTGTATATAGTGCCAGTTTCTGACTGGTAATTCAAAGAATATATTGGGGTTACGTGCACCCACAATTTTTGCTACTGGTATATAGTGCCATTGTCTGACTGGGAATTCAAAGAATATATTGGGGTTACAAATACCCTCATTTCTTGCTACTGCCATATAGTGCCAGTTTCTGACTGGTAATTCAAAGAATATATTGGGGTTATAAATACCCTCATTTCTTGCTACTTGTATATAGTGCCAGTTTCTGACTGGTAATTCAAAGAATATATTGGGGTTACGTGCACCCACAATTTTTGCTACTGGTATATAGTGCCATTGTCTGACTGGGAATTCAAAGAATATATTGGGGTTACAAATACCCTCATTTCTTGCTACTGCCATATAGTGCCAGTTTCTGACTGGTAATTCAAAGAATATATTGGGGTTACGTGCACCCACAATTTTTGCTACTGCCATATAGTGCCATTGTCTGACTGGGAATTCAAAGAATATATTGGGGTTACAAATACCCTCATTTCTTGCTACTGCCATATAGTGCCAGTTTCTGACTGGTAATTCAAAGAATATATTGAGGTAACGTGCACCCACAATTCTTGCTACTGGTATATAGTGCCATTGTCTGACTGGGAATTCAAAGAATATATTGGGGTTACAAATACCCTCATTTCTTGCTACTTGTATATAGTGCCAGTTTCTGACTGGTAATTCAAAGAATATATTGGGGTTACGTGCACCCACAATTTTTGCTACTGCCATATAGTGCCATTGTCTGACTGGGAATTCAAAGAATATATTGGGGTTACAAATACCCTCATTTCTTGCTACTGCCATATAGTGCCAGTTTCTGACTGGTAATTCAAAGAATATATTGGGGTAACGTGCACCCACAATTTTTGCTACTGGTATATAGTGCCATTGTCTGACTGGGAATTCAAAGAATATATTGGGGTTACAAATACCCTCATTTCTTGCTACTTGTATATAGTGCCAGTTTCTGACTGGTAATTCAAAGAATATATTGGGGTTACGTGCACCCACAATTTTTGCTACTGGTATATAGTGCCATTGTCTTACTGGGAATTCAAAGAATATATTGGGGTTACAAATACCCTCATTTCTTGCTACTTGTATATAGTGCCAGTTTCTGACTGGTAATTCAAAGAATATATTGGGGTTACGTGCACCCACAATTTTTGCTACTGCCATATAGTGCCATTGTCTGACTGGGAATTCAAAGAATATATTGGGGTTACAAATACCCTCATTTCTTGCTACTGGTATATAGTGCCAGTTTCTGACTGGTAATTCAAAGAATATATTGGGGTAACGTGCACCCACAATTTTTGCTACTTGTATATAGTGCCATTGTCTGACTGGGAATTCAAAGAATATATTGGGGTTACAAATACCCTCATTTCTTGCTACTTGTATATAGTGCCAGTTTCTGACTGGTAATTCAAAGAATATATTGGGGTTACGTGCACCCACAATTTTTGCTACTGGTATATAGTGCCATTGTCTGACTGGGAATTCAAAGAATATATTGGGGTTACAAATACCCTCATTTCTTGCTACTGCCATATAGTGCCAGTTTCTGACTGGTAATTCAAAGAATATATTGGGGTTATAAATACCCTCATTTCTTGCTACTTGTATATAGTGCCAGTTTCTGACTGGTAATTCAAAGAATATATTGGGTTTACGTGCACCCACAATTTTTGCTACTGGTATATAGTGCCATTGTCTGACTGGGAATTCAAAGAATATATTGGGGTTACAAATACCCTCATTTCTTGCTACTTGTATATAGTGCCAGTTTCTGACTGGTAATTCAAAGAATATATTGGGGTTACGTGCATCCACAATTTTTGCTACTGCCATATAGTGCCATTGTCTGACTGGGAATTCAAAGAATATATTGGGGTTACAAATACCCTCATTTCTTGCTACTGCCATATAGTGCCAGTTTCTGACTGGTAATTCAAAGAATATATTGGGGTAACGTGCACCCACAATTTTTGCTACTGGTATATAGTGCCATTGTCTGACTGGGAATTCAAAGAATATATTGGGGTTACAAATACCCTCATTTCTTGCTACTTGTATATAGTGCCAGTTTCTGACTGGTAATTCAAAGAATATATTGGGGTTACGTGCACCCACAATTTTTGCTACTGCCATATAGTGCCATTGTCTGACTGGGAATTCAAAGAATATATTGGGGTTACAAATACCCTCATTTCTAGCTACTTGTATATAGTGCCAGTTTCTGACTGGTAATTCAAAGAATATATTGGGGTTACGTGCACCCACAATTTTTGCTACTGCCATATAGTGCCATTGTCTGACTGGGAATTCAAAGAATATATTGGGGTTACAAATACCCTCATTTCTTGCTACTGCCATATAGTGCCAGTTTCTGACTGGTAATTCAAAGAATTTATTGGGGTTATAAATACCCTCATTTCTTGCTACTTGTATTTAGTGCCAGTTTCTGACTGGTAATTCAAAGAATATATTGGGGTTACGTGCACCCACAATTTTTGCTACTGGTATATAGTGCCATTGTCTGACTGGGAATGCAAAGAATATATTGGGGTTACAAATACCCTTATTTCTTGCTACTTGTATATAGTGCCAGTTTCTGACTGGTAATTCAAAGAATATATTGGGGTTACGTGCACCCACAATTTTTGCTACTGGTATATAGTGCCATTGTCTTACTGGGAATTCAAAGAATATATTGGGGTTACAAATACCCTCATTTCTTGCTACTTGTATATAGTGCCAGTTTCTGACTGGTAATTCAAAGAATATATTGGGGTTACGTGCACCCACAATTTTTGCTACTGCCATATAGTGCCATTGTCTGACTGGGAATTCAAAGAATATATTGGGGTTACAAATACCCTCATTTCTTGCTACTGGTATATAGTGCCAGTTTCTGACTGGTAATTCAAAGAATATATTGGGGTTAAGTGCACCCACAATTTTTGCTACTGGTATATAGTGCCAGTTTCTAACTGGGAATTCAAAATGCGCAAGGCTCCCGGAAAGGGACGTGGACGAGGCCGTGGGCGAGGTCGGGGGAATGGTTCTGGGGAGCAAGGTAGCAGTGAAGCCACAGGGCGTCCCGTGCCTACTCCTGTGGGGCAGCAAGCATTGCGCCACTCCACAGTGCCAGGGTTGCTTGCCACATTAACTAAACTGCAGGGTACAAACCTTAGTAGGCCCGAGAACCAGGAACAGGTCTTGCAATGGCTGTCAGAGAACGCTTACAGCACATTGTCCAGCAGCCAGTCAGACTCTGCCTCCTCTCCTCCTATTACCCAACAGTCTTGTCCTCCTTCCTCCCAAAATTCCCAAGCTTCACAGAACAATAACCCCAACTGTCCCTGCTCCCCAGAGCTGTTCTCCGCTCCTTTCATTGTCCCTCAACCTGCCCCTCCACGTCACGATTCCACGAACCTAACAGAGGAGCATCTGTGTCCAGATGCTCAAACACTAGAGTCTCCTCCATCTCCGTTCGATTTGGTGGTGGATGACCAGCAACCCACCCTCATCGACGATGATGTGACGCAGTTGCCGTCAGGGCATCCAGTTGACCGGCGCATTGTGCGGGAGGAGGAGATGAGACAGGAGTTGGAAGAGGAAGTGGTGGATGATGAGGACACTGACCCGACCTGGACAGGGGGGATGTCAAGCGGGGAAAGTAGTGTGGATGTTGAGGCAGGTGCAGCACCAAAAAGGGTAGCTAGAGGCAGAGGTCAGCAGCTTAGGCGAAGCCAGGCCACACCCGGAATCTCCCAAGATGTTCCAGTTCGTACCCAGCCCCGAAAAACTCCCACCTCGAGGGCACGTTTCTCGAAGGTGTGGAGTTTTTTCAAGGAATGCGCCGAGGACAGATATAGTGTTGTCTGCACAATTTGCCTCTCGAAATTGATTAAGGGCTCTGAGAAGAGCAACCTGTCCACCACTTCAATGCGCCGTCATTTGGAATCCAAGCACTGGAATCAGTGGCAGGCAGCAACGGCAGGACAAAGGCCGCCTGCCGTTCACGCCACTGCCACTGCCTCTGCCTCTGCCACTGCCACTGCTGACTGTGCTGGCGATTCACTCCAGAGGACGAGCCAGGACACCACTTCATCTGCCTCCGCCACTTTGTTGACTTCTCCCTCATCCTCTCCTGTTCCTGTCTTATCTCCTTCTCCTGCACCATCAAAGGCACCATCAGGCGCTTCTTTACAACAACCCACCATCTCTCAGACATTGGAGCGGCGGCAGAAATACACTGCTAACCACCCACACGCGCAAGCCTTGAACGCCAACATCGCTAAACTGCTGGCCCAGGAGATGTTGGCGTTCCGGCTTGTTGAAACTCCCGCCTTCCTGGACCTGATGGCAACTGCGGCACCTCGCTATGCCGTCCCTAGCCGTCACTACTTCTCCCGGTGTGCCGTCCCCGCCTTGCACCAGCACGTGTCACTCAACATCAGGCGGGCCCTTAGTTCCGCGCTTTGCACAAAGGTCCACTTGACCACCGACGCGTGGACAAGTGCATGCGGACAGGGACGCTACATTTCACTGATGGCACACTGGGTGAATGTAGTTGAGGCTGGGACTGCTTCCCAAACTGGCCCGGTGTACCTCGTCTCCCCGCCTAACATTCCTGGCAGGGACACGAGAAGAACACCCCCCTCCTCCTCCTCCTCCTCCACCGCCTCCTCCTCCGCCACCGCCTCCTCCTCCGCCACCACCTCCTCCTCCGCTGTTAGATTGACCCCAGCTACGAGTTGGAAACGTTGCAGCACTGGCGTTGGTAGACGTCAGCAGGCTGTGCTGAAGCTGATCAGCTTGGGGGACAGACAGCACACTGCCTCCGAGGTGAGGGATGCCTCGATGAGACGGCAATATGGTTTGAGCCGCTGCACCTGGGCCCAGGCATGGTCGTTTGTGATAACGGCCGGAACCTGGTAGCAGCTCTGGAGCTTGCCGGACTCCAACATGTTCCATGCCTGGCCCACGTCTTCAACCTAGTGGTGCAACGTTTCCTAAAGAGCTACCCCAATGTTCCAGAGCTACTGGTGAAAGTGCGGCGCATGTGCGCCCACTTTCGCAAGTCGACAGTAGCCGCTGCTAGCTTAAAATCTCTCCAGCAACGCCTGCATGTGCCACAACACCGGCTTTTGTGCGACGTCCCCACACGCTGGAACTCAACGTTTCAGATGTTGAATAGAGTGGTTGAGCAGCAGAGACCTTTGATGGAATACCAGCTACAAAACCCTAGGGTGCCACAAAGTCAGCTGCCTCAGTTTCTCATCCATGAGTGGCCATGGATGAGAGACCTTTGTGACATCCTACGGGTGTTTGAGGAGTCCACAAGGAGGGTGAGCTCTGAGGATGCGATGGTGAGCCTTACAATCCCGCTCTTGTGTGTTCTGAGAGAATCCCTGATTGACATCAGGGATAACTCAGATCACACAGAGGAGTCAGGGATAGCATCCGATCCGTCACAGCTGGAGAGTAGGTCCACACATCTGTCCGCTTCATCGCGTTTAATGGAGGAGGAGGAAGAAGAGTTGTCCGATGATGTGATGGTGATACAGGAGGCTTCCGGGCAACTTCGAATCGTCCCATTGTTGCAGCGCGGATGGGTAGACATGGAGGATGAGGAGGAAATGGAGATTGAACTTTCCGGTGGGGCCAGAGGAGTCATGCCAACTAACACTGTGGCAGACATGGCTGAGTTCATGTTGGGGTGCTTTACAACCGACAAGCGTATTGTCAAAATCATGGAGGACAACCAGTACTGGATCTTTGCTATCCTTGACCCCCGGTATAAAAACAACATATCGTCTTTTATTCCGGTAGAGAGGAGGGCCAATCGCATCAATGCTTGCCACAGGCAATTGGTGCAGAATATGATGGAGATGTTTCCAGCATGTGACGTTGGCGGCAGGGAGGGCAGTTCCTCCAGTAGGCGACCAAGTTCTCACCGGTCCACACAAACGAGGGGCACACTGTCTAAGGTCTGGGACACCTTGATGGCACCCCCTCGCCAAAGTGCCGCCACGGAGGGTCCTAGTGTCACCAGGCGTGAGAAGTATAGGCGCATGTTGCGGGAATACCTTTCCGACCACAGCCCTGTCCTCTCCGACCCCTCTGCGCCCTACACGTATTGGGTGTCGAAGTTGGACCTGTGGCTTGAACTTGCCCTATATGCCTTGGAGGTGCTGTCCTGTCCTGCCACCAGCGTCCTATCTGAGAGGGTGTTCAGTGCAGCCGGTGGCATCATCACTGACAAGCGCACCCGTCTGTCAGCTGAGAGTGCCGACCGGCTCACTTTGATAAAAATGAACCACCACTGGATAGAGCCTTCATTTTTGTGCCCACCTGTGTAAAGCACCCCAACATGAAACTCCATGTCTGTACTCAACCTCTCCAATTCCTCCGCATCCTCATACTCATCCACCATAAGCGTTGCACAATTCTGCTAATACTAGGCTCCCTCCACCCTGATTTCCCCCAACTCTGCTGGTTAGAGTCTCCCTCCACCCTGCTTTCCCACAACTCTGCTGGTTAGAGGCTCCCTCCACCATGAATTTGCCCAAACTGGGCTGGTTAGAGGCTCCCTACACCCTGCTTTCCCACAACTCTGCTGGTTAGAGGCTCCCTCCACTATGAATTGGTCCAAACTGGGTTTTTTAGAGGCTCCCTCCACCATGAATTTGCCCAAACTGGGCTGTTTAGAGGCTCCCTCCACCATGAATTGGTCCAAATTGGGGTTTTTAGAGGCTCCCTCCACCATGAATTTGCCCAAACTGGGCTGTTTAGAGGCTCCCTCCACCATGAATTGGTCCAAACTGGGTTTTTTAGAGGCTCCCTCCACCATGAATTGGTCCAAACTGGGGTTTTTAGAGGCTCCCTCCACCATGAATTTGCCCAAACTGGGCTGTTTAGAGGCTCCCTCCACCATGAATTGGTCCAAACTGGGTTTTTTAGAGGCTCCCTCCACCATGAATTTCCCAAAACTTGGCTGTTTAGAGGCTCCCTCCACCATGAATTGGTCCAAACTGGGGTTTTAGAGGCTCCCTCCACCATGAATTGGTCCAAATTGGGGTTTTTAGAGGCTCCCTCCACCATGAATTTGCCCAAACTGGGCTGTTTAGAGGCTCCCTCCACCATGAATTGGTCCAAACTGGGTTTTTTAGAGGCTCCCTCCACCATGAATTGGTCCAAACTGGGGTTTTTAGAGGCTCCCTCCACCATGAATTTGCCCAAACTGGGCTGTTTAGAGGCTCCCTCCACCATGAATTGGTCCAAACTGGGTTTTTTAGAGGCTCCCTCCACCATGAATTTCCCAAAACTTGGCTGTTTAGAGGCTCCCTCCACCATTAATTGGTCCAAACTGGGGTTTTAGAGGCTCCCTCCACCATGAATTGGTCCAAACTGGGTTTTTTAGAGGCTCCCTCCACCATGAATTTGCCCAAACTGGGCTGTTTAGAGGCTCCCTCCACCATGAATTGGTCCAAATTGGGGTTTTTAGAGGCTCCCTCCACCATGAATTTGCCCAAACTGGGCTGTTTAGAGGCTTCCTCCACCATGAATTGGTCCAAACTGGGGTTTTTAGAGGCTCCCTCCACCATGAATTTGCCCAAACTGGGCTGTTTAGAGGCTCCCTCCACCATGAATTGGTCCAAACTGGGTTTTTTAGAGGCTCCCTCCACCATGAATTTGCCCAAACTGGGCTGTTTAGAGGCTCCCTCCACCATGAATTGGTCCAAATTGGGGTTTTTAGAGGCTCCCTCCACCATGAATTTGCCCAAACTGGGCTGTTTAGATGCTCCCTCCACCATGAATTGGTCCAAACTGGGTTTTTTAGAGGCTCCCTCCACCATGAATTGGTCCAAACTGGGTTTTTTAGAGGCTCCCTCCACCATGAATTGGTCCAAACTGGGTTTTTTAGAGGCTCCCTCCACCATGAATTTGCCCAAACTGGGCTGTTTAGAGGCTCCCTCCACCATGAATTGGTCCAAACTGGGTTTTTTAGAGGCTCCCTCCACCATGAATTGGTCCAAACTGGGTTTTTTAGAGGCTCCCTCCACCATGAATTTGCCCAAACTGGGCTGTTTAGAGGCTCCCTCCACCATGAATTGGTCCAAATTGGGCTGTTTAGAGGCTCCCTCCACCATGAATTGGTCCAAATTGGGGTTTTTAGAGGCTCCCTCCACCATGAATTGGTCCAAACTGGGGTTTTTAGAGGCTCCCTCCACCATGAATTTGCCCAAACTGGGCTGTTTAGAGGCTCCCTCCACCATGAATTGGTCCAAACTGGGCTGGTTAGAGGCTCCCTCCACCATAAATTTGCCCAAACTGGGCTGTTTAGAGGCTCCCTCCATCATGAATTGGTCCAAACTGGGGTTTTAGAGGCTCCCTCCACCATGAATTGGTCCAAACTGGGGTTTTTAGAGACTCCCTCCACCATGAATTTGCCCAAACTGGGGTGTTTAGAGGCTCCCTCCACCATGAATTTGCCCAAACTCTGCTGGTTAGAGGCTCAATCCACCCTGATTTTCAAAACAAATGTTGGTGCCAACCTCAACTTACTACAAGGGCCAAATTCACTGCTGGTGACAAGCTCTCCTCACTGCAAGTGCCAAATACACATGTTTCAAGGTGTTTTCCTACTGTCAGAGAGGTGGTATTGAGTGTGTAAAGTGTGTAGTTGTTAGGCTGTGATGTTGGGGTAATAGAGGGTCTTTGGTGTGTTAGATGCCCCCAGACATGCTTCCCCTGCTGTCCCAGTGTCATTCCAGAGGTGTTGGCATCATTTCCTGTGGTGTCATAGTGGACTTGGTGACCCTCCAGACACGGATTTGGGTTTCCACCTTAACGAGTATATGTTCCCCATAGACTATAATGGGGTTCGAAACCCGTTCGAACACACGAACATTGAACGGCTGTTCGAATCGAATTTCGAACCTCGAACATTTTAGTGTTCGCTCATCTCTAGCAGAGACATCAACCTGGGAAAGCCTTTCACAGGCACATGGCAATGGCAAGTCACAGCAAAAGTGTAGCCTTTATAAGACGGTACAGTTACATATATCTAGATCCCATATAATGATATTAGACCCCAGATTGTTAATGGTTAATTAAAATAAATAATTGTGCCATTTTTTATTTATGCTTGTGATCACTTTAAATATTTTGGCAATGCACTCTCCCTCTTTCTCTCTCTCTCTCTCTCGCTCTCTATTATAATTATGAAAGTAATAATAAAAAACTTAAAGCCTTATTTTTATAACTTTTTGTTAGGTATGTTCTCATACAAAGCTTTTTCTTTCCCTGTATATGTATGCTTATATAAAGACGTTATTAACTATACAGTATACTGGAAAATAAAGATCTCTCTATATACCATACCAAAATATGTAGGGCAGTACACTGCTATTTCAGCTTGGTTTAAGAAAGAAAAAAAAAAAACTGTGTATGGAGCTAACAGAGCTTGTGACTCAGTCAGTAGAGTAACAGCCTAAGGCCTGGTTCACATCTGCATTTGGTATTCCATTAGTGGAGTCCGCTTGGGGACCCCCAAACGGAATACTGAACGCATTAAAAAGCGGTTAGCTAAGAAACCACACGGACCCCATAGATTATAATGTTTTCCACGCTGTGTCCACACAAATCATATGGAGGCAAATGTGCTCTTTACATGTGTTTTAGATTCAAATCCCTGTAGATTAAAAAAAAAAAGATGAATAAACTTAAAGGCTAAAATTTAATTTTTTAAATTAGGCTGGGGAGATGAAATTTTTATTTATTTTTAAAAAAACACATACTCATCTGTCCACAGTGCATGGTCCAGTCCTGTTGCTTGGCTGTGTTCTTTTGTGGAAGTCCTCACCGACTGTGACGTCCTGGATCCCTTTCGCTGAGGCCAATCAAAGGCCTAAGGAAGGGACCCATGGAGTTCTCAGGTAGTGACCTCTTGTGTCCTTCGCTGAGGCCGCTGATTGGCCTCAGTAGTCAGATGCAGTGGGGTCTTCCTCCAGAAGAAAACAACCGAGCTGCAGGAACGGACCACACTGTGGCACCAGTTGACATGTAAGTATCTTTTACTTTTTTACCTTCCCTGACATAATTAAAAAAATAAAATTTTAGCCTGGACAACCCCTTTAAGCTTTAAAGGAATCCTATCATTCGAACAGATTTTTTTTATCATTAACATGTCTGAATAGCCTTAAGAAAGGCTATTCTTCTCCTACCTTTCACTGTCTTCTCCGCGCCGCTGTTCGCTTGAAATTCCGTTTTTATCGGTATGCAAATGAGTTGTCTCGCAGCACTGGGGGTGAGCGTCAGGGCTCAAACAGCACTGGGTGTGTCCCCAATGCTGCGAGAGAACTCTCTCCAGCGCCGCCTACATCTTCTTCAGCAATGTCCTCTTCACACGTCTTCTTCTGGCGCAGGCTTCAGACTTCTAGGCCTCAGGCAAAGCTGACTGAGCATGACTGCCGGCCACAAGTAAATTGCTACTTACAAACCTAACTAACGGGGGAAGGTGGAGCAGCAACAGGGTGCCACCCATTCTCCAGGCAGCAGAACTACAGGCCTAAGAGGCAAACAATGAAACACAGGGGGTCCAGTGCCAAAGACGAAAGAACAGTCCAAAAAGGACACCTGGTCAGAGACAACAATAAGTGCTTTTACACTATGATTAAGTGTTGCGCGAACCTTTTGAGATTTGCCTTGTGAGGTTCTTTCAGGGGTTTTGCTCAGACTGAACACAGCCAAACTGAAATTGCTGTTATAATACCCTGGGGTATTTTCAGACTCCAGATTATAATAAGCGGAAGGCAGGGGAGGAAACACAAAAACTGTTACCTGTCTGGCGTGGCTTCCTGCTATCTTCGGCGCTCCTGGCTGATGCCAGAGACCGTTCAATGGGCCTCATCGCCACTTGGCGTTGTAACGCATAGATAAAAGTAACGCCACGTGACATCAGTCAGAAGCACCGAAGACGACAGGAAACACTTTTTGTATTTCCTCAACTCCTCTTATACTCTAGGGTCTGAAAATAACCCATAGCATAAAAATAGCAGTTTTGGTTCTGAACAAAACTTCAAATACTGTAGTAACTGAACCAAAATTACTGATGTGAACAAAATCATGTCAGTTATCCTGGTTGATATTATTAAAAATAATGAATCATTTTACTTTGAAGTCAGAGTCAGTAATTTATTTCTGACTCAACCCAAAATTTGTCCTGACTATCTCTACAGCCCTGACATCAACCCATTAACCGTATCCCATCATGGATGCGTTTATTAACATTTATGGCACCTACTTAACCCCCTGCATGTCTTTTCCTCTTCAGTCAACTTTTCAATCAAAGTACGTTGACACCTGTTATTCCACAGAATGAATGACTTTATCGATTTACTTCCTCACTGCTATTATTTTGAACAAGCCCCTTTCAATTAATGACTCAATTACTCAGAATGAGCGGCATGCTCAGCATGTTCATGTTGTTGACTCTTGACTTTTTTTCTACTATTCTACTACACTCACAAGTAAATTATTTCCTTTGTAGAAATATCACTTCTACTAAAACATTGATTTATCAGGTTAATGATGCTAGATTGCTATTTTTAACGCTACTATAAATATATATTTCATTTGATAATGTATTAATATTTTTTTTCTCTCTCTCTCTCTCTCTCTCTATATATATATATATATGTGTGTTCATTTGTTACATAAAATGTCCTCCATTAAAGGGGTTGTCCCATTTCAACGATCCAATCTATACTGCTAGCTTATGTGGAGTTAAGACTTTTCCTAAATACATTGCTTCATCAAAACTGCTTTGTTTGGCTGCTACCTTAATTTATTCACTTCATTGTTTACATTGTGTTTCCATAACCACCTGGGGATGATCTTATCTCTCAGCCCAGGACAAGTGAAGAAGCTCCCTGCTCTCAGGAAGGGAGGGGGAGCTGAGTGCTCGGGACTGGGAGCAGCTTGTATTTCTGACGCTGGGTTCACACTAGCGCCCGGACTCCATTTTCAGGTTTCCGTCTTCTGCATGCAGAAAACGGAAACCTGTCAGACCGGGTCTGGCCTGAGCGCCGGTGAGCGTTTTATGCTCTCCGCCGCGAAACCATTTTTTTTTTAAATCGGACACAAAGTACTGCATGTCCGACTGTGTGTCCGATTTAAAAAAAAAACTCCGCTCATGGCCGGACATCTTTCAAACCCATTCAAGAGCCCACCCTCTTTGGTGCTGCACTTCCCTCCACATCTACACTGCTCTCCGCGCTTGACATCCGCCCTGTCCAGGTCGGGTCAGCGTCCTCGTCGTCCACCACCTCCTCTTCCAATTTCTCTGATGGCTAGTCCTCTTCCTCCTCTTGCACACCAACGATGGCAACAGGCTGCCCTGATGGCAACTGTGTCTCATCATCGTCGTCACTGAGGGCCGATTGCTGATCAACAACAATAGGAGATAACGGATGCTCCAGTGTTTGGGCATCAGGACACAGCAACTCATCTGTTACTTCCGGTGATTCAGGACATGGTGGGACAGAGAGAGGGACAGTGAATGGACCTGAAAACAGCTCCTGGGAGGTGGGAAAGGTGGGATTAGGTTGCTGGGAAGATTTGGCATGTTGTGAGGAAGGAGGATCAGACTGTTGGGTAGGAGGAGTTGAGGTAGAGGCTGACTGGCTGGTGGAGAATGTGCTGGAAGCATTATCCACCACCCATTGTAACACCTGTTCCTGGTGCTCAGGCCTGGTTAGTCTTGTACCCTGCAACCCACTTAATGTGGCCATCAAGCCAGGGACTGTGGGGAAGCGCAATGCTTGCTGCCGCAGAGCAGTAGGCACTGTAGACACTGTTGGTTCAGTGCAACCTTGCTCCACATCAACAGATCTCTCTCTCTCTCTCTCTCTCTCTCTCTCTCTCTCGTTATCGTAGTTCCTGTTCCACGTCCCCTGCACAGTTATTGGTGCAAAAAAAGCCAGGGAAGGTGCCTGGGGATACAAATTTTTACTGCGTATGCCACGTGGTATTTGATTGGAAACGCAAAACCTCAAACGGCCGGATATTACATCAAATACCTATTAGATCGAACGGTGTTCGCTCATCTCTACACTTTATTAGTTTTAAAAAAATTTATTGCATTTTTGCAGCATCCCACAGTGTTCCTGCTTTTATTGTTTGTCTCTCGTGCCTCTGGGCTGTGTCTGTATGTCCTGTGTTCTATGTACCATATTCTATATTGTTTGAAGCTTTCCCCATGTTGTTTTCCCTGTAGTTTCCCCCTGTGTTTCAAACCCTAAACTTGGTACAGCCCTGGCCTATTACAGGCCACAGAGCGGGATCTATGTAGACTTTCGAACTCCAGGGGAACTGTTGGAGCTAAGTTGAGAGTTGAGTAGCAGAAGTATGCAGAGGAGTCAGTGAAAGCCAGCACTGTGAACTGAGCTTCAAGCTTTCCATACAGCCCCTAGGAGGAAGATTCAGCCCAAGGCTCTTCATGAGACAGCCCTGAACTAGGGAGTTCACCTGTCTAAAGATTGGACTTTGTTCCACGAGTAGCAGTGGGGTCCCATGCAAAGGAGTTGGGTCCAGCACCATTTACAAGATCACCAGATCCCTGTTAGGATTACCCTGCACTACAGCCCCCAGTGTCTGCTGCTGCAAAAGGCGGAGGAGAGGAGTTATAGATGGAGTTAGAGTGGAGTTTATCCCTAGAGCCTTAACATCCCTGGGTACCCTCCTTAAACCAAGACTAGGGGAGTTGTACACTGGAGTAGAGAGTAGAGAGGTCCCTTCTCCTAGTTGAAGCTCCCTGGGGAAAACTATCACCACCACCATTGGTTAGTACTGTAGGTAACTCCTCATCGGTGTCTGGCCAAGGAGCAGAGCTTGGGAGAGTGGTTGAGTGTGCTCATCCTAGGAGGTGGCACATCTGCCTGTACTACTCACATCCTCCGTTTCACCCCATCTGGGCTGCGGCATTTCCCCCTGTAACTTGGACATCCATAGGAAACTCCATTAACAGTCACTGGCAGAGCCGATCTGGGTCTGCTAGCTCTGCTACTTCAGTAGGCACCCAGTATTCACATAATACCAGGTTCAATAGAGTCAGCAGCTCTACTGTTTCCTCTATTCACTACATAGTGCTCATTTAGAGCCATGTAATCTGTAAAGAAGACAGTAGTGGCAACGGTAGACCTGACCTGTTATGCTAGTAGCAGGAGAGTCGCTTCAGTGACCCGAAAAGACATTGTTGCAGAGTTAGGACCTGCACCACCATCATCAAAACATGTTGGTTGGACACTCTTACATTGAACCACTATCCGTGTGGTGCTTCACACAGTGAACGTTGACTTCTTATGTAAAGTGAGATATCAAACCAGGAAGCGTGGGTGAGCAACGCATAGCAGTGGTATAGCTTGTTGTCCTCCATACTGCATCAGACAACATCAATACGGATAAGTCAAGAATGGCATTTACATACAGCAGCATGGCGGTAGTTTAATTACCATGAGCCTACATACATACTATAGCAGATGTGATGGTTCTATTTTTAGATGACTCCCAAGAAAAATTGAAAGATCACATTAACCTATATTAGTAACTTGGACTTAACCCAATGGAATGGCACCCAGTTTCAAAGTGCACCTAGCGTTATAATATGATTAAGATGGGTTTGCAGCCTTTGGAGTTTAGGAAAAATTAAAATCAATGAGTTTAAAGAAGACCTTCAGCAAAAACACAACTTTTCATCACCAGACCAGTGGTCTCTTTTAATCTCTCTCTTTATTTAGGAGAACATAAAAAAGAGTATTATAGCAGTATCCTTCCAAGAGGCAGAGATGGGGAAGCATCAAGGCTTTACTAATAAAGCAGAGAGGCTAAGAATTTTAGATGTTGTCTGATCTAAACAGAGTAAAGACTGGACTACAGGGAACTGAATACAGTATCCTTTAATATAGTCTATAGACACAAATTTTCATCACCAGACCAGTGTGTCTATAGACTTAATTAATTGATATGATATTAATTTCCCTGTAGTCCAGTCTTTTATCTGCTTCTAATCTGTCAACATCTGAAATTATTTTCCTCTTTGCTTTATTAAAGCCTTGATATTTCACCACCGTATCATATGGGCAGCTAGAGCCAGTACCATCTCTGCCTGTTGGAAGGACACTGTGATTTTGCTCTTCTCTATGTTCTCCTAAATAACTGGAGAGACCATAAGTGTATGGTCAGGAAGGCTGTATTGTTTGGCCCGTTTCACATCTACGTTTGGGCCATTCTGTTCCCCTTTCTGCATTAAAAATGAGAGAAAAGTCCTGCAAGAAGCACTTTTCTCTCCACATTTTTCTTGTGGAAACCTCAAGGACCCAATTATAGTCTATGGTTTCCTGAGGTAACCACATTTTTATGTGGATTAGGTTTTCGTTCGGGGGTCCCAAAGCGGACTTCCCTAATGGAAACCAATGCGCAAATGTGAACTGGGACTTAGATTTTCAATTACAACCATGTGACAAGAGCCTGGCTATTCATCAGTTTGTGATCCTAAGTGAAGAGTGTATGTGGAATAACCCAGGATATTTCATCATAAAGGAAATTCTAGAGCCTGTATGTGTGACTCATAGATTGTGTAATGCTGGTGGTTCATGCTTGCTGGAACCAGCAGGAAGGGGTTAACCTGCTTGGTGACACAACAATTTCAAACCTGCTAGTTGCTATAGTTTGCTCATGCCATAGAACCAACTGGCCAAAGCTGGCTCCATGTTTGTGTGCCACATTGCCGCAATGTGCTCCTCTAAAACTGCCTCAGCAGTTTTTCGGATTTGCTATAGGTCTTACCCAGCTTTCAAGCTTTGCATTGCGAAGGTTCTCTTTTTCATCTAAGGATATGAGCTTTTTGATTCAGGCTGTAAGACTATGAATATCCAGGTTGAGGAACCTGAACGTTCAATCCAGGCTGAAATGTCTGTGGACCTTGCTACTAAAAAAACGTCTAAGGTTTTAGTTATAGATTAAAACTTAAAAAAAAACTGATCATGTCAGAAAAGGAGGTAACATAGGAAAGTCTTTTTTATCCTAAGAGTTTAAAAATAGATTACTCTTCAATTTAGATGATACAAAGTTATTGGATGAGATTCTGAAGGTAGATGTTCCAGCAGCAAAAGTTGTTAAAAAAAACGTTGTTAAAAAATTCTATAGATCAGAAAGTGGATGGTCTTAAAAAATGTTGTGAGTGGTCATCAGCTATTATATCAACTAATATTTCTGCCACGTAACTTGCAAGGTCTATGTCCCTGTGGTTAAATCATTTGGATAGCCACTTGAAAATGAAGACATCTATGGAAGAGAGAGTTGATTCCCTTCTTTTACTAAAGATTGGTATGGGGTTTTTAGCAGACACATCAGTGGAACCCATAAGATATGCTACTCGCAATGGAGTGCTCTTCAATACTACCAGAAGAGCACTCTGGTTAAGGCTAGTTTCACATCTTCGTTCGGCTTTCCTTTGTTAGGGTCCACTGGGCAATTGAAACAACGGAGAGCCAGACTGCTAAAACAGCAGTTATACGTGGACCTCGTTGACTATTGTGGGGTCTGCCTGGTGTCAACAGATTTCAGACTCAAATTAGTAGAGAGAAAAGTCCTCTGTGCAGGAATTTTATCTTTTGCCAATTTTTAGCATGTTTTTGCCACAGAGTCTCCAGTGTAGATGTGAACTTAGCCTTAAGAAGACTTTTCACCTCCTCCATCAATTCAAGGGCCAACCAAGGGCCGTGTCAGACAGGGGGATGTGATTCAGAGCTCCAATCAGAGGCTGCCAATGTTAGAGGTCAGAATCACACCCCTTGCCTGACACGATCCTTCTGATGGTGCAGAGCTTAAATATCTTATCAGGCACCAAAAATAACAGTATTGATTGCTTGGGAACAGTAGGGATTATTGAAAAAATTCCAACTGTGCCAAAATTAGTGAAGCAGACCCTATTAAATGATGTAAAGAACTAGACTTGTTGGAGGTGGTGAAAGGTCCTGTTTACAGATGTGTTCAGGGGACACAAGCTTTAAAAACAAGCTGTGCAGCATTCCTTTCTTGGGAGGCTTTAATAATAAGATACTATCTTAGAAAAAGCATCTCACAAGAACATTTTTATTCCAGAGGATAAATCTAAAAAGCCCCAGTCATTTTTATAAAGGACGTCAATCCTTATCCTCCTATTATAGGCAAAAAGTAAATCATGTCTCTGGAGCTACCCTAAGAGAGAGGCTTCCTCCTCAACCCCAAAAAATACAGCCTTATTCAACAAACAATGACGCCAACAGAACAGGAGAAAAGCTGACAAATTTGTACTCCAGATGGATCAGAATTATCGACAATCCTTTGGTCTTTCCACCTAGGACCAGAAGTAATTCTCCTTGAACAAAACGATCAAAATCTAACTAGAAGCTAGTCCTCTCTCCAGTGGTCATTAAATCCACAACATTTTAAAAAAAAGGTGGTAAACTGAATCCTCTCTCCTCAAGTCCTAGTTTTCACAGATGCAAGCCAGTGGGGCGGTGGTTCAGGAAAGATTTGTCCAGGGTCAGTGGCCCCCTCATATCAGAACCATGTCTACAAATTACTTGAGTTAATCTTGGGTCACCAACAAAGAGGATACCACTTAAGAATTCCATCAAACAACATACTGTATCAGAAATGGCAGTCCATTTGAAAGGAGATTTCTTGAGTCAAAAAATCTAGATGCAGGGGGAATAGGTTCTAAACTAACAAGTTTTTCTAGATCTTACAAAAAAGTGGGGATAACCTGAAGTAGTTTTTTTTGCTACAAGGGAAATTTTCAGACAACAAAATTTTTCTCCCACACCCATATTAAAAATGGGACATGAACCTGGCCTATGCTTTTCTTACTCTGCCATTAATTCTGCAAATCTTGACGAAGATACAAGAGGAGAAAGCAGTAGTAACTTGATAGTACCTATGTGGTTCCCAGTTCTAAGGTATTTAAAATAATCCTTTAATAGTCCCACCACAGGGTAATTCAGTGTGTTACAACAGCATGGATAATATAATTCAAACATGGTAATATAATTCAAGAAAGAACACATACACGCTCATAGCAGATAGAAAATATACTACAATCATAGCAACTAAGATGAAAAGAAAGACTTCAGGATCATTTAGTTCTCTGTGTGGAGTGATCTCCGCTTAGCTTGATGTTGATTATAAAGCCTGACCACAGTTGGGAGGAAGGATCCCCGATAGCGCTCCTACATCTGGAAGAGTTATTCACCCTTCCTTAAAGCCAAAAACTAAAACTCTGCTGGTTAAAAGCTCAATTCACCCAAAGGGCCTAAAACACTGCTGGTTAAAGGCTCAACTCACCCCGAGGGCCAAAAAAATAAAACACAGCTGGTGCAAGGCTCTACTCAACCCAAGGGCCAAAAAGTAAAACACTGCTGGTGCAAGGCTCTATTCACCCCAAGGGCCAAAAAATAAAACACTGCTGGGGCAAGGCTCTAGTCACCCCAAGGGCCAAAAAATAAAATACTGCTGGTGCAAGGCTCTACTCACGCCAAGGGCCAAAAAATAAAGCACTGCTGGTGCAAGGCTCTAGTCACCCCAAGGACCAAAAAGTAAAACACTGCTGGTGAATGGCTCTACTCACCCCAAGGGCCAAAAAATAAAACACTGTTGGTGCAAGGCTGTACTCACGCCAAGGGCCAAAAAATAAAAATATATTAAAGGGCCTAAAACTCTGCTGGTAAAAGGCTGAAGTCACCTCAAGGGCCTCAATCTCTGCTGGTAGCTCAGCTTAAGGGCCTTTAACTTAATTTGTAAGGGCTCACGTTAAGGGCCAGAAAAGTAATTTTTGGAGGTCTCACCACATCACACACACACATAAACAATGACAGTTAAGGATGGGGGTTGTTGGATTTCCTATTGCCTATGCGATCTGTAGTTGTCATGGGCAATGTGATTTAAAGGGGCGCATGCTAATGTTTCTTTAGGTTTAAATTTGTGTTTCTGCCCATACTATTGTGGAGGAAAGAAGGTTTCCAAGTATTTTTGAACTTTCATAGAGGTTCTATTGAGTTTGTAAAGTGTGCAGTTGATAGGCTGTGATAGTGGGGTAATCCAGGCATGCTTCCCCTGCTGTCCCAGTTGCATTCCAGAGGTGTTGGCATCATTTGCTGGGGTGTCATTGTGTACTTGGTGACTCTTCTGAGTCGAATAGTGGTTTCCTCTGAAACGAGCTTTTTTTCCCCACAGACTATAATGGGATTCAATATTCGGTCGAATAGTCGAATATTGAGGGGCTACTCGAAACGAATATCGAATATTTCACTACTCGTTCATCTCTAGTTTTAACTGCAGAAAAAGTCACGTGTGGCAGGAGAATTTGTGACAAATTGCTGAAGCGTGTGACAATGAAAAATAACATTCTATATAAATAAGTGACTACATTTTTACAATTAATAATTTAATTGTTATTATTATTCTATTGTATTATTGTTGAATGTTAGTTTCTTTTTCATCTTTAAATGGAAATATCTATGTAAGGGCTCGTTCACATCAGCGTTCATCTGTCCTTATTGCAGGTTTCCGTTTCCTGCATAAAACAGATGCAGGAGACGGAAGCCTGCAGGAGACTTTCTCACCCATTCATTTGAATGGGTGAGAAAGCTGTCCGGCCGTGAGCGGCGATGAGCGTTTTGCGCTCTCCGCCGCGAAACCGGGTTTTATAATCCGGACACAGAGTCGGACATGCAGTACTCTGTGTCCGGATTAAAAAATTCGGTTTCGCGGCGGAGAGCCTAAAACGCTCACCGCCGCTCACGGCCGGACCCGGTCTATGGTTTCCGTCTTCTGCCATGCAGAAGACGGAAACCATAGAACGGAGACATGAACGCAGGTGTGAACCTAGCGTAAGGGAATAATTTATTACTGTCTATGTAAGGAAGCATTTTGTTTGTTTTTTTTATAAAACAGGGAAGTAATCCATCAGAATACAAACCCACCAAAGGCTGTACCTCCATAAATATATTAAAATCACTTTATTATATTAAATAATGACATAGACAGGTAATGTTAAAAACAGTTTAAAATGAGCAAGAATATATGCCATGGTCCTGACTAGAGATGGGTGAAGATTTGTTTTGCTTTGTCTTTCAAGTCAAATAAGGGCTCGTTCACATCTGCGCTCGGGTCTCCGTTATGCAGGTTTCCGTTTCCTGCACAAAACATCCCACCCGACTTGCTTCTTTAGTATTTTACGCACTTGAAAAAGGGTTTTTATTTACCCGAAACGCGTTGTGCCGTATCTGTACCTGACATCAATAAATATTGATCTTACTTCATCTACCGATTGGTTTCCATTACTTCTACATGACCATTTGAGCGCGGATCCTTGCCTCCTCCTTCCTACATTCACTTTCCCGGTCCTCCGGTGTTTAGTCTTGGTACCGCTGCCACTCTCACCAGAAGTGATTTTGCTTTTATGGAAATTTAGGGTGTTGTGATCCCATCACAACCCCACCAGGTGAGAGGCCCATTGGTCATTCTGTATTTATGTCTACTCATTATTTGTAATACTACTACACTTAGTGCGCTCGGTGTCTCTCTCTTTTTTTTTTTTTTCTTTTGCACAAAACAGAGGCAGGAGACGGAAACCTGCAGGACTCTTTTATACACATGCATGCAGAAAACAGAAAGCTGAGAACGGAGACCCGAACGCTAGTGAGAACCTAGCGTAAGTTTGTCACGAATCAGTTTAAATTGACTTAAGACTCTGTCAGGACTCTTAGAGAGTGAAAAAAGTGAAAACTTAGGTATAATGATATCATGACTATATGGTGACGGTATAGAGGTATATATCTACACAGGGCTCTGCAGACGTTTTAGGTGAATATAGTGCAGGGCAGTAAAATTTAATGACTTACAGGTGACATTGCAGCATCCAACCCAGCAGAGGAGACCGGGAAGTGAGAGAAAGATGACACTGGCTGTGCCACCTACTAGGCCTGGGATGCTTCCCTCTCACCCCAATCCTTTTCCAGGGCTGCACGCAGCCAAAGGGGTTCCTGCAGCACTAAACGGATGGTGTAAATAGTGTCTTGTTTCCCCTGGGGCACTTCTAGTTTTGAAGGAACCTCTCCGAGCTGAGCCGTTAAGATGGTGTTCAGAAGGGCCCATGGTGTTGATGCAGGTAATGACTCAGGAGTCCAGTGTTGCAGGGTAAACCAAAGAACTCTTTTAACACTACCCAAAGCCTTGATCTTAGGAGGTTTTACCAGGGCTGACACAGACTCTGCAGAATACACTTTGCCTACCCCTCCACTCATACCACTCCCTATATCAGCAGATAGGGGAAGAACGAGGCAAAGGGTCCTGATACAGCTCTGAGTACCTGAAGAACTAGGCTCAGCTGAAGTACTCTTATCAGGTACCTCTGTTGCTCCTACTGGCACGGAAGCAGAAGTCTCTTGAAGACGCACCAAACTTTCAGGGGCTGTCTTCGGATGAAACTTGGATACTCAGAGACGCACCAAACTTACTCCCTATCTCAGGGACTGTCTCTGGAATGAACCTGGAACAAGAAGACTCCCTCCTAGATGCTGGGCTGGTGTCTGCTGGATTCCTAACTGAGTTCTCCCACTGCTCCGCACGGCAGGGCACTTGGATGTCAATACTGCAACAGCTACTCTAAACTTGAACTTGGTCTGGACTGGACTAGACCTGTGACTCTCAGCAGGAAACTATATACCCTCTCTTCAAACCCCGCCCAGTGGTCTGTGATTGGACAAGAGGTAGCACAGAATTATTCAAATAGTGCAAATATTCAGAAAATAGTGCAGTTTACACATTTTACATAGAACATAGAAGAAGGACAAACAAGACAACCTGCAGTTACCAATGATATACATAAAACATATAGCAGCTTGCTCTGGGATGCTGTAACATCCCTGACTAATCATTCACATTACCATTTAATTTTTCTTCCATCTGGACCACCATGGCCAATTCTTTCAATCTCTGTAAAGTTTGCAGCACAGACATCGTTGTCTCCTTACTTTTCCAGGCACCTGACCCACATTGTCCTCACCTGCACACCCATCCTGCTGCTACCCCCAATTATAAAATATGTAATATAACCCCTCATAATGAATAATACCCCCAAGTGCATCTTTAAATTAATAACTTCCCTGTGTACTCCCTTTAAATAGTGCCCCTTTTTTTATTAATGCCCCAGGCATTTCCTTATTAAAAAAGTTAAAAAAAATAGTGGGGTTCCAATACTCAGGACCCCCAGGATCAGCTGTTTTAATGAACCATGGTATCTGTGTGAGCACTGTGACCGCTTCTCTGTTTATATAGTATAATACATCTCATAGTGGCCATGTAATGTAGCTACAGCTTCATCCTACACACATCTATATGCCAAGGCTGGGATTATATCACACAGTCACTATAAACATACAGCGTGAGATATAAACAGGCTCCATGGCCCCTTCATACAGCTGATCAGTGGGGATTCACTGATCTCTTATTGATGATTTATTCTGAGGATAGATCATCAATAGAGATGCCCTCCCATAGGAATGAATGGGAACGGCCGGCTGCGTCCATTCATTCCTATGGGAGCGTGCTATTCGAAACTGCCATTTCGAATAGTACTCGCTCATCTCTAATCATCAATAAAAATGCCGTGGAGTGAACAGAGTGTAAATGCCGTGGAAAAAGTGCACCATTTTACAGTTCCTGCAAAGTGAATTCCATCCATACGTTGTGGAAAAATATGTGCAGTGGATATGCTGATATTTCTAAAACCGTTGCTGTTTTGGAAATCACATCGGGCAAAGACTAATATTAATATAAACAAAAAAAGATAATGGGGCACTTACCACCTGGAACGATATAAAGCCAATGTAGAGCCGATGTAGACTTCAACAGCAATGGGAGGCTGCACGGAGAAAATCCCGGACTGTGCTACGGGATGTAGGAGACTGAAGGTAGAAGAGTTACTCCAGCATGCCACTTTAAAGAATAACTTTTAACTCAAAAGGTTAAAAATACATGAACATGGGTCCCACATATGTACAAAAAAGGAGCTTACGCATTTCGGGATTTCGCATTTCATAGCTATGACAAAGGGACATATCGTATAGTCCCGAAACGCGTAAGCTCCTTTTTGTACATGTGTGGTACCAATGTTTATGTAATTTTAACCTTTTTAATTAAAAGTAATTTTTTTAAGTGGCATGCTGGAGTAACTCTTCTACCTTTTAATATTAATATAGTCCTTCTGAATGTCATAATCACTACACCAGTTTAACACACCAGCCTATAGTTTTCGGGCTTGAATCTTTTTATAGTATGAAACCTCCCCTCAAACTCTGCAGTAGGTATGACCTGGTTTTCTTCTAGCTACTTCCGGCTGCAACCATATTTTGATTTTCATTTTTTGTTCCCTACTTTGCAAAAACCATAACTTTTTATTTTTCAATTTCATTCTTAGTTTTTGTGGATCAAATTGTACTTTGTAATGGTACCATTTAATATTCTTTACAACAGGGGTCTCAAACTCAATTTACACGGGGACCGCTGGAGGTAGAGTCTGGGTGACTTTGGGCCGCATCAGGTTTTCCACAAGCTATGCTCGCCGCAGCAAATTTAGCTCCGCCCAATTTTATGATGACTCCACCCATTCTTATTCCTTTTTCATGTGCCCCCACACAGTATAATCCTCCTACAGTCACCCGTACACTATATGTCCCCACATTATAATGTTCCCTTCCAACTGCCCCACAGTATTAGGTCCCTCTCCTGGTGCCCCAGTTTAAACTCGGGGAAACTAGAGGGGACATGAAACTGGGGCAGCTGGAGGAGGACATAAAATAGTGGGTGTAGTTGGAGGGGGGCATTAAATTAATGGCAGCTGAAGTGGGACATTAAACTGGGGGCAACTAGAGGGGGACAAACTCAGGAGGCTAGAAGCAGACATTAAACTGTAGGGGTAGGTGGACAGTGACAATAAACTGGGGACAACTAATGCCCCCTGCAGTTGTCCCCAGTTTAAGTGCCCCCCTTCATCTACCCTCAGTTTCATCTCCCCCCACCATTTTTCCCCCAGTTTGATATCCCCCTTCATTTGCCCCATTTTATGTCCCCCCTCCATCTGTCCCCGGTTTTATGTCGTCCCTCCATCTGCCCCAGTTTCATGTGCCCCATCCATCTGCCCCCAGTTTCATATTTCCCTCCATCTTCCCCAATTTCAGATGCCCCCTTCATCTGCCCCCATTTTCATGCTCCCCCTTCCATCTGTGACCCCAGGTTCATGTCCCCCCCTCCATCTCTGCCCCTAGGTTACTGACACACACACACTGACACACACACTCCATCTCACATTCCTCTCAGTACTACATCTCTTCATCTTTCGGCCAGCACACTACGACACGCCTCCAATAGTCAGGTGACGTCTGACGTCACACACAGGTCCTTGAGTCTTAAACTGCAGCAGTACTAGCTTTCCACTGATCACCCATCGCTTTTATTGCTGTTATAACAGATGGGTGATCAGTGGAAAGCTAATACTGCTGAAGCTTAAGACTCAAGGACCTGTGTGTGACGTCAGACGTCACCTGACTATTGGAGGCGTGTCTTAGTGTGCCGGCCGAAAGATGACTATAGCGGGACATTCAGGGAGCTGCGCGGGGGGCGCAAACTTTCGTTCCGAGGGCCGCAGTTGGCCCGCGGGCCGCAAGTTTGAGACCCCTGCTTTACAATGTACTGGGAAGCTGGAAAAAAATTCAGAATGGGCTGGAATTAAAGAAAAAATGCGTTTGTGCTATTTTCTTAAGGGCTTCATTTTTACTATGCAGACAAAATGACAGGTCACCTGTATTCTTTAGCTTGGTACAATTACAGCAATACCAAATTTGTATCACTTTTTTAACTTGCCACTTTCCATTTCCACTTCATTCTTACTATGCAGACAAAATAACAAGTCACCTGTATTCTTTGAGTCAGTAACATACAGCAATACTAAATTTATCTTATTTTTTTTAACCCTTTAAAAAAAATCCAAAACTTCAAAAAAGAATTTCTTGGAGGAAACATATTCTGACACCCGTATCTGCATAAGTTCTCTTTTTCATAGGGCCAGATGTACTTTTTATTTATACTATTTTGAGGAATGTCTGTCATTTTTATTACATTTTATTAACATTTTTATGTGAGGTGAATCAGTGAAAAAAAAGTCAGTTTGGCGATTTTGATTTTTTTTTTTTCCTGTTATGGTGTTCACCATATGGAAAAATTTAATAAATGCAATGTATAGTAAAATTCCTATTCCTAATCTAATGGCAATCCTAGGAGCCCTCAAAAGGCTCCAGGCTATCATAGTAATGGATCGCCATCCTCATTCTCATTCTGGTGGGATGGCAATCCTCCACAAAATGGTGGTGCCCATGCCCTTCTGGTAAAATGGTACCTTGGTTAGGTTTGACCAAGGCATCAGTAGGGTTAATGTCCGTGCTCAGTGTGTAATCTTTGGCATTTGACCACATGAAAGTACCAGGAACATGGTTTAATGTGCCTTACCATGATGTAAATTTCTGTAGAAGCATTTTATTCAAGCGATAAAACCATATACATTTTTGCCTGGCTGATAAAGCTGATGTTCTAACATGGCAAAAAACAACTTTCCTGCCACTGCAAATATATTACCCTAATTTGTCCTTGAGGTTTACAGCCAATACAGTGCACATACCTAGAAGAAGACACCATATCTTCAGACACACACATTTTGGGACCATACAATCACAATATACTATATTTTTTCACTGTTGCTGCAGCTACTGTAGTGTAGGCCTGCCTATGACAGAAATAACAGCAGCAGTGTCACCATGTAGGAACAATTACTTTACTACTTAAAACAGTAGGAATGCTGACTTTTCTACAAAGTTTTACTTACCCCAAATTGCTAACAGATATAACCTGCTTAGGCATGTTAGTGTTATTAGTGTTCCTTAAATATACATAGCTAAAAAGAAAAATAAAATAGTGTCTGCATTTGTTAAGTCTTGTTGAGTCTCTCTTTAAGTATTTGAAATGTTGGGGGCATGCTTGGCAGATTTCCACTTGCCTCACACTAGCCACACACCAACATAAGTTATAGGACGTCCAATTGTACAAAAACCAGGTGCTGAAACAGGAAATAGGCAGATGGTGCAAGATATTTCTGTTCTCCAAATTTCCTCCCCCCACCTTCTGTATTATTCATGTTATACATTCTTTATGTGTGGAATTGGTTTGGTCATTAGGGAGCTAGGGTTGCTCTAAAAATAAATATTTCGAAAGACACATACATTGCAATAACACTTGCTCATAAAACACACATTCAATAAAACCCAACTCTGTTTCATATAACACATAGCATATATACAAATATAAACTTTCAGTGCTGGATTATGAGCCTAAGGGATTTGAATCTGAAAATCTGATGGGGCTGTTATATTGACCTCTAACAAGAAAAACTCAAGCAGTTTTATTTACTAAATGAAAATACCACAGCCTATGGGAAAACTCATATTTCATCTTTTACTGCCGATCAAAGCATTCATTTCAGCTTTTTGCCACCCCTTACTTTTCATTGTGACAATGAAGGAAACCATGACTCAATGATAAAAGAAAATGATGGACTGATTTCACATTTGGCTCTGTAGAAGGATTAAGAAACTTTATATCCGCACTCAGGCTGTATATGAATTTTCTAAAATTTGTACGCTGACAGAATGTTAAATGCATGCTACACTTGAAATCCGTAGGAAAAATAATTGTATTCTGAGAAAAGTTTGTTAAAGGGGTTGTACAGAATCCTAAAATTAAATACAGGCAGCAGTGTGTGTGTGTGTGTGTGTGTGGGAGGGGGGGGGGGGGTTAAAAATAAAAAATGTTTTAAAGAGGACCTTTCATGTCCTCGGTCACATGCAGTGAAGAATGAACCCCATCACTAGTCTATGGACGAGTACTGTCAGAAGGAGGGGACATTCCTCACCGCTTAGTGACATGGCTGGGCGGTAAGAAACACCCCCTCTGACAGTAGAGTGCTACACACAGTACTATCAGGAGGGGTGTTGCCAGCTAGACTGTCAGAAACGCCCTTCTGACAGTGAACAGCAGTCGGTAACGTCACCGATAGCTCTTCCCTGGGGCACATAATGGAAAAGCTGACAGTGTGCTGAATTCATTGCACTGTTGGCTTTCTAGCGGTATATAATACCGCATATGCCCGAGAACATGAAAGCTTCCTTCAGGAGGATTCCACCTGCTAAAACCAATGCCATCACTGGGAGGTGGAATACTCACGCGGAATTGGAAAAAAACACGTGGAAAAACTGCTAGCGGTTTTTTCAAGGTCCATACACTGTGCTGGAGGAAAAAAACATTTCCTAATTCTTGAAGCAGATTTTTTACTTGCCAAAATCCTTGCCAAAAAACTCTGTGTGAATGGAGCCTTAATGTATCTGCTGATTCCATTTTACTGGCATTTCAGGAGCTTTTTAAAAGTGACATTAAGTCCAAAAACTAAATTGTGCTTCATAAACCAAAATATCGCTCCTTCTCTTCAATGCCTATGTGTGTCCAAACAGCAGTTTATACCCACAACGTTATCCTGGGTACAACAGTGTCATACATATGGGCATAAACTGCTGTTTGGGTATGCAGCAGGGTGTTGATGTGAAGGAGCATAAGGCTGAGGCCCCACGTTATGGAAATGCAGCGTTTTTTGTTGCAGATTTTGCTGCATTTTTTTGAGCCAAAGCCAGGAGTGGATTGAGCAGAAGGGAGAAGTGTAAATGTAGTCCTATATATTTCCCATTCCTTTTGTAGCCACACTTGGCTTTGGCTCCAAAAAACGCAGCAAAATCTGCAACTGTAACGTGAGATTTTGGCCTCATGTGGCTTTTGGAGCGCAGATTTAGATTGTTGATTTTTGGATGCCATGTCACATTTGGTGAGACCCTAAAATTGCCCTAGAAAATGGAATTGGGAATTCTAATTTTTTGGCACCTCTGGAGCTAATAATTAGCCTATGTAAACTATCATTATGTTAGGTTATAATTGTCTGAAGTATCAGGCAGTGGATTGTCTTGCTTTCTCACTATTTGGTAAGCATTCGCCCCCAGCTGACTTGGCATAAAGGGATAAATTGACGATGCCAAAGATTTTGGGGTTAAATCAGTTTATACTGAACGCAGTAATAAGATACTGGTGTTGATTTAATAAGCTATATTGTGGCTCAATCTGCACCAAAGAGGGACATACCTTGTGCCAGGCTTATTATTGTATGTGCTTGAGACACATTTTGTCAGTTACTATACCATTTAAAAAAGTGTCTAAGAAGATGTGCCAAACCTATGTCACAGCTTGAGCCATTATGATAAATTAGGGGCATCTTCTGTCTGCCTGGTTGCGTTTTAAGCTGTCTAAATTTAAGACAGCAATAATTCATTTCCCCCAAGGTGTGCTGCCAACTGAAGAAATGCCAGTTATTAAATAGTTAGATATCCTAAGTAAGGCAGATAAGAACTTATATTATTACGTTGGTTTTGGTGAGATTAGGTGTTCTTGTCTGCACTAGTCTATAGATATGTTACTGTGCATAATCCCGTACTATGAGGGAAGGCCATAAACACCTAATCACCTGTAAACATAAATGCAGGACATCTCTTCTGAGGACAAGGTCTTTTGACCCTTGTTCAGCTAATGCTTTCTCTGTTGATATCAGTGGGAAAAGTGGCCTGTTTGTGTGCAACTCTCTCCATTAAAGTCTAGAGGAGTAAAGTAAGAAGTAAAGAGTCCTTACATTGAATTCAGTGGGTAAGGGCTAGTTCACACGGGACATGGAGGAGGAACAGTGGAATCCACATCATAATCCTCCTCCATACAATGTTATGTAGACTGATAGCCTTTTTTTTCTGCTAGCAGATTTTTCTGCTAGCCTGAACAAAGCAATTAAAGTGAATGGGAAGCGTTTTTTACCGTGCCTTTTTTTGCTGCCCGTTCTCTTAAAGGATGGGAAAACCGCCTGGAAGCAAAACGCTCCACAAAAAGCGTTATTTACGTGTGAACTAAGCCTAACAGCAGCATTTGTGAATTTATGACTGATGCTAAGCACATTAACATTGACTCTCAATTGTTCTGGTCCAGATTCTTAGACTAACAGACTGGTACATTAGCTCATTAGCTTCATTTTATAAGCCCGGGTTCACACGGGAGTTTTTTATGCCAGATTTTGACGTGATGGCCGCCTCAGAATCCGGTCCAAAAAATGGCTAGCCATGACTGGATGCCGGTGCAGTGCATACAGTGAACCAGCATCCAGTCGCAGCATTCCGCTCCGGATTAGGCCCAAATGAATGTGCCTAGTCGAGAGGGCGTGTTGCGAGGCGGACGTCCACGGCTGAATCAGCCACAGAATCCACCTCAAGAAAGGGCCAGCTCCCATTGATTTCAGTGGGAGACAGTTTTATGAGCCGGATTCTGACGCGGATTCCACGCCAAAATCCAGCCCAAAAAACCCAGTGTGAACCCGGCCTCATGGGGTCCATCAGGTGTCTGTTGTGTTAAAACTGACAACAGCGGATGAAAAAGCCTACAGAAACTCCAGCGCAAATGTGCATGTATTCTGAGGATCACATAATTGTTGCTCAATCAAGGAGTGAGGGTCCCTGCGATGAGACTTGTATCTTTCAAGCAATACTGCCATACCTTGTAGATACTCCTAAACATTTGCTAAAAGGGGTTATCCAGGGACATTGTAATGCACCTTATTGAAGATACCTCACTTAGGCCCGGGGCCCCACGTAGCAAAAAGCACAGCATTTTACTGTCCTTGTAAAGTGGATGATATTCTATAATCCCATTCACACATTACAGAAAAATATCCGCAGCGGAAATACTGAAATTTCCAAAACTGTTGCGTTTTTGGAAATCACAGCATGTCAATTATACTTAAGGAAATTCTGGCGGTTTCTCCACAGCTATAATTGAAGCAGAATCTCTGCAGAGGAAACCTCTGTGAACTTTCTGTGAAAAGCGCTGCCAGAAAAATTGCAATGTATTTCCAACGCAGGTTTACCCGCTTTTTCACAGTGACCTGCTATGTGGAGCCATATCCTAAAGTAGATTTTAGTTTGAGAGTCCCAGTAGGGTCAAAGATAAGTGTAAGAAGTGGCTTTCTCTGTATAGCACTTCTGAATATGTTGTCATTACATAAGCAACAGTAATGCATATACTGTAAACGTGTACTGTTGACTTATTCCAATGACAGGTCATCAGTATGTGACCTGTGGGGTCTGATACCTGAACCCAGCACAGATCTGCTGTTGCTTGCAGACTCTCCTATTCAATAATATAGCGGTGGTTCTGAGGAAGTGTGCAGATGCTCCTATTACTTGAATAGGAGAGTTTGTACATGCTTCCCGTCCATCACTATAGCTTTCAGTTTCAAAACACTGCTGAAACAGCTGATCTGCTCGGGGTCCAGGTGTTGGACCTCCACAGATCACATACTAATGACCTATCCACAAAGTGGTGACTTATAAGAGAACTTCTTGCGATACCACAACTAGAATTAACGTGCTGCGTTTTTGAAAATACAGCATTTCTGCAATGTGTGGGTGAGATTAGTGAAATCTCACTTTTCTGCTGCTGTAAAACACAGCTTTATCACCACACCAGCCAAAAACGCTAAGTTTCCTCAACGCGGAGCCTTTTTCTCAGCAGCAAACAGGTGTTGAAATAAGCAATTTGAAGAAAGAAAATGTTGCGATAACTAGGCTTTAACTAGCCAAAGGACACTCATTTGGCTACGTCTGGCTTATAGGTTAGTCTCTGGGGTAAAATTTGAACGCTTATAATACTAGGATTTCACGCTCTATGGATTCAAAGCATTCGTCAGTATTTTTAATATAATCTGAAAATATAAACAGTTACTGTTTCTTTAAGTGTTGCCTTCATTTATCCCGCTATTTCCCTTGGATTATTTAGGTTACTGCTGTGTGTGTTTGTTTATATAAAGCACTGGATCCCACATTGACGTTCCCTGCTGGCTGTAAAGCCTATAGTTTTCTTATTAGACATAATTACTGTGTTGGAGAATGAGAAGTTATACATGCTGATTGTTTTATGTTGGCGTCACTTGGTGTTGCTGCGCATATTACTATGTGTTACTATCTATCTCCGTATCCAGGGCAACGATCAGTGCTGCCTGTTATGAATCCGGCTACAAAGCCCTCATTAATGTGCGCTGGGAAAGGCACCGATAGGAGATTTCTGTGGTTGTGCACAGCTCTATGCTCTACATGCTGTGGAATCTCAGACCAGACACTAAACAGCAATACACATAATACATTTATTGTGCAGACCTTCAATGTGGCCCCTTAATAAAAAGAGGTCTTTTGAACCAGAAAGATCCCACTCTCATTGATATTTTTAGGATAATATTAGCACTGGTATTTCTCAGACTCTGTCAAATATCTTTTTCAAACTACATAATAATATAGACAGTAATGATAAGAGCAATATTATATAGATACACGGTATGTTGTATTCACCGCACATCATTTTGATCAGTGGTTTAATAATGGGTAGCGGGTTCTGGATACACTGGAGCAGTTACACTGATAGGATCTAACATTTAGATGGTGCCCAGTTAGACTAGACAGTGTTATATTGCACCAAGTTGTCCAAAGTGTCTAATGCTGTTTGAAAACCTAATGCACTTTTGGACCGTCTAATCTAACTTTACACCACTTAATGGTTGGCTTACTGTCCAACAGAATTTTAGCACAAACTTTTGCCACATTGCCCAGAATTTTGGCATCATTTTTGGTGCCCATTTTGGCATATTAAGCTTCACCCACCTGTCATACAGAGCGTACAAATTGTTGTAAAGTATCTAAGTCTAAGGCCCCACGTTGCGGATACGCAGATTTTTTTTTGTTGCAGATTTTTCTGTTTTTTTTTAGCCAAAGCCAAGAATGTCTATAAAAGGAATGGGAAATACATAGTAAGTACTTATCCTTCTACCTACACAGGGGGCATCCCCTGTGCTGTTTGAAAACTCTCCAGCAACGCCTCCATCTTTTTCTCTGGACCGCCTCATCTCCTATGTCAGCTTCGTGTCTTCATCCAAAACCGCCTACTGCATATGTCCGTTGGCCATTTTCCTGTGGCCTCTCCCATTCGACATTGGCACTTTTGGATGAAGACAGGGGAACGCCCCCAGTGCTGTCTGAAAACTAATTTACATATGGAAGATAGAAGAAATTTCTCCAGAACAGAGACGCGGATCAGAATAATAAAGGTAAGAGAAGAATTGTCTTTCTTAAGGCTATTCGATTCGTATGTTTGGAAACTGCAGAGTCATCTCTTCAAGCAGCTCTAAAAAAGCAAGACACAAGCGTAAGGGTAGAGAAGTATATAGAGAAGTACAGAGAAAAATTGTTGCAAGTTATGGCATTAATCTCTTGTTATACAAGTGGACTGTTCATTGAGTCTGGTGCTGCAATTTCTACTACTTCCAACATACTGTATAATGGCTCAATTCTTATATTGAAACTAGGGTTGAGCGATCGGGATCAGGAAAGGTCGGATCCCGATCAGTGATCGAGCAGATTTTACGATCGGTATTGGCTGGAAAATGATTAAAAATCTCTTTTTAAAAATGATCCTGAAATCTCAAGATCAGCTCAACCCTATTCATGTATATATCATAAATAGGGTTGAGCGATGGGGAAAGATTGGATCCCAATCGGCGATCGAGCAAATTTCACGATCGGGATCGTCTGGAAAATTATCGGAAATCGGATTTTAAAGGGGCTCCATCAGCAAAATCATACTGATAGAGCCCCATATATGTGTGAATAGCCTTTAAAAAGGCTATTCAGGCACCGCTAAAGTTATATTAAACTACCCCCCAGTTTTAAAATAATACCCTAAAAAATAATGTAATCTACCTACGCATCGTGCTGCTAAAAAAAAATGGCTTGGGTGCATGCGCAGTAGCATGCGGCTTCTACTACGGCTACTGCGCATGCGCCCAGGCCATTTTTTTTATCAATGTCAGTTCGCAAGCGCCGGAGGAAGACGGGACCCAAGGACATCGGAGGAAGAGGAGGCGTGGATGAAGAAGATGGTGCACCCTGAATGCCCGCCCATCGTACACGATGCGTAAGTAGATCACATTGTTTTTTAGGGTATTATTTTAAAACTGGGGGGTAGTTTAATATAACATTTACGGTGCCTGAATAGCCTTTTTAAAGGCTATTCACGCATATGTGGGGCTCTATCAGCATGATTTTGCTGATAGAGCCCCTTTAAAAACGATACTGAAATCTCAAGATTGGCTCAACCCTAATTGAAACCCCATATATGCAAGTTGTTGCTGTTGCATTGCTACAGTCTGCTGCATGCTCTCCAATAGTGCACATGATAATTGAAATAACCACCTCAGTCTAGTGGTCACCTGTCTAGCCACAACATATATAGCATACATACATATGCTGATAAAGAAAGGGTATATGGCTGAGGTCTATTGTATATGTGAAAAGCATATTTTACAATGCACCTTTTTTTAAGTACCCCATGGAGAGGATTATAAGCAATTATTATAACACAGCAGTGGCCAATACAAAATAAAGAAATATATTTTTTTTACTTCCAAACAGTTATTTTATCATTGCATTGCATAATATGCAGTATTCTCTTCTTTATTGCTAAGATTATACAGACATGTTTTCTTCCATTATACAACCCTTTTATAGCCTATGTCTTTCATAAGATATTTATTGCGTGACAGTCACAAGAAACTTACAGGTACATGAAATTCTCTCTGTGGCCTAATTGATGTTTCTATAATGTATAAAAGGATGTTCCTTTGTCTTTAGTAAGAGATTTGTAGTATTTTATTGGTTTGGGAAAACAGACTAAAGTACATGTGATCTGCATTTAGCTGAAATTAAGGGTGTAATAGATGATAGAATTTCTAGTATAATTACTGCCTGCTGCAAGTAATACAGTGTAATATTTTCATTTTATCGCTCTTTTAATTTGCACTTTTCAAGTTAGACCTTGTCGCACGTATTGTGTTATTATTCCTCTCTGCATAGTCATGTCTTCTTGCATCATTTTTTTCAAATGTGGATGTTAAATAAAAAGAAAATTAGAGAAGGGAAAGTACATTATTCATTCCCTGTAGTGCATATTTCTGTCAGTTTCTCTGTGGCTGTCTCCCACAGTCTCCGTTCCCATCTTTCTTCTCAAAAAATAAGTTTATCGTTGGAACAATTCCAGGTGACCCTGGCTGAAATAGATACAGTCTGACAGAAATGGGAAGCTGAAGAAAGGATCACAGCAATGGTGAAAATAGCAATCCTACGTGCAAAATGCATGGTAGAACATAAAAGAACAATTAATATTTACAAACCAAAAGCCTTGTTTTAAAATGTGTTCTAAAGAATCTTGGCAAAAGCGAGTTCAGGCTCTTTGCTATCTTTTACAAATATGTCTAGT
This sequence comes from Leptodactylus fuscus, assembly GCF_031893055.1. Classification (NCBI taxonomy): domain Eukaryota; kingdom Metazoa; phylum Chordata; class Amphibia; order Anura; family Leptodactylidae; genus Leptodactylus; species Leptodactylus fuscus. The sequence continues at coordinate 142,033,320 of NC_134267.1, forward strand.
TTAGCTTTTAAATCTCTCAACAGTGAGTAGAATGGGGAATGCGGAGGAGAAACACAGACAGGCTAAGTGAATTAAGCAGATGTTGCGATGAAAAATGACTTTTTTAGTGTTCCTTCTTGCTTAATAAAATGATAGCACCAGGGTCCAAAATGATAGATATGTTTATGTTTGGATATGAAGATAGAGTGGCCATAGGTGGCATTTTTGAGTTGAGGACAATGTTTGCTCAAATAATGAATTATTAACAAATATTGCATACGTTATTGATATTGCACCTCTTGTATGGTGAAACAGATATTCACAGAGCAGAGTTGTCTAAAATCTTCTAGACCATTAGTCCATAGGACACATTGCTGTGCTTATATTAAAAGGGTCGTCCAATATTTAGATAAATTAGTTACAGGAAATGCTATAGTATAAATCAACAAACATTATTCTTCATAATGATTAGAGATGAGCGAACACTAAAATGTTCGAGGTTCGAAATTCGATTCGAACAGCCGCTCACTGTTCGAGTGTTCGAATGGGTTTCGAACCCCATTATAGTCTATGGGGAACATATACTCGTTAAGGGGGAAACCCAAATTCGTGTCTGGAGGGTCACCAAGTCCACTATGACACCCCAGGAAATGATACCAACACCCTGGAATGACACTGGGACAGCAGGGGAAGCATGTCTGGGGGCATAAAATTCACTTTATTTCATGGAAATCCCTGTCAGTTTGCGATTTTCGCAAGCTAACTTTTCCCCATAGAAATGCATTGGCCAGTGCTGATTGGCCAGAGTACGGAACTCGACCAATCAGCGCTGGCTCTGCTGGAGGAGGCGGAGTCTAAGATCGCTCCACACCAGTCTCCATTCAGGTCCGACCTTAGACTCCGCCTCCTCCGGCAGAGCCAGCGCTGATTGGCCGAAGGCTGGCCAATGCATTCCTATGCGAATGCAGAGACTTAGCAGTGCTGAGTCAGTTTTGCTCAACTACACATCTGATGCACACTCGGCACTGCTACATCAGATGTAGCAATCTGATGTAGCAGAGCCGAGGGTGCACTAGAACCCCTGTGCAAACTCAGTTCACGCTAATAGAATGCATTGGCCAGCGCTGATTGGCCAATGCATTCTATTAGCCCGATGAAGTAGAGCTGAATGTGTGTGCTAAGCACACACATTCAGCTCTACTTCATCGGGCTAATAGAATGCATTGGCCAGCGCTGATTGGCCAGAGTACGGAACTCGACCAATCAGCGCTGGCTCTGCTGGAGGAGGCGGAGTCTAAGATCGCTCCACACCAGTCTCCATTCAGGTCCGACCTTAGACTCCGCCTCCTCCAGCAGAGCCAGCGCTGATTGGCCGAATTCCGTACTCTGGCCAATCAGCACTGGCTAATGCATTGTATTGGCGTGATGAAGCAGTGCTGAATGTGTGTGCTTAGCACACACATTCAGCTCTACTTCATCGGGCTAATAGAATGCATTGGCCAATCAGCGCTGGCCAATGCATTCTATTAGCTTGATGAAGCAGAGTGTGCACAAGGGTTCAAGCGCACCCTCGGCTCTGATGTAGCAGAGCCGAGGGTGCACAAGGGTTCAAGCGCACCCTCGGCTCTGATGTAGCAGAGCCGAGGCTGCACAAGGGTTCAAGTGCACCCTCGGCTCTGCTACATCAGAGCCGAGGGTGCGCTTGAACCCTTGTGCAGCCTCGGCTCTGCTACATCAGAGCCGAGGGTGCGCTTGAACCCTTGTGCACACTCTGCTTCATCAAGCTAATAGAATGCATTGGCCAGCGCTGATTGGCCAATGCATTCTATTAGCCCGATGAAGTAGAGCTGAATGTGTGTGCTAAGCACACACATTCAGCACTGCTTCATCACGCCAATACAATGCATTAGCCAGTGCTGATTGGCCAGAGTACGGAATTCGGCCAATCAGCGCTGGCTCTGCTGGAGGAGGCGGAGTCTAAGGTCGGACCTGAATGGAGACTGGTGTGGAGCGATCTTAGACTCCGCCTCCTCCAGCAGAGCCAGCGCTGATTGGTCGAGTTCCGTACTCTGGCCAATCAGCGCTGGCCAATGCATCCCTATGGGAAAAAGTTTATCTCACAAAAATCACAATTACACACCCGATAGAGCCCCAAAAAGTTATTTTTAATAACATTCCCCCCTAAATAAAGGTTATCCCTAGCTATCCCTGCCTGTACAGCTATCCCTGTCTCATAGTCACAAAGTTCACATTCTCATATGACCCGGATTTGAAATCCACTATTCGTCTAAAATGGAGGTCACCTGATTTCGGCAGCCAATGACTTTTTCCAATTTTTTTCAATACCCCCGGTGTCGTAGTTCTTGTCCCACCTCCCCTGCACTGTTATTGGTGCAAAAAAGGCGCCAGGGAAGGTGGGAGGGGAATCGAATTTTGGCGCACTTTACCACGCGGTGTTCGATTCGATTCGAACATAGCGAACACCCTGATATCCGATCGAACATGTGTTCGATAGAACACTGTTCGCTCATCTCTAATAATGATCTGTGACCCCAGTCCTTGTTTACTTCTCTGGAGTGGTGATGTGCCATACATCCCCTCTGACTGCTGCATCCTTTAACTCATAGTTATGGGTGTAGACCCCAGCAATGCTGCTACGGCCAGTGATCAAGCACAAGCAGGCATGCTCACTGCAGGGCACAGGAGATGGTGATTTTATTTCTGATTGAAGAAATTCTAAATGCTCATAAGTACAAACAAATAGAAATACCCTCTAGAACAATTGTGACCTACAGTGGATAGCATTAGTTCTAAGGCATTCTAGACGCAGTACATTTTAATGTTACATTGCCATGTTGTTCATTCTTGAAGTGGGACAATTGTTTTTTTTTTCATTTTACTGTGCCTGTCAAGTTTTTTTTTCTATTAATGTTTTAGTTTCCATGCACATGTGCACATATAAGGCCAGGTTAACACCAGCGTCCAGACCATTCCGTTCCCCTATCCGCATGAAGTATGCGGAGAGAAAAGTCCTGTAAGGCGTTTTGTTAATGGGTAAAATGTATATAAAACCATAAAAATTTGGTATCCTTGGAATCATACCAAAACATAGAATACAGATGACATGTCATTTTGGCTGCAGAGTGAACACCGTAAAAATGAAGCCCATATGAGAGTTGCAGAAATGCACTTTTTCTTCAAATCCACCTCATTCTGAATTTTTTCCAGCTTCCCAGTACATTGTACAGAATAATAAATGGTACCCTTTAGAAGAACAATTTGTACCACAAACATTAAGCTCTGTGAACAGAAAAATAAAAAAGTTTTGGGATTGGCAGGTAGGGAGTCAAAAATGAAGATCAAAAAATGTCACCAGCAGGGAGGGGTTAAACAGCCCCTGCTCAGGCAGACTCAGTAAGGGCGGGTGCACACCAGTGCCGGTCTCCGCTTTGCAGGTTTCCGTCTTCTGCCCAAGAAACTGGACAGGAGACAGAAACCCAGCAGTCAGTTTTCAAACCCATTCACTTGAATGGGTTTGCAAAGTATCCGCCCGTGAGTGTCTTCTTGTCTCCACGGCGAAACCACCTTTTTTTTAACCGGACACAAAGTCCTGCATATCCGACATTGTGCCCAGTTAAAGAAAACGGTTTCACTGCGGAGAGAGGCGCAAGACGCTCATGGGCAGACACTTTGCAAACCCATTCAAGTGAATGGGTTTGAAAACTGACTGCCAGGTTTCCCTCTCTTGTCCGATTTCTCGGATAGAAGACGTACACCCGCTGGATTGCCTAAAGCGGAGAATGGGCGCTGAGACCAAACTAAATGTTTGGTCTAGAGAGATATGTTGGTGGTTTCACCTGACAAGTTCTTTTTAAGGCTAAAGTCACATGTTACGGAAACACAGATTTTTTTTTTGTAGGTTTTTCTGCGGTTTTTTTTTGAGCCAAAGTCAGGAGTGGCTTGAAAAGGAATGGAAAATATAAAAGAAGACCGTAGACATTTCACTTCTGTTAAATACTCTTGTGGCTTTGGCTCAATAAATGCAGTAAATTCTGCCGTAAAAAATAAGGTGGGGCCTTAACATAGAAGTTGTCCAAATGGAACAACACATTAAATTTTTGAGACTTTTGTGTATATATATATATATATTTTTTTTTTTTTCATGAAACTAAATAGGTAGATTTTTTTATATGTTCATGTACTGTTAAGGAGCCTCTTTTGAGCATCTGAACTAAGCAACTTTTTGAGAAATATTTTATTTCTATGACCACATGTCGGACTTAAGATGAACTATGTCTAAACCTGTAATGTGTTGAAACAGATGCTCAGATGAGCTACTATTCAGCAGGATTAAAGGGCAGCTCTATAAATGGCATTTGTTTAGAGGCTTATTTTCTTTTTAGAGAAGAGATTATTTGCATAAATTTCCCAGGCACCATTGTATGAGAGTCTCAATACTATTGCTTAAAGTTTTCATCAACCTGATGTCTGCACAAACATACAATTTAGCGGCTGTGAATGCTGCTTTACAGTGTCAAATCCCTGTGACAGACACTTTGTTTAGGTGGTCTACAAGCAGTTTACCAACTGGTATGTTATCAGATATATAGTCTTTGTGTATCCTGAAAATGAAGGAGCAGTACTGCAGGAAGGAATGGGTGCCAACTGTTCATAAAGCTTTTATCTTGCAGGGGATTATAATAGAATTCCGGAGATCAGTGTCCCTAAATTCTAGATTGATTGGCTTGGGATTACACTGTTCTGTTCCCCACAACAGGAAGGGATCATGGCATTGCATCCTATTCTCAGGCCCTGAGCTTTTTTATTGCTTGCATAAGCTGTAAATACTGACTGCTATGGTGGATAAGACAACCAGGAATATGGGGCAGTTAGTTCGGCAGTTTACTGAAGCTGGTATGTATCCTCTATAAGGGAGTATTCACACTTGCGCCCGTGTCCGCCCTGTTTCATTCCATTGGGTTTCCGTCCTAAGCCCCCGCGAAACTGGGCAGGGGATGGCTTCCTGGCGGTCAGTTTTAAAACCCATTTTAACAGCAAACTGCAGGTGTATGCCTGCAGCCTCCCCTCTCCAGTTTCGCTGGGCCTTAGGGTGGAAACCTGGTGGAATGACACAGGGCGCCCACGGGCGCAAGTGTGAACGCCCCCTTAGTTGAATAAGTAATTAAACACTGTGAAAAATGCTTTGCACATCAACGTACAAAAATTATCATCCTATTCTCACAAGCCATGTGTTGAGCAGGTTTCATTGTTATTAGCAAGAATAAATATTTCTATTTGTGTACAATATATATTTACACTTTCAGTGTAAGACAAACATGCGAGAATGCCAGGCAGCGTCTGCTAAGTGTTTTTCTATTAAAGCTGTCATTGATAATTGGGCGCCATTTGCCAGGTGATCTCAGTGGATTTTCATGTTATAGAAAATCTCTGCTGCTCGCTCAAGTCTTTGTGTTCTTCCTCTTCTGAAAGATTCTGTAACTATTCCCAGACAGTAATGAAAATCACATGGCCATTCTGCATCCTCTGCTGCAGCACACTGTCCATTCTGGGGTGAAATGAGGACATAAACTATTGACAAACCCAGACACTTCCTTTCCACCATTTTCTCTCTTATTTTCCCTCTTATATTGCTACAGCTCCGAAGACTTTGTTTTTAAGGCCACTTCAAGACATAATTAGGCCTTGGGCAAAGCTCATGTTATTGGCATCCTCACAACATACACAGGTTAAGTTTCCATTTGTAACAATTAAGCTGCGTAAGGGGTTTCTTGGATTTTGTATGTAGATTTGGGAAAAAGATTACAAATCGAGTAATTATAGGTTGTGAGCGAAGGAACAGTCTGTGCTAAAGCTCTGGAGGTAAGAAGCAGGATCCTGGAGCCAGAAGGAAGTTAAACGAGAAAGAGAAAGGCTCAAGAAGTTAACAGTGGACAACAATTATTCTTCTTTTACCTTTGCTTTATTGTGTATATGCTTGTATGATTTCTGTAATCGAAACAAAAAGATTTGTAATAGTATTGGCTCAAGCAATTAAAAGTATTTTTAGTGGATATGTATATATATATATATATATATATATATATATATATATATATATATCAGAATGAGTTAATAAAAAATAAGATAAAAGAAGAAACAACCACTTCACTGATTCCCTGCAGTTCCCAATCTGACACTAGATCCCCTGCTGGTCTCTGCTACCCAATCCTTTTTTAACATATAGGCCCTGCTGCTCAGCCAACATTGCTTTGGCCCGTGATTGACTGATCGGGGGTTCGGTCAAGTTAGAAATACGTTATTGAGTTGGGTTAACATTGTTAAAGTAATTGAATATGACATCTATGTGAGTTTATATTTGTTCAAAAAATCAAATGAATCAGTTTCATATATCGAAATGTCGTGTAAACATCAAATTTAGGCGGGTTTTTCTAATATAGTAGATTAGTTGAATCATAGATTTTAGCCATATAGCAGGTATGGCCTGCATGATGTAATTACAATGCTATCGAATTATAAAGATAGATTTCAAAATGAGACAAAAAATACCATTGAGGTGATCATTTTATTTATTTTAAGCTGAGGAATCCATTGTGCATTGAAACACTGTCCAGGTGATCTTAAAAGCTATCATGATAACCTTCCTAGTGCTATTATTTCAATGTCATCTGGCTTAGCCCTGTTTTAACATGAGTCAGAGGTGAATATGCCATAACCTTTCATCTCTTCTCACATAACAAGAAACTGGAATCTTGCATTGACAGTACAGCGTGGGAATACCTTTTTACAGAACATGTGCTTCCCTATCATTTTAAAATAAATACGGCTGGAAGTTAAACCTACCTTTCATTCTGAATATTTCCTTAATCCTATCATAAGCTTTCTTAAGCTTTTCACTCTCTAGAAATGTAACACATTCAAAAGGTGGTTCTGCTTAGCGTTGGCAATAATCCAAGTTTGCCAACTCTATCTCAGAACTGCCCCCATTAACACAGCGTCAATTCCAGCCTGGTTATAGCCAACTCCCTGCTCCAGATCCAAGAACCTGTGCTCTAAAGCTGCCCAGCCTATTCTTTCCAAGATCCAAACCACTTAAACTGATATTAGTCTTACATACTGTATAATATCAAAAGTATGTACACTACAAGACTCTGAAGCTAAGCTGAAAAAGCTAATGTGTTTGACCATTTTTTTAAAATTTTTATCTTAATAAAAAAATGAGATTTTAACGTTTTTCCTACGTATAGTGGGAGTTGTAGTTCTTGAGACAAATTTAAGATACATTTTTTATGAATTATGACTGTTATGTCCTTACATTCAATGGTCCTGTTTTCTAACACAGCAATCTGAGTTATTTTAGCCAGATGTTCAGACTTCTAATGTTTCATTAATCTTCCATCTATTCTGTGATGTAATACCTTGTCATATTTTTCCAGAGTAAGTCTTTCTAACTAATCTCATTTTGTTATCTGAAAAAATGCTTCCTCTTTTGTATAGAATGGAAGAACAGCTTATTTGACCCTTAGATATACCAAACAGAACATTCTTTTTGTGTTATACAAATGATTTTATTTTTCTTTGTAACTTTAAAGAGGTTGGGTTGTAATTGACACTTATTCCGTACCCATAAGACAAGGGATAACTGTCCCGGTCATCAGGAGGGTGGGGGTCTGAAAGGCCCCCAAAAGACACCCTGTGAATGGAGCACCAGTATGCTTGCGCTCCATTCACTGCTATAGTTCCTTGCCTCTGCCGGTCATGCAATTGCATTGCCGCTCCATTTACAATTATGGTTTAGGGGGACTTTTGATCCCCTGTCCTCTTCATCACTGGGGGAACCCCCATAGTGTCCATAATGCGACAACACCTTTATTGTACAGTCTCTGGCAGCACCCATAGCTCCATAGAAGTGAATGGTGTGTTGGTCAGGCAAGTGTGAAAATCCAAACAAAGAATTTCTGCCATTCTGTGACTATGGATCCAAGTGATATGGAATGCATAAGAAGTTTTTTCCACTTATAACTGTCATGCTGTTTTTACTGGTTCAGAATGTGAAAAAAAGTTTACTCGCCCTTCTATGACCCCCTAGTGCACTGGTCCACAGTGAGCTATATCCTGTTGTCTCTTGGCACCACAGGAAATACTCAGAGATGCCCGTCCAGCCAGTCATCACTAGTTATACCACTGAGGTTTAGGTATCTAAACATACCCATTTCAAAACCGTTTTGGCATTTAGTAGTAAAAGAATATATAAATGATATAAGATGTTGCCGGATTTCCTTTTCTCCTTTGTTGTTTGCCCTGCTCCGGGTTGTGCTCTCTGGTTGACTTTCCTCCCTCTCCCTTTGATTCTGTTACACCCTCTGTTCGTTCCACCCCCCTTCTGTGTCCTGTACTTTCGCCCTGTCCTGTCCTCCCCCTTCTTGCCTCTTGGTTTGAAGCTTTTTTTTATTTTTCGGCCTATGTTTTTTCTGTCGGGGTTTTTCCCCAGTTCTGTGCCTTTTCCCTCGACCCTGCGCGGTCGTATTGTTTGTTCCTGAGACTTGTTTTCCCCTCTCTGTGGTTCTGCTATATTGGATGTTTGTTTTCTTTTACTGCAAAAACCTTAATAAAATCTGATTACACCTAAATTATATAAGATGAGTCCAGAAATTAGTCCAACAGTGTCAGCAGCATATGACCATTGCACAGATGAAGCCAAGGACAGTATACAGTACCTCGCTGTACTAAATACAGTTGTCCTGCTGCCTAATGCTGAAGCGGTAAGTTTTACTATGTACTCAACCAAATGCTGGAGGTTTATTGGTCCCAAACATAGTGATAGGCTCCCTTTAGTCATTTGTCTAATCTCAGGATTAGTTTCCGATTCCTTCACTAAGGTTTCAAACTGAACTTTGTGAGGACCAGGTAAACATTTTCAGCAGTGTACATTACATTCTTGTGCATTTCAGTGTCCCCATCAATTCTACTATAAATGAGAAGGTGGAATTTGTGTGTTGTTTGTGGTTAAGTCATTCTTCATGTCCATAAATAACTAATTGATGTTTTCAAACCTCTACACTACTATATTTCTCTGGGCCATTGAAAAAGAGGCGGCAAATGGTTGGCATCTATGTGCTCTAATTTTCACAGACCTATAGACTTTAAAGGACATCCATGGCTCATAAAGCAGACCAAAATAGAGCATGTCTGCATTCTTATATGCCTGTGGACGTCTATAGTCTCCAGTATTGGTTCACACACCCACTAAAAGCAACGTGTGAATAAGACGTTAGGATTGCAAAAATTTGGTTAAATTACAGCAAAACAGATAATATAGTTTTGTTATTATAGTTTAATTGGAATATTGTTCTCGTATACATTTAAAGTTCAGTAAATTTAATTTAGTGCAATTGATGTTTAGAATTAGATTTTAGGTAATGCGTGTCTTCTAGAAGGAAAAAAAAAATCTTCTTGAAATCCTTCAAGCCCTGCCCAGCACAGCAATTCTATGAACTTTTAGTTACAGCTGTTTATTATTGTAGATCGAGGCTTGAGATTAACCTCACCAGTATGCGCCTGGGTGAAGGAATTGGGGGTTTCTGCAAAAAAGTGTAATATATACATTTAACAACCATAAACCTTTAAAATGAGTACCAGCAGCACAGGATGAGAATAATAACATCTCTTATAGAAAGTAACCAGAGATGACATTCACCTAGCATGACATCAAAACAAATATGTTGTCTTTAATGGGGCTTTTCAGTTTTATGTAAGTATAGCTTAATAATACTATAATGGAAAGTTCTGTAATCTTCTAATATACTTTGTGCTTCATTTCCTTACCATTTTTATCTCTATTTTCTGAGAGTAAATTGGAACATTATTATGACATTCAACAGTCGGAAATCAAACAGACCCAGTACTGAGGTTTTGGTAGAAATGTATGTAACGTAATCCTTTTTAGGCTAAATACATCATCAACACAAATCTGTCGCCTATCCTGAAAATTTGCTAGAGTTGATCAGTTGGTAAAATATACTATACCCAGCTTGGCTAGGTCTGGACAGCTGCCTACATTTGCTTGCTGTGTTATTATGGAGCTTGAGGCTTTTGGAACACTAATCCCTCGTTCACATCTGTGTTCGGTAATCCATTCGAGGAGTCCGTATGGGGACCCCCCCTCCCGAATGGACTACTGAACACAGTGGCAAGTGGTGTGCAGTGAAAGCACATGGACCCCATAGACTGTAATGGGGTCCGTGTGCTTGGCGCAAGATCTCCGTACGAATCATGCGGACATGAAAGTAGATTGAGAAGTACTTTCCTGTCCACATGTTTCCTGATACGCGTGTATCATATTGAAAGCAATAGGTAAAAAAAGCCTCCCATTGAGTTCAATGGTTAGCGCGCGTAAGACCGAACCCATTGAAGTCAATAGGAATCTGTTTTACTGTGCTCACTCTGACATGTGTTTACGTGTCAGAATGAGCAGTGCATTACTCCGTGTGAACGCAGTCTAAATGTAAGTTTTTTTCATTGTCGTCTCCATGTAGCCTAAGTGTGCAACCAGCCACATAGCTAGTAGCATTTACTTGTGTGTCTGTTGTTTTATCATGATATCCCTGAAGATTTGATCCATAACTTATGCCCATCCTGCCAAACCCCACCCCTCCTCACAATTTCATAGGAAATACTTTTTTAAATTCCTAGCACAGTGGAATGATAAATTCCCTTTTATGCATGGGATTTACACTAGATAAACAGAACTCTAACTAATACAAGCATTTTTACCTATGTAAATAAAAAAAAAAACACTTCCTAATATTGATTGCTGGATTTCCCAGGTATCAGATCCACGCAGATCTCACAATCAATATTAGAAAGTGGAAACCCCTTTACCACAGCTGTGTAAGGACTTATAGTTTGCAAGACAATCTGTAGTTTGCAGCTGTTCCACAACATCGGGCTTCTGGTAATGTTCTCTCACTGTTCAAAGTGTAGCACTGACTATAAGGGTAGGCCATCAATATTAAAAAGTAAATAACTCTTTTAACCCCTTCCCGCCGATGGCATTTTTTGATTTTCGTTTTTCGTTTTTGACTCCCCTCCTTCTAAACCCCATAACTTTTTTTATTTCTCCGCTCCCAGAGCCATATGAGGTCTTAATTTTTGCAGGACAAATTTTTCTTGATGATGCTACCATTAATTATGCTATATAATGTACTGGGAAGCAGGAAAAAAATTCAGAATGGGGTGGATTTGAAGAAAAAATGCATTTCTGCGACTTTCTTACGGGCTTTAGTTTTACGGCGTTCACTGTGCAGCCAAAATGACATGTCCCCTATATTCTGTGTTTCGGTACGGTTCCAGGGATACCAAATTTATATGGTTTTATTTACATTTTGACCCCTAAAAAAAATTCCAAAACGGTGTTAAAAAATTTTTTTTCTAAAAGTCGCCATATTCCGACGGCCGTAACTTTTTTATACATAGGTGTACGGGGATGCATAGGGTGTCTTTTTTTGCGGGGCCGGGTGTACTTTTTAGTTCTACCATTTTCGGGAAATGTTATTGCTTTGATTACTTTTTATTCAAATTTTTATCAGAATCAAAACAGTGAAAAAACGGCGGTTTGGCACTTTTGACTATTTTTCCTGCTACGGCGTTTACCGAACAGGAAAAATATTTTTATAGATTTGTAGAGCGGGCGATTTCGGACGCGGGGATACCTAACATGTATATGTTTCACAGTTTTTAACTACTTTTATATTTGTTCTAGGGAAAGGGGGGTGATTTGAACTTTTGATACTTTTTATATTTTTTTTATATTTTTTTTTTACTTTTTTTTTTTTTTTTTTTTTTTGCATTTATTAGACCCCCTAGGGGTGTTGAACCCCAGGGGGTCTGATCACTAATGCAATGCATTACAATGCTAATGCATTGCAATGCATTGCAAAAAATCATCATCTCTTTTGCAGGCTGCATACACCAGCCTGCAAAAGAGAGAATTTGCAGACCGGCTGGGAGCCTTTAACAAGGCTCCCGGCTGTCATGGCAACATGACGTCGGCCCTGGAGCATGCTCCAGGAGCCGGCGATCCCTGCCAAAATGGCGGCGCCCATACGCCGCCGGGAAAATGGCGCCTCCGGCGCCTTTGACAGCAGTAGACACTGCAGTAGACACCCGGCGGTAGACACACACTGCAGTAGACACCCGGCGGCTATGACGGCCGCCCGGCTCCCGGGCGGTCGCCATAGTTACAGACCCGACACGCGCCGTACTATTACGGCGCATGTCGGGAAGGGGTTAAAGGGAATATAATTGGCTATAGTGATTTTTAACTAAGCATATATTTGCATAGCCTTTAAAAAGGCTATTCCAGGCATACCTCTTATTCATTCATCATTTTTGAATTAGCCCACTTTTATTGATATGCTAATTATCCAGCACGGAGCAACGGAAGTCTTTGCAATGTTCCCTGAGCACTGCTTGTGTCATCAGCCATCCCAGGCTCTCACCTCCCCCTTCTTCATACATATCACTCAAGCATTGCTCAGGGAACATCACAAAGGGCTTCTGGTACTCCATACTGGCTAATTAGCATATCAATAAAAGCAGGCTAATTCAAAAATGGCTGAGAGGATTACTGCATATAAGGTATGTCTGGAATAGCCTTTCTAAAGGCTATGCAAATATATGCTCAGTCAAAAAAACACTATAGCCAATGATAGAATCCGTTTATTATAAAAATAAGAAAGTTATGGTTGTTATGGATATAAAACTTGGCTGCGTACAGTTCTCTCTTCTTTAAGCCCCATTCACATGTCAGTGATTCACATATATGTGCTATCAGTGTTTTTCATGGACAGCTCACAGTTGTTTTGAATGTATACTCATCTTGCATCAGTGGTTCATCCCTTTTGTACATCCGTACAATTCACGTGGATGGAATTTTCTTCAATGTATAGGGGTGACAATGAAAGCATAATCTTACAGATTTTGCTATGTGTTTGGTATGAGATCCATTTCAGAAACATTTCTCACATAAAGTGCCTAAGTGAGTATGTAGCTTGTAGCAAGACTGTTTGTACAGTACTGGTATTTGTACTGTACACTACAGCTAGTAGACATTTGGATATGTGAGTTTTCACTAACTAGATATGAGCGAACCGATTTAGATAGAACCAGATTAAACCTGAATATTCCAGTCACCCACAAAACACGCTAAGGCTAAGGTCCCACATAGCAAGCTCACTGTTCTTCTTGCAGTGCTTTGCACCGAAAGTCCATAGGGTTGTTCTGCTGACTTTCCGCTTCCATTATACCTGTATGGAAACCATCAGCATTTCTGCAATGTGTGGATGGGATTAGCCAGTATCATGGCATTTAGGCTATGTGGGGCCCTGGCCTCATACTGACAATCACGGGCTTCAGCTGTGACCCCTAGGGTGTGTGACATGGCCAGAGACCTGAAGAGTACACCAGAGGACCCCCAAATGTCCAGGAGAGGTGACGTATGGTGAGTATAATTGTTATTTTTACTCACCTTCCCTGGGCCTCCACTTATGAGGAGACCCCAGAGTATAAGAAGAGCTCTTCCGGTTTGTACCAAACAAGCCTGAAATGAACTCAGGGCGAACCTCATGAATATTCATTGTAACAAATCTTGTGAGGTTCGCCCATGTCTAATACTAATCCATATAATCCTATTTCTATAAATGAATTCTTTTATTATAATGTATAGTGAGTCCTCCCATTCACTGACTGAATATTATTACTACATATTAAATGCAAACTCACTTCTAAATATTGGTGCATGATCCATAGGCTTACACTCTTAACCCCACAAAATGAGAAGAAAATGACTGTGAGGATGTATATTTTCAATAATAGGGCAATTTTGGGAGGATTTTCAGGGAAGCCTTTTATTTTGGCAGAACAGTGTGTACTTATGTTGAATGTATTTGGGATGTGTCTGGTCGCTGGATATTTTATTTTATTTCATTTAGAGTTATTTATTGTAGATTAGATTTGCACTCTGGCATTGTTTCAAGTGTAAAGAATGATAGAAAGCTCTGGTCAGCTATTTGTGGGTTAAACATTGTCATATAGCGCCCCCTAGTGGCCCAATATAGATTTCGTGGAAAATTGATTTTTAACAGAAATTGGAGCAGTTACTCGTCTGTCTGGTGAATTAGCAGATGTTATGTAATGGCAGCTCACTTTTCTCCATTTTATACTATGTAGATAATTACCAAAAATGCCCTTTTTCTCCATGTTAAAGATGAGAATACCTTTTGTATTATGTACTAAGGTGAGGAGGAACACTGTCTCATTGAAGAGACCAGCCTCAGCATAGGTAGACTTTGCACCTTAAGAAATCTGTGAAAAGGTCTGCAAATTAGTTTTATTAGCTAGAAAAAGGAAAAGTGCGCCTTTAGCGCCACCCTTTGGAAAGTATTTACCTATCTATGACCGACTCTAAAAGAAACTTTGTGACATACCTCGGATGATAAACCAAATGTGAGAATCTCTTCCAAAAGGAAAAGACAACGGCCCCTTCCTGAGCAATGCCAATAGCCTTTCACCTAGCCAACCATAAGCCTGCTTTGTATTGATGAGGGGCAAGGACCCTGAAACCACTGTATGTGAGTGGATGTCTAAGGCCATTTTACAATATATTGTTAGTAATTTGGAGGGAACTATGGTTTTAGAGAAAATGCTCAACTCGGGCATCCACTCTTTAACCCCTTAGGGAGCATTCACATGGCGTAACGTCCCGCGAGATTTGGCACGTGTACGCCGCGTGACCCTTTGCGCGCCGTACACGCTCCCATTCATTTCAATGGGAGCGGGGAGCGTATGCGACGCGCTACTTTGCAGCCGTGAATAAATGCACGGCCGCAAACTAGCGCGGCGCATACGCTCCCCGCTCCCATTGAAATGAATGGGAGCGTGTACGGCACGCAAAGGGTCACGCGGCGTACACGTGCCAAATCTCGCGGGACGTTACGCCGTGTGAATGCTCCCTTAAAGGGTTTTTCTGTCCAGAAAATCTTTTTTTTTTTTTTAAAGAAAGGTATGTTACTGCTAGTAATGGGTTAATAAGTACACCCATATACTTTTAGAAGTGTCTGGAGTGATTTCTGGGTGTCTATGGCTGCTGCTACATCCTCTGCATTTGTTTACATGGTGTTAGCTTCCTGCTGTGCAGCTTCCTGCGTAGCTTCTACACTAGTTCCTTCTCACTCAGCTCCCCATCCTCTCTCACTCCGTTACACTGCCCCTCCCTGTCTCACTAGCCTAGCTATCCCATCCATTGCTAAACCATCCCGCCCTCCCTTGTCTCCCTAGCCTAGCAATCCCGTCCATTACCAACCCCTCCCACCTTGCCCCATTTTCCTAGCTACCCACTACTGGAAGAGAGGGAGGAGCCGTTCCTGGACACAGGAAGGCTTGGTAAGTATTGATGGGGAGGGGGGAGTGAGTAATGGTGACGTTCCGAAACAAAACGTCACCGGATTATCAGAAAGTGTCCCTGGGGTGGTCACATAGGTCACCCAGGGATATGGGTAATCATAGATTTTTTTTTTTTAATTGACGTAAATTAGAAGTTAGGCAGGGGGAGGGGGGGGGGGTTAGTTTAGGGGTTAGCTTATCCTGAATAACCACTTTAAGTCACATTGATTTTCCTCTCCACTTTCCAAAAGCCATACCTTTTCTAAATATTTTTTGTTCACAAATTAACATGAGGATTTATTTATTGTGAGCTAGTTTGTACTTCATAGTGGTATTTGTTTTTCTGTATGATCTAAAAATAAAAAAGTATCTATATTCTGTGGGTCGGTACAATCACAGCGATACAAAATTTACATTTACAGTTTTTGTTATGTTTTTTAACACTGTTACAAAAATCCAATACTTTGAAAAATGTTTCTTTGTTGCCATATTGTGACACCCGTATGGTGTACGTATACATGTTGCTGGGTATGGGCTTTTTTTGTTTTAGTGGGGCAAGTTGTAGTTTTTATGGGGATTGCATGTTTTTAAAGTTATTTAATAATTATTATTTTGCTTTGACTTTTTTCCCTGCTTCCCCCTATGGGATGAATATTATTATATTTTCATAGTTCACACATTTATGGATGCGAGGTTGCCTAATTTGTGTATGTTGATTTTTGTTTGATTATTTTTTATGTGTAATATAGGGAAATAATATAAAATTATACCAGCATAAATATTTAAATTATAGTCTTTTAATATAATAATATTAAATTATATTCTTGATTTGATATTGATTTCTTGTATTCTTGATATAGTATTATGATTTTATACTTACTATGTACTGTTTTAGTACACAGGGAGTAGTCGTGATTAGAAAAGAATAACCCTCATTTTAATCCTCCTTTAAGCTAAGGCCCCACTTTGTGGAAACGCAGGGTTTTTTTGTTGCATTTTGTTGCGTTTTTTTTAACCAAATCCAATAATGCTGCAAAAGGAATGGGAATTTTAATGGAAGCTCTTATATTTGTACCTTCTTCTCAATCTACCCCTGGCTTTGGATCAAAATAACACAACAAAATCTGCAATATGGGGCCTTAGCCTCAACATCGGAAAGAGGTGATTTAGAACCTCAGCAATGACTCCCAAGGCGGTTATGACAACCAATTGCCACCCTCTGATGATGGTCAAGCCCAATATGGTTGTGTTCATGCAACACTGCTCTTTAGTTGCCATGGTTGCAATTAACTGAGGCATCTACAAGGTTAAAATGATCAATGCAGGCACCGATTGCAGCCGTTGCATAAATACAGCTAGTGCTCATTCAGCTGCTGAGCCCTCAACGTACTACTTTAGAGACACCATGATAGACAGGTATACCCTGAGTTGCTAAGAGTTTAATGGCCACCTTTGATGGTTTTCTGTTGCGCCACCCGCAGATGTTATCAAGGAAGCGACATGACTGTTCATAGGAATCTCTGACTCATTTGCAGAGACTGATTGGTTAGCTTGAAACTCCTATTTTTCTGCTGATTCTTGTTAGTTATATATATTGTGCTTGGTAGGCTTCCAGCCAGTGTGTTCTGGTCCTAGTTCACATCCTGCTGATTCTTGATTTATTCTAGTTTTTTTTTTTTTCTTTCAAAAGCGGGTAATCCTTGACAATCCCTTTATGGTTGCAAATCAGGATTTCCATTAGGGAAAACTTTACGGCCAGGGCTACATTGTGACTCTTTATAGCGCTATTAATTGATTTTTAAGGGGTTATCCGGTTTCTAACAATGATAGCCTATCCTAAAGATAAGCCATCAATTTCAGATCTGAGGGAGGTATGACACTCGGGACACACACAGCGCTGCTCTCGGGATTGTTTACATACCACAGTTGAAATCTATGTATTGGACCCCTGCAGATCTAATATTGATGACCTTTCCTAAGGATAGGCCATCAATGTTAGAAACTGTGAATAACCCCTTTAACTATTTAGTTACAGCTGCAGACCAACTGAATGCATTTATTGCATGCAATCTTGTAAGCTGCATCTGTCATTAAACAGTTAAAATAAATCAGCATCGCTACAAAAAGACACATTGCAGCTCTTGTCTAACAGTGAGGGTTAGTGGTGTCTTGTGTTTAGGGTAGCTATAGGGAAAGCTAGAGACAGGACCATTTTTTTTTACCTGTTTGTATAATCATGTTTTCACTATCCCATTCTCATCATGCATTTCTTCCTTCATCCGATTACCATCGCCATCCTGTTCCCCTCAACTATCAGTGAGTTCTTGTTTACTTTCATTCTTCACCTGCTAATGTTCTGATCCATGCATATTGCAGTTTTCTTATTTGCCTGTCTGGTTATGGCATTATTAGGTCCTACTCTAAGTCCTAGGAAATGGGTTTGCTATAGGTGAAGTCCAGTTCTGCCATCTTGTGTTCAGCTAATGTTATTACATTGTGGAATCAGAACAAACATGCTAGTCTTCCTTCCCTATGCATATGAGAAGCCTTGGACTTCCATGATGGGATAACCAGTGTACCACATACACTATCTTGAGCTACGTTTGGAAGGTAGCACTGAATACACCTTACAATACTTGCCATTTTGAAGATACTGTGACCTAGTCATCTAGCCATCATGATTTGGCTCCTGTTAAGGTTTCTTAGCTGACTATGTTTGCCGAATTTTCCTGCTTTCAACGGTTTAACATCAGCAGCTGACTTTTTACTTGCTGACTTGGTTTGTATGTCGGGGGCACCTATCATTTGCAACCAAATAGGACAACACAGTATCTATTTTATACTGTCAGTTACTTGGGGGATTCCTTCCAAGAAAATGTCCACCGTCATTATATAGACAAAAAATGTACAGCTTAAACCCACTCCTCTCCTCAATTTTCTGGCTCATCTGTGCTAGCATTAGAGGAGGAGGGAGAAAACATGGCTGCTTTCATAGAGATTACCTTACTTTTCTAATTTATTTTACATTCTCTGTAATTCTGATATAAAACATTGCATAATGTTAGAAAAAGTGAAAAACAAGACTGTGTCTTACCACATATATTTAAATGTTTTCAGAGGTGCCAAACCAAGCCTCTGGACCCAGGAGGTAGATCATCAAGAGCAGTATAAATAGAAGAAACGGCTTGCGACATTCTTCAGTTTATAAAATCCAGTCTTTAATTCAATCCATTAAAAGGTAAGTTACACACATAGAAAAAAGTGCCAAAAAAAATGAAAGGCAGTGCAAGCGTTAAACGAAAACGCTAACGTGTTTCGGGGTAGATCGACTCCTTAGTCATAGCGTGACTAAGGGGTCAGTCTAGTCATAGCGTGACTAAGGGGTCGGTTCATCCCGAAACGTGTTAGCGTTTTCTTTTAACGCTTGCACTGCCTTTCATTTTTTTCGACACTTATTTCTATGTGTGTACCTTACCTTGTAATGGATTGAATTAAAGACTGGACTTTATAAACTGAAGAGTGTCGCAAGCCATTTCTTCTATTCATATTGCTTAAAGTTGTACATTATATATATTAAGATAAAGACAACGGATTTGAGATATTCAGTCAACTGGATATTTACTGCTAATCTTACAGGGCGGGAGTGGCCCCTCATGAGAACATATCTGCATGCAAAAATAGAGGTCTTACTAACACAATCTTTTTTTGTAAAATTTTTGCCCAACACATTCTTTTTTTTTTTTTTTTTTTAAATGTAGATTGTGAGCCCCACATAGAGCTCACAATGTACATTTTTCCCTATCAGTATGTCTTTTTTGGAATATGGGATGGAAATCCATGCAAACACGGGGAGAACATACAAACTCCTTGCAGATGGTTTTTTGCCCTTGGCGGGATTTGAACACCAGGACCCAGCGCTGCAGGGCTGCAGTGCTAACCACCGAGCCACCGTGTGGCCCCCACCCAACACATTCTTTTTTATCAGCATTCACCGTACAGGATAAATAATACTATTTTTGAAAAGTAGGGACTTTTACGCACTTGGAGTTACCTATTATTTTTTTATAATATGTGTTTTTTAAATGTAAAAGTGGGTTTCTTGAACACTTTATTGTTTATTCTTTATTTTAAACTTTTTTATTTTTTTTAGACTTTTTACTGTCCTACAAGGGGACTTGAACCTGGGATTGCATAGGCAAACAGGAGGCCATTGCTCAGCCTCCTGGATGCCATATTAACCTCTTGATTCTGATCTGAGGGGTGGCAGGTGGGGAGGCGATCTTGCTCACAGACCCCCTGGAAAAAGTGATTGCTTTTGATCACTGCATCCGGGGCGTCAGCCTGCTGGAGTTAGGGTCAGTTCACACTGAGTTTTTTGGTGAGGATTTTGACGCTGAATCTGCTTCAAAATCGTCCTCCAAAAAAGCCTCCGCTTCGGAATGGGCCTAATGGAGAGGGAGCCTCATGTTGCTGCTGATTCAGCCATGGATTCCGTGGCAAGAAGGGTCATCTTGCTTATTTTTTAAGTCAGTGGGAGCTGGTTTTGGCAGCGGATTTTGAGGTGGATTCCACATCAAAATCAGCTGCCAAAAAACTTTCTGTGAATTGACCCTAAAAGCGGTGCTGGAGGTAATGTTCCTGTACCCGCAGCATTACAGCGCCATATTATTAAGATGCTGAGTGTGAACAGGTTAATATAGACAGAAAATGTCTTTGGTTAAATTTGATGAACCCTTTTTTTAACTACAGTTAAAACTATGTCACTATATTTGTTTAGTCTATAGAAAAGCATACAATACCGACAATGAGTATTTTTTCCAAAACTTCTTGGAACACATTTAAGAGACAAGAGATATTTGGAAGTGCAGTAAATTTCTGTGTGGCTCTCCTTGAAGTGGCCTCCTGTCTCCTCTGCTCTTTTCTGTGATAAGGCATTTACATGAATTATGCACTTCTGTAACAGGAAAGCTTACTCTCCCCAGACACACGAGGTCCTCTTTCCTGCATATGTCACCTCCTTCAGAGAACATATTTTAGCATTAAACAACTGTCAGTATGGGCCCCTCCATCCCACCTCCTTTTCTTTAGCTCTCTGAAGTTTTCCATTGCCATGCAGAAATTTCGCATAGTAGAAAGCTATTAAAGAGAAAACAATTACCATAATTATAAGGATTATGTCACCTTAACCTGCAGTAAAATATATGGCACGAATGATGGCTTCCTCTGCATATTTACATTCATAAATATGTATATATGACTTAATGGGAGCCAACAAATTAGAAACAGGTTAGGTCCAGATGCACAAGCCTCCCACAGTCAGCACCATCACCCCTGAGACTACAAGTGAGAACTGCTAAAGGAATTTCTGTCAAAGCCATACAAAACATCAATCAACACAAATACATTAAAAAG
Organism: Leptodactylus fuscus; assembly: GCF_031893055.1. Taxonomy (NCBI): domain Eukaryota; kingdom Metazoa; phylum Chordata; class Amphibia; order Anura; family Leptodactylidae; genus Leptodactylus; species Leptodactylus fuscus. The sequence continues at coordinate 142,054,170 of NC_134267.1, forward strand.
AATATGCTTTTTGTGCAGGGTATTTCCTTATATAAGGTTTGGAATTTTCAAAAATAATGAGATTTATTGAATAAATAACCATAACACTTAACATTGTTCTAAAAATATTTTCCACCCTTACCAAGTTCTTATTGTGACAGCTAAAAGGTCACTTCATTATCTTCCTCTCCCAAAAGAAAGTAAACAAGCACAGCAAGGAGTCCCATCAATTAAGATGGAGAAAATGTGAGGTCAAGTGACACATTTATTAGCTAGTCATGTTTAATAGACTAGATAAAGATATGGTAGACAGGATGGACTTAAGAGGAGCCAGTCAGCAGTAAATTTATTAGAAACCTAAATACCTTATAAAGGTGACTCTACAATTTCAGTCTCTCTTAGGGTAAGTTCACACAATTTTTTTGTAAGCAGATTTGCAAGCCTCCCAATTCTCCCATAAATTTCAATGGGAGTCAGGGCCCCTTCACACTGAGTAAACACGTATGTATTTTGGCAAAATACACGTGTAAAAAATACACGTGTAAAATAAGACTCCCATTGACTTCAATGATATTTTTTTTACGCATGTAAAAAAACACATCAAAATACACATCAAAATACACGTGTAAAATGTCATTGAAGTCAATGGGAGTCTTATTTTTACACATGTATTTTGTCAAATAATTTGTATTTTGTATTTTTACTCCGTGTGAAGGTGCCCTCAAGCTGATATTTTTCCTCTAGCTGCTTTTTTTTTTTTAGCCAGAGGAAAAAAGAAGAGTTATGATCTTCAGGCGGATTCTGCCTTGCAAAGGAGACAAAAAAAATAAAAAAAGCTAGCATCTTTTTTCTTCCTCCCATTTACTTCAGAGGGCTTTGTAAGGAGGAATCGACCTAAAGCTAGGTCATGATGTTTCTTTTTTTCCTATAGAAAAATTAACTAGTGTCAGGGTCTGGGGTTGCTGGGTGGGGTGGCATAGACACAAAGTCCAGTTTCTTTTAGTCCAAAACTAAGGTAGAGTTTATTTTCACTCAAAAATATAGTGCAGCAACAAAAGGAAACAATACAAAAATAAATACCTGCCCTGCTAGGCTGTAACTAAACATAGAATAGGTTACCTCACCTAGAGTAACAGAAATCCAAAAGCCAGTAGAATCATTCAGGACACAGCGCCAAAAATATGATCTCTTTCTTTGGCTCTCCAGACAAAACTCTGCCCCCAGTCTGCTGCTGGAGCTGACTTCTTAAGCCTCCTTGATGAGCAGACTCTCTGCAGCTCAGTCGCTGCCGGAGCATCCCCAAAGTGTGGACTGGATGGGGTGGAATGACAGGTCCCACTACCAACCTACCTGCCATTCCTAAAAATTCAACCCAATACTGAGAATTTACCAAAATGCTCAGCAGACAAAAGTTGTCTGCAGAGAACAAACATTCCTTCTGGAGTTTTCTCATCTCACCCACCTTAGTAGTCTGGGTGAGATGTACACCCCCTCCATTACCTGACCAGCCATCGGCTTACACTAGGGAGAAAAAAAACTACCATTGAAATGAATGGGAAAGTTGGGAGACGTTTTTCAAGGCGGATTTTGCCTCAAAACCCACCTGCAAAAAGTTCTATGTGAACATACCACTAGTCAGCTTTGATTCCCCTTTTACATGTAAATCACTGTTCATATGTAAATGATGGTAAACATCCTTTGTGGGTGTGCCATAGCTTGCTCAGTCTGCGGTCTGATTCCAGGACTAAGCATTTTCCATCTCAGTTGCATATAAATTAAGTATTGACTTTCTTGAAAGTGGGACTTTAACCCTTAAGTACTATCATTATGATATGTCTATGATAGTGGTGTATGATAGACACTATGATAGTACTTAAGGGTTAAAGGTTGAAAAACAGAGCCAAATTTTGGAACTGTAGAATCACCTCTACAGTCCTGTCATTTGGTTTATAACCAATTTACCGCTTTAAGAGTATAAAGTTTAGCTGTAAGTATTATGTTTAGGCCTTTCCTCTACGAAAATAAGAGTCTATAGATATTATACTAAGAAAGTGCAGTGTATCACCACTATGATGAATTCAACATAAAAGTGTGGCTCCAATTACAAATGGCTTCTCATAAATAAATAGTGTATGTGAATATGAGAAAAATCTGTAATATATCTTATTACAGAAATCTGTTTCCTTCTCCACTTACTGCAAAAACATTCTATTCATATAAAAAACGATTATAAAATGACATTGACATATTTCTAATGGAATTCCAGAATTGTTGGTGGAAGAACGACCAAGAGCTGATTCTAAGCTTTTATGCTGCCTGAGGTGAAAACTGAAATGGGCCCCCCTTCCTTAATATAAAAATTATAAGTAAGAGAACCAGGCATCTAGGTAGTCATTCACACTTGAAAACCTAAACCTATATGTAGCACTATGCTTCAAATACATTAGTGGACAGACATGCAACTGTAACGTTCACAAATAGTTGAGATTTCAATCTTAAAATCTGCCTTCAGTGGTGGATTTCACAACCATTGCACGTGCGCAGGATTTTATAGGGCTGGAGTGGGTATGACGGCGGCTGAGAGTACTATAGTGCGGCAGAAGGAGGCAATGGGGCTTTACACACTAGCTCACCGCCACCCTGATGTCAAAACCTTGATTTACATACATATGGAATTAAAGCAATTTTTCTGAAGATAAATGCAGAGCTCGGAGCTTTTGAAGACAGGTTTGGGTAACACATGAGATGCTCTTTTAGGTACGGCCAGTGCCGCACCTCCCATGAGGCAACCTGAAGCGACCGCTTCAAGCGGCGCTATGCCAGGGCCCCAGGGAGGGCGTCATTTTTGATTACCTAAGCCAGTCCAGAACAAGCTGTCCTGGACTGGCTTAGCGCCGAGCGGTGGATTGGGGAGGCCGCTGAAGCAGCGCTGCTCCAGCAGCCTCCCCTCACGCTCAGGCAGAGAGCAGGTCCTCTCCCTGCCTGCTCTCTGCCTGCAAACGCCGCTAAGCCCTGCCCCCTTTGATTTGCCCCACCCCCTTCACGCTCCACTCCGCCCCCTCCTGTAGTTCGCCTCGGGCGGCGAAAGGGGCAGGTTCACCCCTGGGTACTGCTGATGATTTTAGGGGCAAAATCGCTCTCACAAGTTCCTGATAAAACAATTCCTAAAGCAGTTGAACAGGACTTGGAGCATCCTCAGGGATGGCTAGAGTGGTTGTAAAAGAAAGACATATCTATCCATGGCACTCTGTTGACCATTCCTGGTTCACTTTCCATCTAGTGCTGGGGTTCACTGGACCAGAAGCAATGAAGCTCATTTGATTCCTGTGACCAATCATTGGCCTCAGCATTTGGTGTTAAGAAACTAGTGTCATGTGACTGATGTCTTTGGCCCTCTCCAGCCAGCGCTGAGGCCACTGATTGGTCTCAGTAGTCATGTCAGCCTCACAGCTTCTGATGACGGAGCACTAGGGAGAGGTGACTATGCCTCATATTTTCTTAATCTCAACCCCAGAGGTTGCGCTAAATCCTTGACAACCCCATAAAGTCCACTGTTGTCCTTCATTCTGTCTTCCCCTTACATACCTCTCTAAAGTTAGAAAATTAGAGATTTAACTCTAGGGGGTTATGAGCATTAAGCCTGACAGCATGGCCATGTTACTAGAGAATGGGAGAGCCATCCACTCCTGATCACACCTATGTTAAGCCTAACTGCGATCAGGCTGAATACACAAAAGGAGGAAAGGACTTCCCATTCTCGCTGTGTAGCATAACCCTTTTAAGAATGCTATTAAAATCGTAATAACCTGGGAAGTGAGAAGGAGGCCAGCGCCACAGTCAGTGCCAGTGTCCTTCATAAGAGTCCTCTTCATTGGCACTGACTGTGGCGCTGGCCCCCTTTCCAGGTTATTACGAGTTTAATAGAATTCTTAAAGGGGTTATACTATGCAGTGAAGAGCATTCAGGTGCCACTGCCAGACAGTGAGGAGACTCGGGCAGCTTCAGCCACTACATAATGCAGCGGTACAGGCTCGCTGAATCAAAAGTATCAGCATTATTTTTTTTATTTAGTAAGAAAAAGACAGCTGCCAAAAAACTTCTGACATAGGGTTATCTGTCAGGCCATAAATGCATTGGGAATGCTGAAATCCAAAAATACTTAATCCTCTTTTCCTTGAATGTCCTTGCGTATACATTAGATCCACCACTAATAGTCATCTAATGTATATGGTCAGTTTTTCCCAGGAAGTATTTACACAGATGTAACTATTAATGGATTACTTTACTCAAAGACTAGACAACCTCACTCTAATATCTTAAGTAATATTCATCGTAAATTGCTGAACATTTGGCCAGGACACATGAGTAAATAGGAACCGCATGGATTACCAGGCATCTCTCATCTGCTTTTAAAAAACAAAATAGGAACTCTAGATTTTATCACTAATATAGAATCAATAAGGCATTCTTTCAAGTGAAAATATTTTCACTGAGGCCACCCCCTACTGAATTTCACTTTGTCTTTCTTTTTTCTTTTCTCTGCTGGATGGTTTTGGCCACTTTGGTGCACATCTGGTTGCATTCAGTAATGACCCTTATTTTATTTCACTTTTTTTCTGTTTTCCTCTTCTCGAAGAATTTGCTATTTAATATACTGTGTTGATGATGGTTTTGGGGAATTCTAAGTATTCACATTGCTAGTATTTGTACCTGATATGCTGTGTTACATTTTGCATGGTTTTGGTTTCTCTCATATATCTGGTGTCATGTCAAAACATTAATAGCGCAGTTTGGTACCGAAAAGACATGGTGCACATTTCACTATATGATTTTATAATTGCATATTTAACTTCTTATTAATAGTCATAAGGGACCTTCGAGAGCTGTAGAAAGCATTTCTGTTTCAGATGGTTTATGGATATGCATGGATTACTGACTGTAGTAAGTGAAGGATCACACATTGCCCTAACTCATATTTAAAACTTCTAAGGCATCTAAATCTTAGAACACGAGCAAATGCAAAGTGTATATAATTCACAGATATATGCAATTTCGGGAAAGGTGAGTGTTAAGGAATTGCCACAGAAACTATTTCCAAAAATTCTGAAAGTGACTGTTACCAGAGAACAGTAGAACAAACTGCCTAAATCCTACTCAGTTCTAGGAGATAGAGTATAAGGTTGCTCAGACAACTCGGGGCCATTCACACGGAGTAACGTAGGCGTTTTTTGTGCTTATTTTGTGCTTATTTTGGCACGGAGCGCCGCATAACGGAGCGTAAACGCCGCGTATACGGCGCGTTTGCACAACGCTATTTGCGGTCACGTTTTACGGCGCAAACGCAGCATATACGCGGCGTTTACGTTCCGTTACGCGGCGCTCCGTGCCAAAATAAGCACAAAAAAGCCTACGTTACTCCGTGTGAATGGCCCCTAAGGCCGGGTTCACACGAAGTATTGTGGCTCGTCATCTGGTACGTACACGCCGCGGGATCTTTTGTGGGCCGTATATGCTCCCATTGTTTTCAATGGGAGCCGGTACCGTACACGTGGCGCTATTTTGCGGCCGTGATTTTGCGGCGGCCGCAAAATAGCGCCGCGTCTACGGTACCTGCTCCCATTGAAAACAATGGGAGCGTATACGGCCCGCAAAAGATCCCGCGGCGTGTACGTACCAAATGACGAGCCACAATACTACGTGTGAACCCGGCCTAAAGTTTGCCACAAGGCCAGATGGTCTGTGCAGCATCTGAGGCCCAGGTTTTCATCTCAGAAACGTAGTGTAAGAAACAGATACTTTTCTGAAATCAAAACAAGAATCCTAACCAATACTGTCAATGCAGCTCAAACCAAGACCGCAGAATCAAAATAGTAAATGTATTCAGGCCAAGGTCAGTCCTAGAATTCACAGTCAAAGTCAAAATCAGAAGACAAGGGAATACATGGTAAACAAGCCAAGGTCAGGATAATAGTAAGCAAACGGTGTGAAAAAAGCTCTGGTAGATGCAGAAAGCTTCATATGCCATGGCAACAGTTAAGGCAACAACAGCAAGCAACACTACACACAGAGATCCCTAACAATGGGAAAGTACACATCTCCATCACTCCATTCCCATTCAAGGGGCCAATTTACTGATAGTGGTGTGATGCCCTCTATGTTCTCAGCCACAACCTAAGCTCCAGCACTGTCCATGCACCTCTCTTGGATAGTTCATTGCATTGTAGTTCTGAATGTTGGCTGTGAGGTCCATTCACACGGAGTAAACGCGCGCTCATTTTGGCAAAATACTTGCGTAAAGAATACACGTGTAAAAATAAGACTCCCATTGACTTCAATGACATTTTTTACACGTGTAAAAAAAACATGTAAAAAAAACACGTGTGAATGGACCCTTAATTTGTGTTGAGGAGTAGTGCTGGGTGGTATATAGACATAAAAACTGATGCCTCAACTATTGATGCACTTGAAATTTAATTTGTATATGGAAACAACATATCTATCTGTAAAATGATAGTGTTTGGAAGTGTTTGAAAACTTATTAAAATGCCTCTTACAACACTGTCGGATGACTTGGGAGCTCTAGTCTTAGTCTCATAGTCCTAAGAGTGTTGACTTGTGACCTTATATTTATTCACAGATTGATGAGCAGTAGTTAATTATTTGAGACATTCGGGATACTGTTTCTCATTGCTACCATGGACTCAGATGTAAAATTACCACTTTATCTCGAATATACACATAAATAGCCCTATCTATTATTTGCAATAAAAACTGCAGTTCCCCACGCCCTGATGGTGGACGTGGGTACTAATAACATGCAGCCCAGAGCATTGGGGGAAACGTGTTGAGAAGTAGCTAGATCTAATGAGTGGAGTAGTTGTATTAGAGACTATACCTATTTAGCACTTACCGCACATATCTAGAGGGAGGATATCCCCTATGGAGAGCCTTATTCCAGGGTGATAAATCTATTATACTGCCTTTTGAGAGTGTACCTCCTGATAGACCTTAAGGTTTTATCATCTTCTGGGATTAACCCTTTGACATCAACAGTGTTTTTCCATGACTAAGGTGAAGCACGTTATCTCTCCCTCCCTCTATATGTGATTAACCCTTTGACATCAGCGGGGTGTTTCGGCAACTAGGGTGTAGTACTTTATCTCTCCCTCCCTCATTTTTAGCTACTTGTTGTAAGTGTGCAATTATAGAATAGCACACCAGGAGTTATAGAGACACATGCAAGGGTCCTCTCTAAGAATACTTTCTGGTTTATTTTGACTCTTTTTATCGGTACTTCTAGAACCAATTATATTTGAGTGGGCTAACTATTTGTTATTTGTGTCTCAGTTCACATTTGCCTGCCTATACGTTTTTTTAAAGAATATATCGTGTGCCCACATAAGGAGATAGGTTCATACATTATGTATTGTCAGTCCTGATGGGTATAGGTATTTATACCACTTAGTAGGCTTGTTATAGGAGTTACATTTTAGTATCCAGTTAACAGTACAATGTTTCAGCCAGCTGTGGTCTTTTGTACTACCCCTGTGTTTATGGAGTCTTATCCCATATATTAGAGATTTGATACACTACATTTATTTTATCTGGGACTTTATATTTATCTTTTAATACATAACAATAAAGTTTTTGATTTTCGACATTAGCCATTATTCGGTGAAGTTTCTATTTTTGGATAGTGTAAACAGCGGAGACCTAGATCCATGTGTTAACAATACACTCAGCATAATATAGTAGTATGACTTGGAACAGGAATACTCTAGAAAAATGCAAAACGTTAAAACATACTCGTATTTTGCCGTATTGAAACACCTGTAAGTTTTTATATTTTTGTGTGCAGAGATGTGGAAGGGTAAGTTCACATGGAGTTTTTTGGCGAGGATTTTGATGCTGAATCCGCCGCAAAATCAGCCTCTAAAGAAGCCTCCTCCATGTGAACTGACCCGAAGATGGTTTTTGTTGTGGGGCAAGTTGCAATTTTTATTTTATCTTTTTTTTTTTTTTTTTTTTTTTGGGGGGGGGGGGTGTTTTGAAAATCCAAATAGAAAAAAATGATTTAGCCAATTTTATAGTTTGGACATTTTTGGATGTGAGGACACATATGGATGATTCTGAGAAAAGTCAGGAATCAGCCCCAGAACTACATAGGAGTATTTATTTATTTTTTTAATGTAGAGGAGGTAGGGGTGGAAGATGTCAGTGTTGGAGGAGGTAGTAATAGCAGGGAGTGGGCTACTGGTAGTCATGTTGGTATGGGCACCAGGGTGAAACCTGTTAGGAATTGTGAGGGCATACAGGAACATATTCATTCCATTGCCATTAAGAGTAACAAAAAAGTGGGTAAGGTGATGAAATTGGGGAATCAGATGATGATTCTTGCAATATCCACTCTTCCATGCAGTATGCACCCAGTCATCCGGCTGGTCTGCAACTTTAACTCCTACCTGGCGGAGTTAAAGTTACTGGTGGTGCAGACGCTGATGTATCACTTAGTGGAACCCACTGCGTTTTGCCAACTGATAGCAGCACATAGTCCTTATGGAGCATACCTAGTTGCCATTATTTTTCAAAGAAAGCTGTCCTTCCTTGATTCCTTGATGGGCCTATCCTTGTACATATCAATGTGATGAAAGGTGCACACCACTGGAGCATCAATTATGAGCAGGGACAATACGTTAGCTGTCATGGCCCGCTGGGTCAATGTTTTGAGCGTCAAAGGTCATAGTCTGGAAACACAGAGAGGCCCGGTGCTTTCTAGTACTGACATATACTGGCTAGTGTCTCTAAAGGTCTGATGTCAATGTTGTTTCAATTTATTGTTGTGCATCTCCAGGACCACTATTTGTAGCCCAATCTCTCCCAAGTGACAGGACTTTGAAGACTTTGTGTTTGAAATCACCCATTTCATACTTAGATATTCCTTTCCCGCGAATAGTGAGCTGTCATTCATGAACGAGATGGCTCATTACAGGGGTTATCCAGCGTCTTAACTCCTCAAGGATGCAGCATAGTTTGAATGCAGAGGTGTCCCCGATAGGGTACCTATGTAACTGTTAGAAATAGGTGACAAAATATATGTTTAGAGGCTTGTGCTCCTGATCTTTTAAGATACAAGCAAATCCCCTGCTTACAAGAATATTTTCTGCACTACTTTTGTGCAACAATTAAATTAACCACCAGGTGGTAGCATATCATGCTGAAATACTACACAAGGACACTTTTTTTTTTTTTTTTGCAAATAATCATCCTACAAAAATCTAAACTTATCCTTATTTCTTCTAATACATAAGATACAATTTTATATTGTGACATTGATACCTCTCTGTGACAGATTTTCAGTTTTCCAAACTAAGGGTAAGTTCACAATGTTTTTTACAGGGTTTTTTTTTAGACAGTTTTGGCATGGGGCCCCATGGTGGCAGAGCCACTTTTTACCTGCCGCTAAGAGGCGGAGCCTATGACTTATAAAACACAGGTGGGTAGCTACCTTATTGGATCATATCACATTTAGCTAGGAAAAATGGAAATACACCCTTACAGAGGTTGCTTTGCATTATCCTTTATGCCCATACAGGGTTTATAGCCTGCAGCATAGGTGTTTAGTGCATATAGGGATGAACTAGAACACTTTGCAGGGCTAATATGGGAGTGCTATTATAAGAGCAGATGCTAAATGTGGGACAGGGTTATGGTGTTGGGTCTAGTAGGGTCAGCGTGCCGATCACAACTTTATTATGCTGGTCTCCTGGGACTCATACACCTAACAACCCCTTCATGAGATGGTAAAACCGTTCCATGTTTGTATAACATAAAGGATGGTAATGAAACATGGACGTCTGATATGCTATAGATAATCCTTTAATAGTCCCACAGTAGGGAAATTTCAGAACTGAAATTCATAGTGCACTTATGCCACACCATTGGACCACACAGATATAGTTTGCTGATCACTGTGTATTGGTGGTTGGTGAACTTGAAGTGGGTACTACAAAACCACATACATACAGTATTTACAGATGATGTGATGTGTGTATTGTTTATTGAGTTACCTTTTTGTATTTGTTTTAATGGATCTTAGATTAAAAGTAATGTTTTCATTATTATGGTTCATGCTGGAAATTGATATATGTATGATAGAGCCTTGTAGTGATACAAGTTACTGGTTTATTATACCTATGAATTGTTGTTATATATTAAAACAATGGACACCTGTTACAGTCAATGTGGTCTGTCAGTCTTAGGGCTCGTTCACATCTGCGTTGTGCTCTCCGTACTGCAGGTTTCCGTTTCCTGCATAAAACAGAGCAGGAGACGGAAACCCGCAGGAGTCTTTCTCACCCATTCATTTGAATGGGTGAGAAAGCTGTCCGCCGTGAGCGGCAGTGAGCATTTTGCGCTCTCCGCCGCGAAACCGGGTTTTTTAATCCGGACACAGAGTCGGACATGCAGTACTCTGTGTCCGGATTTAAAAATCCGGTTTCGCGGTGGAGAGCATAAAACGCTCACCGACGCTCATGGCTGGACCCGGTCTGTGCTTTCTGTCTTCTGGCATGAAGAAGACGGAAAGCTCAGAACGGACAGGTGAACGCAGGTGTGAACCTAGCGTTAGCAGTTTCTGTCTGTTGGAATAAAACAAAGAGCAGGCTACAGCTTTACGCTGTGCCTGACTTCCCACAATACATGACACCAGTTACAGCCCTATCACGTAATGGCTAAAGATAGCACAGCTCTCAGCTATCTCCTGTACACCTATAGAGAATGAATGGAGTAGCAGGACACACGCTCAGCCTGTCACTCTATCTGCATGGGGGAACGAATCCCCCATTCTGGGGATCTTTGGGAGTTCAAGTGGTCAGACCCCCACCACTCATGGAAGTATCACCTATCCTATCAATAAGGGATACCGTATATAATATATATATATATATATATATATATATATATATATATATATAGTATAAGCTGACCCGAATATAAGCTGAGGCCCCTGATTTTACCACAAAAAAACGGGAGAACTTTTTGGCTCGAGTATAAGCCTAGGGGGGAAATACAGCATCTACTGGAAAATTTCAAAAATTAAAATGGTCAGAGTTTTTGGGTAGTTGCTGGGGAAGGGGAGGGGGTGTTTTGGTTGTTTGTCTGCCCCTTCCCTGAGCTTGAGGACTGTCCCCCCCCCCCCACTTGGAATTCAGCCTGGCTGAATATAGGGTATCTGCAGTGATCCTATTAACCCCTTCCCGACAGAACAGGAGCACTGCAGATACCCTATATTCAGTAGACCGGGCACTGTCAGACACAGGAATACCTAATGTGTATGTGTTTCACAGTCATTTTTTCCCACTATTTTATGGGAGATTCTATACATTACTATTGCGGCTGGTCATAGACCCCCCCCAAAATAAATAAATAAATAAATAAATAAGGGGGTTTTCAGCACAGAAACTGTGTTGCAAAACTCGACTTATACTCAAGTATATACAGTAACTTCAAAGCTTGGTACAATCCCTTTATAACAGTAAAATGGATGTCAGATTGTGAGGACTTATTCTTCAAGGAGTGTTTCTTTTTCTTTTTCTTTTTTTTTACACTAGAAAGCAATGAAGTCATTTCAAGAAACAGGTTCTTTTCATATGATCATATGATAGGATTAAAAAATACATCTATAGATCACAGTTAAAACAGTTACCATGACAAAGACATAGAAGAAGACATAGTAATGTGATCTAAGCATTACCAAAGAGATAACATAAATGTCTTTAAGAATAAGGATCCCCCAGTGTTTGACTTGAAAATATTTGCAGTTCCCATGGTCTACTAACTAGTGAAGGAGCAGGCATTGTAATGGACAAGTAGGATCGGCACTGTATAAATAGTAACACGTATAACATATACATGAATCTATAGATGACTTTGTTCAGCACCTTCCCCTTCTCCCCAACCCCTGTTAACCATTAAAACAGGTTGGGCCTGCTGATCAAGCATTGCTGGCTTATCCTAAGGATTGTCTCTGACAAACAAATGCGATTTTTGCTTATACAATTAAATAGTAGATGAAGATGCTTCAAATCCAACCTATAACATATAATTTACTAAATTATTTTTCATGTACCTGTTTTCCTGTATGTTTCTATTCTTGCACTTACTTAGAATTAACTTAAAAGTACTAAGTTACTGTGAATGATTGATGTAAAGAAAGCACACCGTTGCAGTTTTGAAAATCGCAGTAAGTCGATTACACCTGCGGAAACGCTGGCGGTTTCCCTATAAGTATAATGGAAGCAGGAAAACTCTGCAAGTACATGAGATATTTTAAAAGATACAATGTCAAATTTTATAATGGATGACTTAGCATTTAGCACTGTTGTCAACAGTGTTGGACTGAAGGACCTAAGGCCCACCAGACGAACTTGTTCTGAGGGCTCACCCATCAGCTTCCTGGTAATAACCTACAGTATGGCTCCTTTACTGAAATCTTGCATATGTGCTGACTGCTTGGCAACCAGTGCTGTGCATTACTTATTTTCCCAGTATTGTCATCTCCTATGCAGGGCCAACGTTGGGGGGGGGGGGCGGCAAACTGGGTAAATGCCCAGGGCTCCCCTCTCCACAGGGGCCCCCAGATTCGGAATACCAGATGTTTGGTCTGGTAACCAGGATCAGGGGAGCCTCTGCAACACGTGCATTGGCGTGCTATGCATGCCAATACTATGGACATTAGATGACTCCATATCGATGGGCCGTGACATTTATGAACAGAAATTAGGTTTAATAAATCCAGGGGTAATGTGTAAGGAGAGGGGGGCTATTTACAATTGTTAATAAAGGTAGGGAACTACTAGCCCCCTCCCTTATATAATAGTTTTCCCAGCTTTATTATTAATAGATACTACTTATAAATAGTTCATACATATATATATATATATATATATATATATATATATATATACAGTATATATACTGTATATATATATATATATATATATATATATATATATATATGGAGAGACTATTATTGAAAACCCTAAGGGAACTATTGTATAAGAATGGTGATAGAAAATAATTCCCCTAGCTTTATTAACAATAGATCCTCCTTTTAAATAGCCCTCCCCCTACGGATTTAATATGAATAGTTCTGGTTTCTACATACCCCCTCCCCCACCTTATGTAGAGGTGCGGCTCAATAAATTAGAATATAATCAAAAAGTTGAGTTTTTTTAGTCATTCAATTGAAAAAGTGAAACATAGAGTGAAATTTTTCAAGTGTTTATTTCTGTTAATGTTGATGATTATGGCTTACAGCCAAGAAAAACCCAAAAGTCATTATCTCAGAAAATTTGAATAATTAACCCAAAACAACTGCAAAGGCTTCCTAAGGGAGCTTTCACACGGAGTTTACGCTCCGCTCATTCTGAACGTCAACTCGTTCAGAGTGAGTGGCGTAAAAACATCTACCCATTGAAATCAATTGGAGGCTTTTTTAACTATTGCTTTCAATGTGATATGCACGTATCAAATTGAAAGCAATAGTTAAAAAAGCCTCCCACTACCCACTTTACTAGCTTTGGCAATGCCAAATACCTATTCGGACGTGCCAATAAAGCATTTTTGATTATATATATATATATATATATATATATATATATATATATATGTATATATATATATATATATATATATATATATATATGTATATATATATATATATATATATATATATATATATATACACATACAGGTATATATATTTATTTAGGGGGTGGGTATTTATAAGGGAAAACTATGAATCCTATCCCCTATGATCCTATCCCCAGAATAGGACATCAGTACGTGATCTGTCGGCTTCCACCTGTTCTAGCAGCCTCCGGGTGCTGATAGCGGTTAGCGGTCAGGATGCAACACTGCTACTATTCAAGTAATAGGACTGGCACAGCAGTGCCATCCTCTGTACAGTGATGGTTCTGGGTAATTGCAGTGCCACTCTTACGACTTGAATCGGAGCAGTGCTGCATCCTGTCCACTAGCAGAATCTGGCACTATGAAACTGCTAGAACAGATGATCTGTGTGGGGTTCGGGTGTTGAACCCCGACAGATCACATACTTATGACCTGTCCTGAGGGTCATCAGAATAATCTAATCAATTTGAGGCCAGAAAACCCTTTAATTGATGTGATGTTTGTTAGGATAGAAGTATGCGTAGCGCACGACTATTGTCCTTGATTCATTATGTACTGTTATGGCGGTAGTCACAGTGCGGAGGTCATGTACTATCTGGGCCTAGTATAGAGGTTCTACCAGGGCTAGCCTGCTGTGAACTTACCCCATGTGACCCTGGCCTTACTTACCACACCTCAATTGGATACAGTGTATTGAATTATTATTTAGTCCTATAGCTGTCAGTATACCACTTTATGATAATGTATGCCTATGTTTACTCAGCTTTGAAATATTGTTCAGATATGTGACCGCTATGATATAATGCCACAGACATAAGTCATTTGAATATAATATATTACAATTTGTTTAAACCAAACTTTGATAGTTTCTAGAAAAAGTACATTGTGCATTTAACCACTAGCAGCCTTGTCATGTGGAGCTTTGGCTTCAGTCTGTTGTCAGATACCCTGAACAAGTTTCTCATTAATCCTGAAGGACTTTTGGAGCCGAGCGGTTCAATGACTACTCTCTGAACAGATCTTCGATTTCCGTTTCTCAGTGCCATAAACACTGCTGTTGCTGCGGTAACTGAAGAACATTGATTTTGTCACTTTCCAAGCTGCACTTGCCTTAAAGCAATGAAACCCTCGTAACACTTGAGGTGAAGAAGACAGTTCAGCTATTTCTAGAGACTGTGCTCTCTGCTCAGAAGACATGTACAGTATACACCCAGGGCTGACTCTGTTTTTCACATTTCTGACACATATTCCTGACGATTGAATCATACAATATATTTATGAAACTTGTTTTATACTTTATTTACAATTGTTTAAATATATTTACATAGTAAATTTCCAATAGTATTGTGACTCCCGCACCCCCTCCCCCCAAAAAGTCCCATCTATACTCTGGATATCTGGCAAATGTTAAATCATGGGAGTCTGATCACTGACTAATGTGACTGTGACCCCCACTGACCAAATGTGCATGTTTGACCTCTGCTCCATGTAAATTCCCTCTTGCCACAGGTGTGCAGTAAGGAGGGGGACATGTTTCAATGTGTGGGGTTCCCCTCCATCAGGCAGCCATTGATCTAATATTAGTTATTCCAAGCTCTGAAGAGTGACAGCCCCCTAGTTATACATCATCAACCTTATTGTGCAACTGAGCATAACTTACAGATGTTCTGTGCAGGAGAAAGAAAGGGCAAGCACACATCACTGGTCCATAAATAGCAGCCCATCTGTAACCTGTTTATTTCTGACTGTTGTATAAAGCCTGGCCTAAGTGACACAATGGTAAATGATCCGCAATGTAAATGCTTACTGATAACAAAATTATATGTGATGTCATATGTGCATCCTCTAACATGTATTCTACATACTGTACATACTTTCACCAAGACCTGGCACCTACCTATATCTACATGGCCTGCATCCCCTGAAATGGAGCAAAAGTGTGTGTGTATATATATATATATATATATATATATATATATATATATATATATATATATATATATATATATTGTGGTAAAGTGTACGGTAAGGTGGTGGATGGTGTGTATATCTCGCCTGGTTTCCTCAGCCAGGTGAGATAAAGGAAAGCCAGGGTAATCATGTTCTAGCAGAGCATAGTCTGCTGGAACTCTTGTTCCACATTATGGGCTGGCTTTTCTGGACTGGAGGGCAGGTTGGTAGTGGGAGCCTTCCAGTCCACACCCTTACTCCACCACGGGTTTTGCCCTGAGTCTGGGGCATCCACAGGTGAGCTTCCTTAGGGCTATTTTACTGGGGAAGGAAGCTCAGTTAGGAGTCTGATACACACAAGGAGTGTGTGAGGAAAAGACTCCTGAGGAAAAACCAGGTACCTTGTGGACTTGGACCTGCTTATATGGTGACTCAACCTGCTGTAGGTCAGAGAGGTAACCTACTGTATAGCTAGAGCCAGACAAGGCTTAGGTTTTGTTTGTTGTTTTGTTTCTTTGCTGGCACAGTGTTTTATGCCGAATGCCCAAATAAAACACTGGACTTTGTTTATTCTACTACCTGTCTGCATGGTGTCATTGCCGTTCCCAACCGTGTGAGCTGAACCCCTTACAATTGGTGGAGGACGCGGGGCACAACGGCATAACCAAAGTCTGGACAACTGTGTGTGGCAGACATTAAAAGAGCCAGAAGTATATGTCCTGGGTGAAAGCTGCTGCAACTTTGCAAGGACAGTCCAATACCATGGAGGAGGTATTAAAGCAGCTGATACAGGTCCAGGTGCAACAACAACAGGCCCTGGCACAGCAACAGGTAACAAACCGCCTGTTAATAGAGCAGATGGCTGCACTCCGAGAGTCTGGCACGACTCAAGCCCGACAAATGGAGGTAATCCTGCCGGAGACTGCCAAGGTAAAGAGGGCTGTACAGCAGGTGTTGCAGAAAATGACATCTGATGATGACGCCGAGGCCTACCTCACGGTGTTTGAGAGAGTGGCAGAGAGAGAGGGTCTGCCGAGTGCAGAGTGGGCAGATGTGATTGCGCCCTTCCTCTCTGGTGAACCTCAAAAGGCCTACTATGACCTCAGGGAGCAGGATGTCCGGGACTATACCAAACTAAAGTTTGAGATCCTTGCTCGCCTGGGTGTCACACCAGCAGTTCGCGCTAGGAGAGTGCACAGTTGGACCTACACCATTGACAAACCCACCAGGTCCCAGATGTACGACCTAATCCATCTGGTACGCAAATGGCTGGAACCAGAGACCTTCACACCCGCCCAAATTGTGGAAAAGGTGGTCGTCGATCGCTTCTTCAGGGTGCTGCCAGCAGAGCTACAACGCTGGGTTGGACACGGGGACCCCAAGACTGCTGATCAACTGGTCAACCTGGTGGAAAGGTACATAGCGACCGAGGACTTCCTCCATGATGTTCCCACAGCACCAACTCCTCTCAGGACTGCCCGTCCCGTGACATCGGTGGGTAAGAAGGGTACAGTGGGAGGAGTGTGGAAAAGTGCGAGAGGGAACAGGGCTCTGGACCTCGGGCGAGGGCAAAAGACTGAACTTGAACCTAAGGGGCCCACAGGTCCTAGAAATGACTCCCTCTTGAAAAGGACTGGGTCCCTCCAGTGCTGGAGGTGTCATGAGTGGGGACATGTGGCCGCCAATTGCCCTCTTACTTCAGAGCTCATGGAGTGTGACGCTAATAGGCGGCAGTCGCTATTTGCTGTACCGGTGTGTGCAGTCATGCCAGGGACTGAGCCACGTGCATGTATGTTAAGGGTTAATGACCGCTCGGCAACAGCCCTGCTGGACTCTGGTAGCTCAGTGACTTTGGTTAAAGCCAGCCTTGTGACTGGGGACTATATACCAGGCAAACAGGTGAAGTATTGTGCATCCATGGGGATATTATAGCTTACCCTGTGGCCTCAGTTCAACTGGTAACTCCCTCTGGGATTGTGACCTATGAGGTCGGTGTGGTAAAACGGCTCATGTATGAGGTGATTTTGGGCCGTGATTTCCCATTGTTTTGGGAATTATGGAAGAAAGGTAACGCTCCTGCTGCCAGTGAAGTAACTCCAGCAGAATCTGTTCCTTTCTCTGACAATAATGGTTCATGTGCAGGGACCCCGGGAAATAGTAAAACTAATTTGGGGAAAAAATGTGAATGAACCTGATGTGTGCAATGATGAATGGTTCCCCCTGCAAGTGTTAGCCGGGGAAGAAGAAGAAACTTCCCCACCAGGGCAGCAGGTGCTAGATTTAGGAGTGTCTCGGGGTAACTTTGGGACTGAGCAAGCAAGAGACCCCACTTTGAGTACTGCACGTGCCAATGTCACGGTAATAAATGGTGTACCACAGGATCCCGAAGCTGACCACAAATTTCCACACTTTTCTATGAATAGGGACCTGGTGTATCGAGTCACCAAGTGTAACAATGAAATTGTGGAACAGCTTTTGGTGCCAAAACTGTACCGTCGCATGGTGTTAGATATGGCTCATAATCATGTGTTGGGTGGTCATTTGGGGACTAGTAAAACACAAGAGAGAGTCCTCCAACGGTTTTTTTTGGCCTGGGGTATATGAAGAAGTGAGGAGGTACTGTGAGTCTTGCCCCACGTGCCAGTTAAGTGCCCCCACACCCCACTACCGTAGCCCGTTGGTGCCACTTCCTATCATTGAGGTACCGTTTGAAAGAATTGCAATGGACCTGGTGGGGCCTCTAGTCAAATCCGCTAGGGGACATCAATACATTCTGGTTGTGTTAGACTATGCCACCAGGTACCCGGAGGCAGTTCCCTTAAGAAACATGGCCTCCTAAAATATAGCTCGGGAGTTGTTTTACATGTTCTCTCGCACAGGAATTCCCAAAGAAATACTTACGGACCAGGGTACCCCCTTTATGTCAAACGTTATGAAAGAACTATGCAAATTGTTTAAAATTGCGCATATCCGTACATCAGTGTACCACCCACAAACTGATGGATTAGTGGAGAGGTTCAATAAAACTCTCAAACACATGTTGAAAAAGGTAGTGGAAAGGGATGGCCGGGACTGGGACTGTCTGTTACCGTATCTTATGTTCTCCATCAGGGAGGTACCCCAAGCATCTACAGGGTTTTCCCCCTTTGAGTTAGTTTATGGCCGGCATCCAAGGGGTTTGCTAGATATTGCCAAAGAGACCTGGGAGACTGAGGCCACCCCATATAAAAGTGTTGTTGAACATGTGGTCCAGATGCAGGACCGAATAGAGACGGTGATGCCCATTGTCAGAGAGCATATGCAACAAGCTCAGGAGGCCCAGAGCAGAATTTACAACAGGTCTGCCCGGGTGAGGACCTTTAATCCAGGGGACCGGGTCCTAGTTCTAGTTCCCACCGTTGAGAGTAAGTTTCTGGCAAGGTGGCAGGGTCCCTATGAGATTGTAAAAAAAGGTGGGTGAGGTGAATTACAAGGTGCATCAGCCAGGCAGGAGAAAACCCTTCCAGATTTACCACATAAACCTCATCAAGCCGTGGAAGGATAGAGAGGCTTTGGTAGCCACCCCAACTGTGGTTAAAGAAGGGTTACAGCCAATTCCCCCAGTAAGAATAGGAGAGGCCCTGTCAGGACACCAGAAACAGGAGGTAAAGGAGTTCCTACAGCGCAACAGGGGCAAGTTTTCTGACCTACCCGGCCGAACGCACCTGATAAAACATCATATTAAAACTGAGCCCCACACTAAAGTGAGCCTGAAGCCGTACAGGATACCAGAAGCCCGCAGAGTGGCCGTATCCTCTGAGGTCAAGCGCATGCTTGAACTGGGAGTCATTGAGGAGTCAAGCAGCGAATGGTCAAGCCCCATTGTACTAATCCCAAAGCCCAATGGGACATGGAGGTTCTGTAATGACTTCAGGAAATTAAAGGAGGTTTCAAAATTTGATGCGTACCCCATGCCCCGAGTGGATGAACTGATTGAGAGGCTGGGGAGTGCCAGGTACATCACAACACTTGACCTTACAAAGGGTTATTGGCAGATACCATTATCTGATGCGGCAAAAGAAAAGACGGCATTCTCCACTCCTGAAGGCCTGTTCCAATATGTAGTGATGCCATTTGGGTTACATGGGGCCCCTGCTACATTTCAGAGGCTGATGGATCTGATCTTGAGACCACACCGTGATTATGCTGCTGCCTACCTGGACGATGTGGTCATTTTTTCGCCTGATTGGAAAAGTCACCTCTGTAAGGTACAGGCCGTCCTAGATGCCATCAGCGATGCAGGCCTGACCATAAACCCTGAAAAATGTGCAGTGGGTCTGGAGGAAGCAAAATACCTGGGCTACATTATTGGTAAGGGATTGGTTAAGCCCCAGATAAATAAAATTGAGGCGATACAGAATTGGCCTAGACCGCTAACGAAAAAACAGGTCAAGGCCTTCCTGGGCATTACCGGATACTACCGCCGGTTTGTGCCCAATTTTGCCTCCATTGCATCACCATTGACGGACTTAACAAAGGGCGGTAAGTCAGTCATGGTAAAATGGACCCCAGAGGCAGAGAAGGCTTTTCAGAGTCTAAAGTCGGCTCTGTGTGAACAGCCAGTGCTAATCTCCCCAGATTTCAGAAAACAGTTTCTGGTTCAGACTGATGCATCTGATACAGGGTTGGGAGCCGTCCTGTCACAGGTAGTAAATGGGGAGGAACACCCAGTGATGTACCTGAGTAGGAAACTGACCCCAGCAGAGAGAAATTATGCCATAGTGGAGAGAGAGTGTCTGGCCATCAAGTGGGCCCTAGAGTCCCTAAAATACTATCTGCTGGGTAGAAAGTTTGTGTTGGTGACATCACGCTCCACTGGCCTGGATGAAGCAAAATAAGGAGAGAAATGCCAGGGTGACCAGATGGTTTCTCTCTTTACAAAATTTCTGTTTCAAACTTGAACATAGACCAGGCAAATTACAAGGAAATGCGGATGCATTGTCCAGGGTCTGCTGTCTGTTCAGTAAAAATGCCCAGACCTCTGGTCTGGAGAAGAGGGGGGGGATATGTGGTAAAGTGTACGGTAAGGTGGTGGATGGCGTGTATATCTCGCCTGGTTTCCTCAGCCAGGTGAGATAAAGGAAAGCCAGGGTAATCATGTTCTAGCAGAGCATAGTCTGCTGGAACTCTTGTTCCACATTATGGGCTGGCTTTTCTGGACTGGAGGGCAGGTTGGTAGTGGGAGCCTTCCAGTCCACACCCTTACTCCACCACGGGTTTTGCCCTGAGTCTGGGGCATCCACAGGTGAGCTTCCTTAGGGCTATTTTACTGGGGAAGGAAGCTCAGTTAGGAGTCTGATACACACAAGGAGTGTGTGAGGAAAAGACTCCTGAGGAAAAACCAGGTACCTTGTGGACTTGGACCTGCTTATATGGTGACTCAACCTGCTGTAGGTCAGAGAGGTAACCTACTGTATAGCTAGAGCCAGACAAGGCTTAGGTTTTGTTTGTTTTGTTTCTTTGCTGGCACAGTGTTTTATGCCGAATGCCCAAATAAAACACTGGACTTTGTTTATTCTACTACCTGTCTGCATGGTGTCATTGCCGTTCCCAACCGTGTGAGCTGAACCCCTTACAATATATATACACTAGCAGTTACCCATGACTTCATCTGCGGGTTGGCGGTGATGCTGAACCGCTTATATTTCTTGTCCCCCCCTTCATCTGCCCCAGTTTCTTGTCCCCCCCCCCCCCCTACATCGGCCCCAGTGTAGTTGGACTCACCTTGCCACGCTCCCCCGCCGCTTTCTCCGCTCGCTCACTGCACATAGTTGTCGGGTGGCTGGCTGCGTGTGGCATATATGAGGCAGAGTGGGGGCCGGCATCAGGTTGCTATGACAGCCAGAAGCCTTGCGCTGCCTCCCTGGCCTGTCAATCTTTCGCTTCTATTGCAGCCTAGGCAGGTAGATTGCAATAGAGGCGCTGGTATTCTGCAGTGCATTGCAGAATACCGGCACCTCTATTGCAGTCTACCTGCCATACACAGCAAGCCGCCCGACACCTATGTGCAGTGAGCGAGCGGAGATAGAGGCGGGGGAGCGTGGCAAGGTGAGTCCAACTACACTGGGGCCGATGTAGGGGGGGACCTTAAGCTGGGGAATGTGGTTGATCCCTGGGGACACCGACCTAGGGACACCCCCCCCCTTCCGGGACACACCCCCCCCCCTCCCGGGACACGCCCTCCCCAACCCCCTGTACCCGCTGCACTGACCTGTTATGTGGTGTGTCGGGTGCAGCAGCCTCCTCCTTAGCCATCCGCGAAATGTGTAGGTGGCCTGGGATAGCTGTGACGCCGGGACCATGTGGGCTGCCACCATCTTGCTCACTGTGTCCCTGCTGAATCGGCACGCCCACCTTCAGCCTCCAACCTATGGTGCTGCAGCCCTGGCTCCAGAGCCCGCCCACAGCCTGCCATGCACCAATAGGAGGTACGTGCACAGACCAGCGCTGGCGGAATGCCAGCTGCTACAGCCGTGCCGGAGGGTCATGGTGGCGATTTGGGGTGAGTGACCCACATTTAAAGCAGCCTATTACTTTTCCTGGGCAGTGTGTGTGTGTGTGTGTGTGTGTGTGTGTAAGTTCCCCAAAATCCATTCAGCCATTTGGCTGTGATTGAGGAACAAACATCCAAACACACAAACCCACAAACATCCAAACTCACACAATTTCACCTTTATAATATTAATAGGATAATATATTTAGTGAGAAGGTGACAGCCAGAGTGCTGGAATCTCACTGTATCTCCCCCAGGTTTCTGACCTATGTGTGGTCCAGTGTGGGTCTTCAGAAGGCCTCAGCTACAGGTGTGAGTCTTTGGCTCATTACTGGCCCTTAAAAGGCTGCAGAGCCTACACTTCAGGGCAGATCTTGAGAGGAGAGGAAGTGGCTGGGTCTGTCCTGACACTGAGAGCCTTGTGTTACAGTACAGTGTTGTTTTGGTTTATTCGTGTGGCTGGTAATAAGCCACACGTACAGTTAGTATTTTCTGTTTAGTTAGCGCTCAGACAAGCAGGATTTTGTTTGATGTTATTTTGCATGAAGGTAAGGCTGTATTTTATTTTACTCATTTTTATGCCTGATGAAAAGGTTTATTTATTTTGCTGTTTTTCTTAAATAAACTGCTTTGCTGCAAGATTTGTGTCCCTGACTCTGACTGGTTGGGTCCGCACCACTGCTTTTACCAAGCTACCTTCCTACAAAGTTTTATTTATAATGTGAGGGTGTGAACTTAGAGGGCGCTGCAGAGTTAGGGCGGGTTCACACCAGCGCACGATCTCTGTTATGCAGGTTTCCGTTTCCTGCCCGAGAAACTGGACAGGAGACGGAAACCGGCAGGCAGTTTTCAAACCCATTGATTTGAAAGGGTTTGAAAAGGGTCTGCCCGTGAGCGTCTTCTGATCTACGCGGTGAAACCATTTTTTTTGTAACCAACACAAAGTTGGACATGCAGGACTTTGTGTCTGCGGAGAGCAGAAGACGCTCACGGGCGCTCACCGGTGGACACTGAATGCCACTTTCCGTCTTCTGCAGACAGAAAACAGAAACCTGCATAAAGGAGATCAGGTGCTGGTGTGAACCCGCCCTTACTAAAAACAGGGTTGAAAAGAACCTTGACCTCACCCATACCTGAGAAAGAGGCCCAACTCCAGAGGGAGTGCACACTGATAGCTTTTCCCCTCCCCTGGGGCACATAACGGGAAAGCCAACAGTGCGCTGAATTCAGAGCACTGTCGGCTTTCTAGCAGTATATAAAACCCTAAGACTGAATTAATACAATATACAATTAATACAAAATATGGGCTGCCTATCAATAGAAGGAAAACTTGCAGGAATGAAAATACACTGCAAGGTCCTAATAATAGATAATATAGACCTATATATATATATATCATCAAAAATAGGTCTATATAAAAACATATATGGATGTCATAATAAACTCCCATAAAGAGGCTGACTAGACTGGAATCTCCGTAAATATGAGATAAGGGAAGAGATAAAGTCTAAGGTATATTGATGTGGAGTAAAACTATCCACTTAAAGGGATTCTTTTTTTTTTTTTTTTTTTTTTTTTTTTTTAAATGTAGATTGTGATCCCCACATAGAGCTCACAATCTACAAGCTCATTTTTCCCTATCAGTATGTCTTTGGAATATGGGATGGAAATCCATGCAAACACGGGGAGAACATACAAACTCCTTGCAGATGGTTTTATGCCCTTGGTGGGATTTGAACACCAGGACTCCAGCGCTGCAAGGCTGCAGTGCTAACCACTGAGCCACCGTGTGGCCCCTCACTTAAAGGGATTCTACCATTAAACTACTTTTTTTTTTCTAATTACCATGTCGGAATAGCCTTAAGAAAGGCTATTCGTCTCCTACCTTTAGACGTGGTCTCCCCCGCACCGTTCCGTAGAAGTACCGGTTTTAACCGGTATGCAAATGAGCTCTCCGCAGCAATGAGGGTGGGCCCTGAAAGGCCGATGAGCGCGTCCCCATTGCTGCCCGAGAGCTCTTTCCTGTGCCGCCTCCTTCTTCTGCAGCAACTCAGCCTCTTCTGGCTTCTCTTGCTCTTGTAGTTCGATACAGGAGCATAGAGAGGCCACCCCAAAATGGCCGCCGGCTGGCTCCTGTATTGAACTGCAAGAGCGGCTACCCAAAAATGGCCGGCAGCCATTTTTGGGTAGCCACTCTTGCAGTTCAATACAGGAGCCGGCCGGCGGCCATTTTGGGGTAGCCGCTCTTGCAGTTCAATACAGGAGCTGGCCGACGGCCATTTTGGGGTGGCCTCTCTATGCTCCTGTATCGAACTACAAGAGCAAGAGAAGCCAGAAGAGGCAGAGTTGCTGCAGAACAAGGAGGCGGCGAAGGAAAGAGCTCTCGGGCAGCAATGGGGACGTGCTCATCAGTGTTTCAGCGCTGGGGCCCGCCCTCATTACTGCGGAGAGCTGATTTGCATACTGGTTAAAACCGGTATTTCTACTTAACGGCGCGGCAGAGACCACGTCTAAAGGTAGGAGACGAATAGCCTTTCTTAAGGTTATTCCAATGTGTTCATTAGAAAAAAAGGTAGTTTAATGGTAGAATCCCTTTAAGGATACAGCGTTCAGACATGCAGTTATGCAAATCACTATTGGCTAGAACTTAGTAAGTGGATCATTAGCACTAGAGATGAGTGAACAGTGAAATATTCGATATTCGCTTCGCATAGCCCCTCAACATTTGACTATTCGAACAAATATCAAATCCCATTATAGTCTATGTGAAAAAAAAGATTGCTTCAGGGGAAACCCAAATTCGACTTAGGAGGGTCACCAAGTCCACTATGACACCTCAGCAAATGATGACAACACCTCTAGAATACAACTGGTACAGCAGAGGAAGCATGCCTGGGGACATCTAACGCGCCCAATATGATTTTTGGCCCTTAGAGTGAGTAGAGCCTTACACCCACAGTGTTTTTGGCCCTTGGGGTTAGTTGAGCCTTGCACCAGCAGTGTTTTGGGCCCTTGGAGTGAGTACAGCCTTGCACCAGCAGTGTTTTTGGCCCTTGGAGTGAGTAGAGCCTGTACCAGCAGTTTTTGGCCATAGGGGTTAGTTGAGCCTTGCACCAGCAGTGTTTTTGGCCCTTGGGGTTGGTTGAGCCTTTAAACAGCAGAGATTTAGTTTTTGGCCCTTGGGGTGAGTTGAGCTTCTAACTAGCAGAGTTTGGGGAAATCCGAGTGGATTGAGCTTCTAACCAGCAGAGTTTGGGTGAATCAGGGTGGATTGAGCCTCTAACCAGCAGAATTGGGGGGAATCAGGGTGGATTGAGCCTAGTAGGACAAAAATTGTGCAACGCTGATGGTGGAGGAGTATGAGGAGGAGGAGGAATTGTAGAGGTTGAGCACACACATGAAACATCATGTCGGGGTGCTTGACACCAGTGGACATGAAAATGATGGGTCTATCCAGTGACTGTTTATTTTGATGAAAGTCAGCCGGTCAGCACTGTCAGCTGACAGCCGGCTGCGCTTATCTGTGATTATGCCACCGGCTGCACTGAAGACCCTTTCCGATAGCACGCTGGCGGCAAGGCAGGAAAGGACCTCCAATGCGTACAGCATAAGTTCCAGCCACAAATTCAACTTGGAGACCCAATAAGTGTTAGGGCACAGAGGGATCGGAGAGGACAGGGCTGTGGTCGGCCAGGTACTCCCACAACATGCGCCTATACTTGTCCCTCCTGGTGACACTAGGCCCCTTAGTGGCGGTAGTTTGGCGAGGGGTACCATTAACGTGTCCCAGACCTTGGAGAGTGTGCCCCTGGTGGGTGTGGATCGGATGGCAGTTGTTAGTCTGTTGGAGGAACTCTCCTCTCTGCCGCCAACAAGAGTTGATGGAAACATCTCCATCATATTCTGCACCCGTTGCTTGTGGCAATCATAAATGCGACAGGCCCTCCCCTCTACTGGAATAAAAGTCGAGATATTATTTTTATACCAGGGGTCGAGGATTGCAAACATCCAGTAGTGGTTGCTCTCCAGGATTTTGACAATGCGTTTGTCACTTGAAAAGCACCCCAACATGAATTCAGCCATGTGTGCCAGAGTATTACTTGGCATGACTTCGCTGCTCCCACCGGAATGGTCACTCTCCATTTCCTCCTCATCCTCCATTTCACCCCATCCACTCTGCAGCAATGGGACGCACTGATCTTCCCCGCTAGCCTCCTGTGTGACAATGAGATTATCTGCCACTTCGTCATCCTCCTCCCTCCTCTGCCTCCGTCAATATACACTGTGAAGCGGACAGGAGTGTGCACGGACTAGCCTGCTGGGATGGTTATGCTCCTATGCCTGACTCCTCAGCGTACAATGTGTTATCCCTGATGGCGATGAGGGATTCTCGCATCACACACAGGAGCGGGATTGTTACACTCACAAGTGCGTTGTCACAGCTGACCCTCATGGTTGACTCCTCAAAGACACGCAAGATCTTGCATAAGTCTGCCATCCATGGCCACTCATGGTGCAGAAACTGCGGGAGCTGACTCTGAGGAACCCTTGGGTTTTGGAGATGGTACTCCATCAAGGGTCTCTGCTGCTCACACACTTTGCTCAACATGTGGTATGTCGAGTTCCAGCATGTGGGGATGTCGCACAACAGCAGGTGTTCTGGCAGATGGAGGCGTTGCTGGAGTGATTTGAGGCTAGCAGCGGCTACTGTAGACTTGCGAAAGTGGGCGCACAAGCGCCACACTTTCACCAGTAGCTCATGAACTTTGGGGTACATTTTTAAAAACCGTTGCACCACTAAATTGAAAAACGTGGGCCAGGCATGGAATGTGTTGGAAGGTGGCAAGTTCCAGAGCCGCTACCAGGTTCCAGCCGTTATCACACTCGACCATACCTGGTGCAGCGGCGAAAACCATGTTGACGTCTCATCGAGGAGGGCATCCCTCATCTCGGAGGCAGTGTGCTGTCTGTCCCCCAAGCTGATGAGCTTCAGCACGGCCTGCTGACGTCTCCCCACGCCAGTGCTGCAGCGTTTCCAGCAGGTAGCTGGGGTCGATGTGATGGCGGAAGAGGAATGTCGGAATGTCAGGAATGTCGGATGGGGAGACGAAGTAGACCACCCCAGTTTGTGACCCGGTCCGAGCCTCAACTACATTCACCCAGTGTGCCGTCAGTGAAATGTAGCGTCCCTGTCCGCATGCACTTGTCCACGCGTCGGTGGTCAAGTGGACCTTTGTGCAAAGTGCGGAATATATTAAAGATAGCACACAAACAAGCAATTCAAGGACTTGAAAAAGACAGGAAACTCATTCAAGACACAGACTCACCACCCAAACTTGTGATCCAAAATATAAACCAGAGAAAATATTAAAGGGGTTTTCTGCTTTATTTAAAGCAAATACATTGTAATGTCGAAAGTGCTGCAACTTTCTATAGACTTTGTGTTTGAATTCTTTGCTGTTTTATAGATTATACATATCCTTTCCTGTCTATGGATAAACACAATTATGTCTACACCCAAGGCTTTATTATATTACTATACTTTACTACACTCTTATTAAATCATTATACAATTGTAGTATGATTTATTACCAAATCTGTCTTAACTGGCTGAGGTGTTAAGTCATTACTGTCATTGTAAAACAACTCCTATCCCCTATCCCATGCATTTAGTTATTCATTTATAAAATGTACACAATATAATTCCCTGCCAGTCACGTTAAGCTTAAAGGGGCTATGTAGGTGTACGCTCCCTCCTGTTGCAACAGTGGCACAAATACACACCAGTCGGGAGAGTTACCAAGGCACACATCTGACACTGAAAGAATATTGTCTTTGGGTTTTATTACTGGGAATAGAACCCATCCAGTTGTGATGTGACATTGGCAGTGTGCGCCTACATCTTCCCTTTATTGCAGGGAGTATGTTACAGATTTCTGGCACCTGTTTGCATATATGGTTATCTCATCCTTCTGTATGCACCAACAAATTCTGTCAAGGTTCATGTCTACATCTGAGATAAGACTAGAGGTGTGCGTTATGATCTAGGAAAGTGTGTGTTCTGCTTTTCCATTATTTTTTTAGTCACATATGCTAGGTTCCAGGGCCGGCTCCAGGTTTTTATGGGCCCTTGGGCGACAGAGCCTCAGTGGGCCCCCTTGTAAAGGAGGCGGGGGAGTCGAGACACTGTGCGTTGCAGATGAAGCAAGTGACGTCATGCAGGAGTGTGGCGTCACCAACGCCATACCTCCCAATCTTTTAAAGAGTAGAAAGAGGGGCAAAATGTGCAGCGCGCTCTGCGCGCCGCTGCAAATTTAGCTCCACCCACTTTTATGTTGATTCCACCCATTCTCATTCATTTATTATGTGCTCCCACACAGTATAATCCTCCTACAGTCACCCGTAAATTATATGCCCCCCTCCATCTCTCCCCCAGTTTCATATACACCCTTCCTCTGCCCCCAGTTTCATGTCCCCCCTCCATCTCTGTCCCCAGTTTCATCACGTTCTCCCCCTTCATCTGCCCACAGTTTAATGTCTCCCGTCTCTGCCCCAGTGTCATGCTGTTCCCCCCCTCCCCTTCATTTGCCCCTTCAGTTTCATTGGGCCCCCTCCATCTCTGTCCCCAGTTTCATGCCGTTCTCTCCCCACCCCCTTCCCCAGTGTCATGCCGTCCCCCCCCCCTTCATTTGCCCCCTCAGTTTCATTGGGCCCCCTCCATCTCTGTCCCCAGTTCCATGCCGTTCTCTCCCCACCCCCTCCATCTGCCCCAGTGTCATGCTGTTCTCCCCCCCTCCATCTGCCCCAGTGTCATGCTGTTCTCCCCCCTCCATCTGCCCCAGTGTCATGCTGTTCTCCCCCCCTCCATCTGCCCCAGTGTCATGCTGTTCTCCCCCCCTCCATCTGCCCCAGTGTCATGCTGTTCTCCCCCCCTCCATCTGCCCCAGTGTCATGCTGTTCTCCCCCCCTCCATCTGCCCCAGTGTCATGCTGTTCCCCCCTCCCCTTCATTTGCCCCCCAGTTACTTTGGGCCCCCTCCATCTTTGTCCCCAGTTTCATGCCGTTCTCTCCCCACCCCCTTCATCTTCTCCAGTGTCATGCCGTTCCCCCCCCTCCCCTTCATTTGCCCCCCAGTTTCTTTGGGCCCCCTCCATCTTTGTCCCCAGTTTCATGCCGTTCTCTCCCCACCCCCTTCATCTTCTCCAGTGTCATGCCGTTCCCCCCCTCCCCTTCATTTGCCCCCTTCATTATGTTCCACCTTAATATTTAATACAAAACAAACACTTACACTCACCTTCTATCACTCACCTTCCATCGTTCCCCCGACGCTCCTCTCTCTCTCCCTCCAATCACATACGCGATGCAGGAGCTGTGAGATCAGCTCCTGCTTAGCTCCGGACCGGCTTGCGTATGTAGGCGTGATGCGATGACGTCATCGCGCCTACACACGCAAGCCGGGCCGGAGCTTTAAAGCAGGAGCTGATCTCACAGCTCCTGCATCGCGTATGTATTCAGCTCATTGGCGGACGGACGCCGATGAGCTGAAATTGTGACAGGCAAGTGCCGGGGGGCCCCCAGAGGCTCTGTGGGCCCCGGCACTTGCCCGACTATGCCGTGCGCTGACGCCGGCCCTGCTAGGTTCACACCTACACCGCTTGGGGACCCGAAGAACAGAAAGCTAATCCACTTAAAAAGCAGTTATCTAACTGCAGAACTTTTGTCTCCACATTCTTAAAGGGGAGCGAAGAACGGAAACCCCCGGCGGATATCAGGTGTAGGTGTGAATCTAGCCTTACTCTGTCACCTACCATTGACCACAAGAATGTAAATGACTGTAAAAAAAAATATTTATTGTATCACTAAAATATAACATATTGATCACCAAATTACAATTCTTCATCTCCATCCTCTCCCGTAAGCTTTGTAAGCTCTGCCTTATCCCCAACTAGTTGGTAACTATCTCTTCCTAATCTGTTCCCCCAGCGTCTATGTACAATAAGAGTTATCCAAAACATTACACCCATGAGTCCTGCATCCAGTGCTAGATGCCAACAGTAAAAGGTGGTAAGAAACATGAGATTCGCAGGGTCTCCTGATGCCCAAGCATGACCTGTTGGTGGTTTATATAAGATAAAGGCAGCATGAAGCAACCATGTCCCCTGTATATTCACTAGCCAGGCTTTAGCAAACCAGAGTTTACGATGGTTTGGTTGCCAGATTTCCACAATCATTATCAGTGCAGTCAAAGCAGTAGTGAGCAGGAGGAGATGGTGAACTTGGACTTCCACTTCTTCTTTTCCATGACCATGGAACTTAAGGAGCAGAGTTGTAATAGAAAAAGCAGCAGTCACTCCAACATGTTCAAGCAATGGACAACGTTTCTGGAGCAATGACTGACTCACAATATCCAATAACCCACTTAGACAGAAGTACCCATACATAGTAGCATGTTGCCATTCACTTGGGTGTTGAAAGTGATATTCAGGATCATCCGATCGGAAAAAACGTAATTTCTGAACTCCTGGAGGAAAGAAAAACTCTGCTAAAACAGCCATCAAGCCATAAATCAGCTTCATTATTGCTTCTATTGGCAATGTCTTCCAGAATTTTTTTTTCGTGTTGTCACGAGGACCATATTGAAGCCGACATCCATTTAGTACCATCCAGGAGTAGCGTAAAGTATACAGTATACCAAAGGATAAAAATGCTAGTCCAGGAGAAATATGTCCAATAAAAGTTCCCATTGTGAAATTATAAAAGATACCACTGTGCAGAAGAAAATGAGTCACAACGTTTCTCAGCGCCTCAGTTCCTCAATGTGGAGAGTCATTCACTTATAGGTTAGGGAAGGGTTAAATGTAAAGAATGGGATATTCCTCAGAAAGAATGTGAATCTGCAAGTGCAAGAAGTCACAAAGTCATTGGAGTTCAAGTGTTTGAACGTGACACGGCAGACACAGGGCATACACTTCCCTAAAAGAAAGTCAAATCAATGTCCTAGAACCCACCTGGCATCCGCAATGTGATACCCCCGCCAATAAATACGGTGTTTCTGTATCAATGTTCTTATCTGCCTTTTTGTTATTGCTATTTCTCGGTGATTCCTTTGATGGACAGCAGTTTCTCTGTAACAAGTCCTTGGTTTATCACAGTTTCTATGTCTTAGCAGCAATCTTCAGTCTTGAGCAGACAAGTAAAGTATGTTGTTGAGCTTGAGAGGTATACAGCAGCCTATTCCAGTGCACTAAGGTGGCCAGGTGATGTGCAAGCATCTTAGTGACAGAACGTTGCAGAGCATAAGGATTATGCACAGCCATCGTCATATGGACACACCTCACAAGGTGGTACTAATTCTGTCATAGTGACACAGAAGGGTGTGTGATGGACACAGGATTGAAAAATACAAAGAGAACTGGTGACATTAAATCCGGAACGGAAAATCAAACAGGTTAAAAACAGGAAAGGCATAAAGCTTTAATAAGGAGGAATAAACAAGATAAACCAGGGCTTACTGCATGTAGTAAAGATGTCCATACCTATCAATTCTGTATGATTTAGGATATAAGCTGCATTATAAATTAAACCAGACAAGCACGTAGGTTAGCACAGAAAACCAGTTAAGCGGACAGCTCTCTCACATGACTCTCCTATACACATGCACACTTGGCTTGAATGCACCTGTCATGTGTAGTGAAGTGGATTATTATTAACATAGAATAACACATAATTAAAATAGAACTTTTTATCCAGAAAAGTAAACAAAAAAGAATAAAAGTTCTCCAATAAATAGCCGATGTACTAGATCACCTTGTAATGCCTCCTCATTAAACAACAAGAAAAGGTCTAAGGCAATAAAACGCTGCGGGAAAAACCAAGGCAGAAACGCATCACGGTTCTTCCTGTAGCGCTTTAAACAGAAATTTTGCAGAGTTTACCTCTGCAGACTTTCTGTAACAATTATATCTATGGGGAAACTGCCAGCGTTTCTGTAGGTATAATTGACAAGTGTGGCTGCACGGCAGTTTTTATGCAAAGTGGGTATGGGACTCATTGGAATCCCATCCACTTTGCCCGTACTGTAGAACACCATGATTTTTCCTGATGTGTTTCCATTGTGGGCAAATCGAGGCATTTCCATCCCGTGGGGGCCAGGTCTCACTGGGATATCCACAGCATAAGGAATCTTGAAGGTACTAACACTGAGCATACTATTCCTTCTCTCGACAACCCGTCAATCACCACACCCAGCATAGCCCTTAACTGCAGGCTGACTTTTACACCCCATGACTCTTTTTCCCGCTCATGGAAAAAAGAAGCGAGATGCCCTACCTTGCCGCGGATTCCGTGGCTGAATCCGCCATAGCATGAGACTCTCTCACGACTAAGCCCTTTCATTTGGGCCTAATCCGGAGCGGATTGCCGTGACTTGATGCTGGTGCACTGCATTGGCATCCAGTCGCTGGAGGCATTTTTTGGAGCTGGATTCTGAGGTAACTTCCCACATCAAAATCTGGTCCAAAAAAGGGCACACTCCTTTCAGTACATGACAATATCCTGCTGGCCTTATGCCCGGTTCATACATGCTGATGTGTTCCGTTTGTAAGAGTCCGCATGAGGACCCCTACGGACGGAACACAAGCGCAACTGCAATCGCTGTGAAGTTCAAGTACACGGGCCCCATAGACTATAATGGGTTCCGTGGGCTTGCCGCGCACTGCATCGCACACAACGTTCGTGCGGGCCCGTGTGCTTGAACTGCAAAGCGCTTGCAGTTGCGCTTGTGTTCCCTCTATAGAGGTCTTCATGCAGACGGAACACATCAGCATGTGTGAACCAGCCCTTAGAAGCAGCTGAGTGACATCGCATGCTGTAATTTAATCTACGATCTACAGGTACTTCCAGGTCCTTCTCCACCAGTGACTCTACAAGCATTACTCTCCCCAGGACATATGTTGCATGCAGATTATTATTACCTAGATCAGGGGTAGGCAACCTTCAGCATTCCAGCTGTTGTACATCTACAACTCCCAGCATGTATACTTGCTCTGCTGGTCTTGGAACAACCATGGAAGTGAGTGAAGCATGTTGGGAGATGTAGTATCACAGCAGCTGGAGTGCCAAAGGTTTCTGACCCCTGACCTAGATACATAACTTTACATTTTTCACTTTGAACCTCACTTGCCATGTGGATGCCCATACACTCAGTCTGTCCAAGTTTGCTTGTAACTTACATACATTCTCCATGAAGTGTACTGTACTACATAGCTTGGTGTCATCTGCAAAGATAGAGACAGTGCTATTAATCCCGTCTTCTATATTATTAATAAATCAGTTAAATAAACGTGGACTCAGCATTACACCACTTATAACAAAGGGCCAGTCTGAGCTGCAGTCATTGACCACAACTCTCTGGATATGATTCTTTAAAGTGGCTCTATCATTGGGAAAAGTCATTTTTAACTAAGCACATACTTACATAGCCTTTAGAAAAGCTACTCCACACATACCTTTGGTTTGTTAATCCCCTCAGTCATTTTTGAATGAGCCCATTTTTATTCATATGCTAATAAGCCTCCAGTGAGCACAGGAAGTTCTCAGCGAGCACTGTCTGCTGTGTGTGTATGAGAGTAGGGAGATGAGTCAGCAGCAACAGCCTGTGCTGTACACACAGCAGAGAGTTCTTGCTGAGACTTCTGGTGCTTGCTGGAGGATAATTAGCATATGAATAAAGACTGGCTCATTCAAAAAGCCTTTCTAAAGGCTGCATGTATGTGCTTAGTTAAAAATGACTTTCTCCAATGATAGAGCCCCCCACCCCTTTTTTTTTAAAAAAAAACTCTTGATTTTTATTGAGATTTTCAACATAATATCAAAGAAACAAATACAGAGGCAACAGCCAAAATAGTAAAAGTAATCAATACAAACCACCAAGAGCCCCTTTAACCCCTTCCTGCTGGAAGAATTTTTTTTTGACTCCCCACCTTCCAAACCCCATAACTTTTTTAACTTTCCATTCACAAAGCTATTCGAAGACTTAAGTGTTTGCAGGACAAATTGTTCTTCATAGTAGTACCATTAATTATTCTATGCAATGCACTTGGAAGCTGGAAAAAAAATCAGAATGGAGAATTGGAATTGGGAATGGAATTGGAGAAAAAGTACATTTGTGCGACTTTCTTACAGGCTTCGCTTTTACAGTGTTCACTCTGCAGCCACAATGACGTGTCACTTACTGTATATTCCATGTTTCGGTACAATTTTGGGGCTACCAAATTGATATAGTTTTATTTACATTTTAACCCCTTAACAAAAATCCAAAACTTTGCAAAAAACTTTTTTTTTCTTAAAGTCGCCATATTCTGATACTCATAACGTTTTATATTTCCATTTACAGGGATGCATATAGCATTTTTTTATGCAGAGCTGGGTTTACATTTTACTTATACCATTTTGGGAATGTCTATTGCTTTTATCACATTTTATTCACATTTTCAACAGAGGCAAAACAGCAAAAAAACATCAGTTCAGCACGGTTGGTCTTGGAAATCACAGCGTGTCCACTGTGTGTATTTTTCCGCAAAGTGGGGATGGGATTTGCTAGAATCCCATCCACTTTGTTGTGACTGTAAAACACTTTTTTTTTCCGAGGAGTTTAAGTCATGTGAGGCCTCAGCTTTAAAGTCACTTTCATGCCATTTTTTATATATATGCACACTCCATCTCCCTTCCTTCTAGCCCTGTTTTTGTGAAAGAGTAAAACCCCACATATTAATAGCCCAATCATGTGAGGAATCTCAGCCACCCCAACTAGGGCCTCAAGCTCCCCCCAATTTGCTCAACTTCTGATATTGGTGAACATAAACTCACTAACCATCCAAGTTCACATATCATTACCAGAAATATGCATTCTTGAAGGTTTATGGCCAGAGTCATCTACACTGTTTGGTAGCAAGAAATGGATCTCCGCAGAAACTGTTCTAATCCCTCCACCACTACAGCCTGTCCAGGGGCGGATCAAGGGCCGAGCGAGCCGGGCAACCGCTCGGGGCCCCGCGCTTAGCGGGGCCCCGCGGCCCGGCCCTAACAAAATGGTCCCGGTCAGCTCGGCATAGTCGGGCAAGTGCCGGGGCCCACAGAGCCTCTGAGGGCCCCCCGGCATTTGCCTGTCACAATTTCAGCTCATCGGCGTCCGTCCGCCGATGAGCTGAATACATACGCGATGCAGGAGCTGTGAGCTCAGCTCCTGCTTTAAAGCTCCGGCCCGGCTTGCGTGTGTAGGCGCGATGACGTCATCACATCGCGCCTACACACGCAAGCCGGGCCGGAGCTAAGGTCACAGCTCCTGCTTTAATCATGTATGTGACTGGAGAGAGGAGCGTCGGGGGAACGATGGAAGGTGAGTGATAGAAGGTGAGTGTAAGTGTTTGTTTTGTATTAAATATTAAGGTGGAACATAATGAAGGGGGCCCATGAAACTGGGGGGCAAATGAAGGGGAGGGGGGAACGGCATGACACTGGGGAAGATGAAGGGGTGGGGAGAGAACGGCATGAAACTGGGGACAGAGATGGAGGGGGCCCAATGAAACTGGGGGGCAAATGAAGGGGAGGGGGGGAACGGCATGACACTGGGGAAGATGAAGGGGGTGGGGAGAGAACGGCATGAAACTGGGGACAGAGATGGAGGGGGCCCAATGAAACTGGGGGGCAAATGAAGGGGAGGGGGGAACGGCATGACACTGGGGAAGATGAAGGGGGTGGGGAGAGAACGGCATGAAACTGGGGGCAGAGATGGAGGGGGCCCAATGAAACTGGGGGGCAAATGAAGGGGAGGGGGGAACGGCATGACACTGGGGACAGAGATGGAGGGGGCCCAATGAAACTGGGGGGCAAATGAAGGGGAGGGTGGAACGGCATGACACTGGGGAAGATGAAGGGGGTGGGGAGAGAACGGCATGAAACTGGGGACAGAGATGGAGGGGGCCCAATGAAACTGGGGGGCAAATGAAGGGGAGGGGGGAACGGCATGACACGGGACAGAGATGGAGGGGGCCCAATGAAACTGGGGGGCAAATGAAGGGGAGGGGGGAACGGCATGACACTGGGGCAGAGACGGGGGACATTAAACTGTGGGCAGATGAAGGGGGAGAACGTGATGAAACTGGGGACAGAGATGGAGGGGGGGACATGAAACTGGGGGCAGAGGAAGGGTGTATATGAAACTGGGGGAGAGATGGAGGGGGGACATATAATTTACGGGTGACTGTAGGAGGATTATACTGTGTGGAATCACATGAAAAATGAATGAGAATGGGCGGAGTCAACATAAAAGTGGGCTGGGCCTAATTTGCTGCGGCGCGCTGCGCGTAGGGCCCCGCCAAAGTCAATTGCCCAGGGCCCCGCAAACCCTGGATCCGCCACTGAGCCTGTCTCCTCTTGGAACTATCTGAGCTCCTCTCTCACTGGAAGTTTAAATGCTCTGCACGCCCCCACTAGAATTCTATCCTTCAGCACAGCAGGCCCCCCTTCCATTCAGGTGCAAGTCACCTGTGGCATACTGCAAGAACAGCTCAAAGTACACCCACAGATTCAGGATTTATAAAGGAAGGGACACAAGAATTAAACTCCCAGAATGCCCCCCAATCCTAGGTGTTAGTGGAAAAATAGAGTGGAATGTTCTGCACCCATTGCTGGACCACAGTTATCACCTATTTGTGGATAACTTCTACACCAGCATCCCACTCCACAGGTGCCTAAGTTCCAAAGGAACTTCAGCTTTTGGAATAGTGCAGAGAAATCAGAGAGGCTTTCCTTAGACAAATATAGCACAGCCCCTCCTGGTAACAGCAGGACCCCTGTCCCTCTATGTGGTACCAATACCCTTACCCCCAAACCAGATTACAACCTGGAATACAATAGGTACATGGAAAGGCATGCAATTCCAAATTGTCAACAAATTAATTTTTTCAGAATTAAAGACAAAATCTATCGACTAAATTTTACCTTTGACAAAGTACAATGTGTCATTGCAAAAACAAACAAATTTCAGAATCACTTTGATAAATGTATGCTTGTCATAGTTATTACCACACAGAGTGATGTCAAATTTGAAAAACGACCAAGATTATTAGCGGAATGTGTAGATTGGTGTACAATAACAGATTAACAAATTTTGGGGTTATCCAGTTTAGAAAAAAAGATGTCTAATAACAATGTACAAATACGTGAAGGGACAGCACAAAGAGCTTTCTAATGATCTTTTTTACTTCTACACCAATGACCGTGACAAGGGGACATCCCCTTTGCCTAGAGAAGAGACATTTCACCAGCAACATAGAACTTAAGAGATAAATTTCTTTGCTGTAAGAGCAATGAGGTATGGAACTCACTGCCACGAAATGTGGTAATGATGGATTCATTGTGCAAATTCAGAGAGGGCCTGGTGCCTTTCTAGAGCACATAACCGAGTTATAAAGTTAAAAATTAAATGATACACAAACCAGCACATAAGTGGTATCACACTGGTAGAAACAACCTGCACTAAAAAGGGTAGTATGTCATTGGACACTGTAACACTGTATATAAAATTTATATATAATTTTGTTTTTTTTTGTTAATCTTGTCTCCCCCTAAAAATGGATTCAAAAGTTGAGTACAGATGAAAACTACAACTACAGATCATCCTGCAAAAGTATGACTCCACACAACTCGATCAATTGAAAAAATGTAAAAGCTACGGCTCTTAGAATACAGCATTGCTAAAACAATATATTTTATAAACGTGTCTTCATTTTGGAAAAGGGAGTGGAATGTAAAAACTACTCTACTAATTAGGCATCACTGTAATTGTACTAACTCACAGAATACAGTTAGGGAGCCGACAGGTAGTGTCCGCTCCTAGTGTCCCTTCAAAATCTCGCACGGACATTAGGAGCGGACACTAGCTGTGTCCGTGACACTTTTCCTTCATTTAAATGGCGATTGGGTGCGTTTTTTTGCACTCCGTGCCCTTCCTTCACTGTCCGCATGTAAAGATGTCCGACTTTTCAAGCGGACAGAAAAACCCGTCATGTAGGTTTTTTCTACATAGCCATGCCCTAAAGCCCGTAAGAAAGTCGCAGAAATGCATTTTTTCTTCAAATCCACCCCATTCTGAATTTTTTCCCAGTACATTCTACAGAATAATTAATGGGGGCATCATGAAGAAAAATTTGTCCCGCAAAAATTAAGACCTCATATGACTGGGAGCGGAGGAATAAAAAAGTTATGGGGTTTAGAAGGAGGGGAGTCAAAAACGAAAAACAAATCAAAAAATGCCATCGGTGGGAAAGGATTAAAGGGCTAAGAAACAAAACAATCATCTTCTGCAAAACATATTTCTAAAATAATTGGCTAAAAGTCAGAAGTCGGCATGTTGATAGCAGAGATGGGTATTCTGTTTGTGTGAATACAGTTTCTTTATATAGTGGGCATGGTTACAACACGCTGCTTCTTTGTAATCACATACATGTATACTCTACTTCATAAAATCAGAGTTAATACTAAACTGAAGAATACACACTGAATGTTTGCATACCTTGTAGATTCTACACACATGGTTCTTTATAGGGTTTCTGTGTGTGAATTGAAGTACTTGCAAAACACATAAGAACAGTTTGTATTATACAAAGCTATTCTGTTTAATATTTAACCCCTCGGTGACATACATGCCTTATGTGGTAGGTGTGCTATACTACTGACACACAGCACTTACAGCCTCAAGTGATGACAGCATAGATCATGGCTGTTTAGCTTCAACTGTAACTGTGCTTCTGACAAGGGGGCTGTCATCAGCACCACTAGTGCGTCATGGGGATGAACTTGATTGGTATGCAGAACCTGGCAAACCCAAGCAAGTGCCAAGGCCACAAGCTCCTGGGGGCCCACTCAGTGTGAGGAGACAAAAGTAATGCAGTCAGCAGCTGAGTCTTCATGCGGCAGTGCACCGGCATTCAGTCGCAGCATTCCGCTCCTGATTAGGCCTAAATGAATCAGCCTAAATCAGGAGAGAGTCTTGTGCCGCAGAATCCGTGGGAAGAAGAGGCATCTCTTCTTTTTCCCGCTATCGGGAAAAAATTTTTTTTTTTTAAATCGCTAGCGAGAAAAAAAACACGAGCAGCTCCAATTCAAATGAATGGGAGCCTTTTCTGCAGGTGGATTTTGAGGCGGATTCCACGTCAAAATCCGCCTGCAAAGGTGTCCACGCAGGCTGACAGCTCCCTCCCCCTTCCGTGTACATGTTCTGTCTTGTGTGTGCACACATGTTCGGTCTCTCTCTCAACATATAATTTATTTAGTTATATATCCACAAATATACATTGGTACACAGTTGTATATTTCCCTGCTCACCTACAGCAACAGGTTTTGCCATTTTTGGGTAGCCGCTCTTGCATTTCAATACAGGAGCCGGCCGACGGCCATTTTGGGGTAGCCGCTCTTGTAGTTCAATACAGTAGTTTAATGGTAGAATCCCTTTAAATTATGTAGTTATATTATATAGTGATTTGTAAACCGGAATGCAGAAACCATGGAAATGCTTTATAAAGTGGTGCTCGCACCCTATGATAATGGCATATCAGAACTATTGAAAAATAGAAACAGTACACACCCCCACAGTATAATAAGTGGGGGGCCAAGAGAAGTGACGAACATAAAAAATAATGTTACTCACCTTCCATGTGCCCTGCGGCGGCTCTCTTCTCTTCATCGCATCTCCCTGACGTCGGCAACTGCTGAAAGGGTCATAGGGCAAACGTTGCCGTCAGTATGCATAATGATGCCGGACGTGACCCCTAAAGTCCTATCAGCGGTCTCTTACATTAGGCAGAAGTGCCTGCAGAACACAGAGCAACTCCGGAGCACAGGGACGGTGAGTAACTTTTTGTTTTTCATCACCTCCCCTGAGGCTCCGCTTATTATACACTGTAGTCTGAAGAGATCCCAGAATATAATAATAGCGGTTTCATTACGGCCATGTTTGGTCCGATTGAAACAGTTCAGCGAGGACTCGGGCTGCCATCCTAGGGAAATAAGGCTCGCGTGCCACTCCTGATATGCGTACTGGGGGTTGCTGACCCCTATGATAGGCAATAGTCACACAGCATATGCACATGTTATGGTTGTGGGTAGTATTGCATAGTGGACACTGATTTTAATCCCAGTTATTGGAATTACATAGAACTCCTTGGAATGCAAGTGTGCCTATATGCAATATGGGCAGTTGCTTTTACCATCGTGATGTAATTTTTGATTTGTACAAGCAAAATACGTGGTTTTAATGTGCTTCACATGTATAAGTGGCACAGCCAAAACAAAAATGCGTAACAATTAGAGATGAGCGAATAGTAAAATGTTCGAGATTCGATACTCATTTCGAATAGCAGCTCAATATTCGACTATTCAATCAAATATCGAACCCCATTATAGTCTATGGGAGAAAATGCTTTGCTACAGGGGATCCCACCATTCGACTCAGGAGAGTCACTAAGTCCACTATCACACCCCAGGAAATGATGCCAACACCCTGAAAAGCAACTGGGACAGCAGGGGAAGCATGTCTGGGGGCATCAAGTACCTTTATTATGTCGAGATCCCCTGTCAGCTTGCGATATGCCGGAGCTGACTTTTTCGCATAGGAATGCATTGACCAGCGTTGATTGGCCAGTCTACGGGATTCGGCCAATCAACGCATGGGCTCTGCTATATCTCACTATAGAAATGCATTGACCAGCGTTGATTGGCCAGTGTACGGGCATTCGGCCAATCAAGGCTGCATTTTTCAGGCAGAAACTAGGCGGACCCCATTATAGTCTATACTAGGTTCACAGGTTTAGCAGGTAACAGCTTTTTTTGAATGGATTAGGCTTCTGTTCCTGGAGTCCTTCAAGCAGACTCTTGAACGGAAACTTGAACGCAGGTGTGAATCTAGTGTTACACATCTTTATGTTGGTATTCTATATTTTTGGTCAAGATCACAGCAAATTAACAAAAATAATTCCAATCTGAACAGTTGATCCACACAGCTATTTATTTACACTTCTTTGAACAATGGAAAGACTAGGGAGGGCAGAGTAAAGATAAAATTACAGCATGGACACACCCAGAGTCTCTCTCTATGGGAAAGCTGCAAATCAGCTTGCAGCCATCATAAACAAGTAATCTATGTATTTTTCTCCTTTTTCCATAGGAAAAAACCCACTGAAGTCTTGTTGCAATCCTACTATTTTATCATAGTTTACTGTATAGCTGAGGCCTAGCCTAAAGTGCATTGCTATCCAATCAAAGGAACAGACTATTCTTCACAATGGTTAATCTTCAGATGCAGTAGGGTCTACCAGGTACTTGTACGATAGTATGACCATCACCTGACAAAGAAAAAGACAAAAAAACGCCACAATTTATTTGCGATTTCTTTAATATTTATACTCGGAGAGATAACTTGTAGCTTCTGGGATACAGTGCAAAATATGTAATCGAGGCCCCTACCTACCTCTTAAAATAGTAGTAAATTTTTTGTGGTAGAGGGGGCCCAGTAGCAACCGCTCCACTTCCTATGACTACGCCCCTAATTATACTTGCTCTGTTTTCTGGACTAGTAAAATTCTAGTTTACATAGCAATTTCCAAAACACATTGCAATATAAAGTGGTGGATTTTCAGTCCCTCTGGATTTCCAAATGCTGGACCGGAGGCACTTAAATGAACCATAACACACTAATATCTGGGCTGCAGTCAACTTAACAGCTTTAAGAAATGGTCCTGAATGGTAACTTATCCATAGCAAACATTGGCAGCACAGGCGTCAGAACAGAAAATGAAAGTTGTGTTGGGATTAGGTACAGCAAAGCCAGGTTTATAAACATATATATATAATTGTGTATTAGGCCAGAAAGTTCTAAAGAGATCACTTGATCTACATTCATTGAGTGAATTTCTGGGACCCCGATATTAAAAATAAATTTCTAAAAATCAATTGTAAACAAGCAAAATATAAGCAATACTTCTGTTTCTTACACTGATTAGAAGTAGTAGACCCATCATAGTTCCCAGCATAATATACAGATTTTGTGTTAAGCCTGCTGCCCACAATGGTCCCAGGATTGTAGCCACACCACCGACTGATCGTCGCAGCCCATGATTGAAACCTACAATATGCAGACAGGTAAAAAGTAAAATGTTAACATATTTTCCAGTTTTGTCCATCTATAAGTACAACCTATAAATAGCTATATGTCCTTATATGAGATACAGTATGTGTCCCAATGTGAATTAAAACTTGGTATTCCTAATACACAGTAACAAAATGGTGAACTATGTATTAACAAAACTACAAAAAGGGGAGGATCAGACGGTAATAGTGATAAGTGACAGTTTTTATTCTTGCATTTGCACCTCATTCATATCTTCTTCATACATAAACATGGAACTCCTATCCTCAGCCCTGCGCTGTGCATATTGCCAATCAAGGAGTGCGTTACATTGACATAAACTAATAGTCTACTGGTCCCCACAAACAATCTACTATTTCACTATTTCTGATCTAGGTGTGATTGTAGATCATTCATCTAATGTGTATGATCACCTTATGAGGTATGAGTTTTACAATAAACTTGGGTTGAATTCTTTTGCTAAATATAGGCTTTGGTAAGCACCTCAGCTTTAGTAAGCATTTCTTATAGCTAAGGTTTGTTTTTTTTTAATCTTGAACCACCTCCCATAGGTTTGTCTTATTTGATCTTATCTGATAATTTTTATGTGTTTTATAATACGAATACCTAATTTACATTAAGACATCCTGGTTTGCAGGAATCATCACTTACAAAACAGGATGTAGAAGGAATGTCGTTAAACAGGAGTCTATGAAAGCTAGTATGAAGGTGTAAGGCCTCATACGCACCACTAAGTGTGCAAGCCGTGGGAATGCACTCGTATAATATCAGAGTATCAGCAGAGTGACTTCTGACCCATTGATTTCCGATGTCACAGAGCAGGGTAGGATTAGCATCAGACAATTCAAGTCGTCATAAGCCGCTCCCATAACGTAAGACACATGGGATTACTAATGTCAGGTTTATTGGCTTACTTACTATTAATATGAGAAACATGTAATTTATAGTAATTAACCCAATGTACAGTGATTGCACAATTTTTTTTTCAAGAAGAGTAAAAATAATCTTATTTTTAAGGTGTATGTTTAGACAAGCAGGAGAACGAACTTTGAAGTAATGCAAATAGATAATAGATAGAGATACAAAGTACTAAGAGGGCACTATTTATGCAGGTAAACCATTAATAGAATCGTTCTCCATCCATAAATGGAAAATTATACGGGTTGGTAATCAATAATAAATCAGTTATCCTATGATCAGGTATGTTCAGAAATGAATATTAGTCATAACGCTAATATGTTAGACAGAAACAAATCTTGTAATAATTACGTTTAACTGGAAACTAGAGATTCTGTTATATTTAATTTAGAAAAAGTGGAACTATTTTTAAAAAATTAGAAATATTGGTCATGCTAT
Organism: Leptodactylus fuscus; assembly: GCF_031893055.1. Lineage (NCBI taxonomy): Eukaryota > Metazoa > Chordata > Amphibia > Anura > Leptodactylidae > Leptodactylus > Leptodactylus fuscus. Next base: position 142,097,882 of record NC_134267.1, read on the forward strand.
GATAAGTAACTTTAACTAAGGTTAAATCCTGAACTTGTGATCTAAAATGCAAACAGCTGCCCAGTGAATACATGGAAAATACCAATATACTGTATATACATATCTTACCATGTCAGCTTGATGGCTACATCCTATCGGCCTTATATGTATATTATGTCATCTAAATATGTGACTGGTTGATCAGATATCATGGTTGTAAGAGACATGGCTACAGCATTTCAATATATGGCTGGTTGTCTGGGTGAAAACAACGAGACAACTCCATGGACCACTCCTTTGCATTGGCGTGTTTATCTTCCTCTGAATGGTGACATAGAACTTCTTACTTAATGACTTGATATAATGTGAACCCTACAGACAAAGTAGTTAAGTCCATTTGGGGTTTATCAAATTCTGAATTTCGCTGCAACAGCTGTTTGATGGGTCTGTGGTGCTCATGCAAACACGGTAACCTTTTCACATCACATGTCATCTGTTTCATGGCGGCTGTGCAATGTAATAAACACTCCAATCACCTGCAATGGAGTTCCATGTAAAGCAGAGGTCAGCAAATTCAAGAAAGTATTACTAGGCATGAGACTTTATTAGGCGTCTACAATGCCTGTAGAGGAGTTATTGCTACCTCTGCCAATGTACATCAAGTTAGTATCCTCATGTCACTGCTTTTGCTACACAGTGACTATTTCCCGCCTTGCCCATTTACCTCTCTGTCTCTTATACTTTTCACTCCTGGCTCCCTCCTTCAATTGTTCATTCAACTAGCAGCAATTCAGATGCTTTAAAGAACATTTGTTGTACTGCTTCTTTACAGATTATTTATTAACTATTGTAAATATGACACCAATTACTGTACAACATTCTTAAAATACAAAACATTCTTACAATACAAAAATAGTACCATAACAGGTGTCCTTAATCTTACAATTGGGGGAGTATCACACATAAGACCTAGTAATATATCCATAGCACAATGTAGCAATTTTGACAATTTATTTCACATACATACTTAGTTTAGAGCACTCAATTGTTATTACTAGCAGCTGACCAAGACCATAGGTCTTGGGCTCTTCTCCTTCTCCCCCCTCCAATAACAGTGTCCATACAAACAAAACAAAAGTGGTACTGTGCAAGGCTGTTACATATGAAAGAGGAGAGATACGGTGCAGTATACATTTATGGGAATGTATGAATACAGATTAGGCACAGCTGCACCTAGCCTTTTTGCTGTACTGGCTTTTACCCCTAGATCAAGTTCTACTTCTCACTGTATGGTGTGTAGTTCTATGTAGGATGCTAAGAGTTAACAGGAGAGTGTATGCTGTTAAGATACTCCTGTAGTCACTATATGAAATGACAGCCTAGAGCAGCACTTTGTGGCTGCTTCACTGCAGCTATGTGTAGTTTAAAGGGATCCGATCATTAAAATGCAATTTTTTCTGACTAACACGTAGGAATAGCCTTAAGAAAGGCTATTCTTCTCCTACCTTTAGATGTCTTCACCACGCCGCCGCTCGGTAGAAATCCTGGTTTTCTTCTGTATGCAAATGAGTTCTCTCATGGAAGAAGATAGAGGGAACGCTGGAGATTTCTCTCGCAGCATTGGGGATGTCCCCAGTGCTGTTTGAGCACTGGGGACGGCCCCCAATGCTGTGAGAGAACTCATTTGCATACCGAAGAAAACCAGGATTTCTACCGAACAGCGGTGCGGTGAAGACTTCAAAAAGTAGGAGCAGAATAGCCTTTCTTAATGCTATTCCTACATGTTAGGGATTTTTAAAAAATGTCATTTTAATTATAGAATCCCTTTAAGTTTCAGAGATGCAGAGAAAAAGCACTTTTATGCTTTATTCAGGTGAGAATCTCAGAGAACAGGGGGAGTTTTCTTCTACTACTCAGCACTGCTGCATCATCTCTAAACACGCCAATCCTGCATCCTAAGCACTGCCTGGGGGGAGATGAGCTGAATGTAGGATGGGCGTGTTTAGTGATGATGCAGCAGTGCTCAGTAATAGAAGAACCCCCCCCCCCTTCCCGTGCTCCAACATCCTCATTGGAATAAAGAATAGAAGTACTTTTTCTAAGCATCTCTGGGACTCTGTAACAGAAGAAAGGTATGGTTTTCTGTTAACAGCATCTACAGGACTATGGCAGCAGTTTAAAGTATCTGGGGGCAGTGATGGACTCCCTTTAAAGAAACTGTGTGCGAGGTAGATCTTCCTGGTATAACTAAGAACACAAAATGACTGCCCGTTTCTCTACCCTCAGGAACCTTAAAAGACTTTGAAAAAACCCAAAAAAACTCTATAATAGAAAACATATAATCCCATGTTTACAATGCTGCTGCGCCTGAGTGGGTTACATATATTTACACTAAGGGGGAGGGGTGGGAACTCAGACAGATAGTGTCGTGGACACAGGGAAGGGGAAACAACTACTTTGAGAAACTGATGATCAATCATCCAAGTCCCACGCAGGTTCAGAGACACTGTTAGCCTGTACTGTGAAAGTGACAAGACACTTACTGATAAGACTGTTCAGAGAAGGAGAGCAGAATTTACACTCTAGTAATTAAACTTGGCCTTATGCACATGGCGGAGTGTACAGGCTGAGGCTCTCCCTAGGGGGTGTCTAATGCTCCATTCCGAGGAATATAGAGCAGGTCCTATCTTGCTCTGAGTCAATGGAACAGAACAGATTGAAAGCCCCCATAGAAGTGAGGACCTCATGGAAGCAACTTGATGGTCACTCCAAGTGTTATTCGAGCCTATTCCAACATAAAGTCGTCTCTACCTTGGACAGCACTGTCGTGTACATGGAGTCTTAAGGTCAACACAGTGGGGGCTGAGGGCTGGATTAGCTTACGGATGGTGCAGCCCTGAGAATAAAATGAGTGATACAATGCAGTGTCCATACATACAGAACAGGAGGAGTGGGGTACTGTTCAGTGTCGTACATAAAGAAGTAGTGGTACCGTACAATCTCCATAGATACAGAAGAGGTACCGTGCAAAATTCAAACAGAACAGGAAGAATGGTACAGTAAATTATCCTTACATAAGTCCTGACAAACAGAACAATTATGATGTGCACATCTGTACATAAAAGAGAATGGAACTGTGCAGTGTCCATGGTTGTTTCTTCACCACTATTATATTTCAGGCAGCTCTTATGAGCGTGTCCTTAAACTCTGAACGGGAATAGTACTGTGCAATTTGCATACAGAACAGGTGGAGTGGTATTGTGTAGTGTCCATTCCTTTGTTCAGACATACAGGACAGGCAAAGAGGAATACAAAAAGTAGGAGAGGTACTGTGCAGTGTACTTTACAGGAGGCGTGGTACTATGCAGGATCCATACATACATACATACATACATACAGGAGAGGTACTGTGCAGTGTACTGTACAGGAGGCGTGGTACTATGCAGGATCCATACATACATACATACATACAGGAGAGGTACTGTGCAGTCCGTACAGGGGGAATAGTACTGTACTGCAAAGCAGCATTAGTGCCTGAGTAGGACGTACATACAGCTGACAAAGACAAAACAAGGACCGGATGGAGAAGCAACGTCTCATCTGCTGTAACAGAGGAGTAGTGATTTTCTTTTACTGTGTATTCTGCAGCTTCACAACCTGACATCCCAACTAAGTGGGGCTAGTTTCAAGAGTGTTCAGATTAAAAGGAAATATAAATAGCAGTATTATCAATAAAAATAAAACGAATAATAAAAGAGATTATGCATCTCAGAAGATACAACTGATCTGTATTAGAAGATTAAAATTTAATAGTCCTGAATGTTGTACATTCATCACTAATCTCTATCCAGAACACCATGTTCAGTCATATCACAGTCTGTTGTAACTTACACTCACTGGCCACTTTATTAGGTACACCATGCTAGTAACGGGTTGGACCCCCTTTTGCCTTCAGAACTGCCTCAATTCTTCGTGGCATAGATTCAACAAGGTGCTGGAAGCATTCCTCAGAGATTTTGGTCCATATTGACATGATGGCATCACACAGTTGCCGCAGATTTGTCGGCTGCACATCCATGATGCGAATCTCCCGTTCCACCACATCCCAAAGATGCTCTATTGGATTGAGATCTGGTGACTGTGGAGGCCATTGGAGTACAGTGAACTCATTGTCATGTTCAAGAAACCAGTCTGAGATGATTCCAGCTTTATGACATGGCGCATTATCCTGCTGAAAGTAGCCATCAGATGTTGGGTACATTGTGGTCATAAAGGGATGGACATGGTCAGCAACAATACTCAGGTAGGCTTTGGCGTTGCAACGATACTCAATTGGTACCAAGGGGCCCAAAGAGTGCCAAGAAAATATTCCCCACACCATGACACCACCACCACCAGCCTGAACCGTTGATACAAGGCAGGATGGATCCATGCTTTCATGTTGTTGACGCCAAATTCTGACCCTACCATCCGAATGTCGCAGCAGAAATCGAGACTCATCAGACCAGGCAACGTTTTTCCAATCTTCAATTGTCCAATTTCGATGAGCTTGTGCAAATTGTAGCCTCAGTTTCCTGTTCTTAGCTGAAAGGAGTGGCACCCGGTGTGGTCTTCTGCTGCTGTAGCCCATCTGCCTCAAAGTTCGACATACTGTGCGTTCAGAGATGCTCTTCTGGCTATCTTGGTTGTAACGGGTGGCTATTTGAGTCACTGTTGCCTTTCTATCAGCTCGAACCAGTCTGGCCATTCTCCTCTGACCTCTGGCATCAACAACGCATTTCCGCCCACAGAACTGCCGCTCACTGGATGTTTTTTCTTTTTCGGACCATTCTCTGTAAACCCTAGAGATGGTTGTGCGTGAAAATCCCAGTAGATCAGCAGTTTCTGAAATACTCAGACCAGCCCTTCTGGCACCAACAACCATGCCACGTTCAAAGGCACTCAAATCACCTTTCTTCCCCATACTGATGCTCGGTTTGAACTGCAGGAGATTGTCTTGACCATGTCTACATGCCTAAATGCACTGAGTTGCTGCCATGTGATTGGCTGATTAGAAATTAAGTGTTAACGAGCAGTTGGACAGGTGTACCTAATAAAGTGGCCGGTGAGTGTATATTACCACATACCATTTACTTAAAGGGAGGCGATCAGCAGGAAAATCTGTATAAGACTAATTACGGTATCTTCTTGGGTTGCTGTTATAATTTCCAAAGGTGCCTTTCTTATTCTACACTGCACCTCCATTTTCATGAAAATCAGGATTCTATTGTTATGCAACTTAGCTGAAGTGGGCTTTAGGGGTGCTACAGCACAATTCTCTAAAACAGAGAGTGAAACCCCAGCAAAAGAAATGACCTTTTCAGCTAATTTGCATAATATAAATATCATGATTTTAAAGGAAATGGAGCTGCGATGCAAGATAAGGAAGGCATCTTTGGAATGTGTAGAAATCATCCTACAAGGTACTGTCTTTAGTTTGATCATTTCCTGTTGATAGACTGCCTTTAATGTAAAAGTGTTTTATTGCTGTTCCACCATAAAATGTTAAATAATTTCTAGCCCCCTTCGCTTTCTGTGCTCCAAAATGGACCTATTAGAAAAAAATGTTTCCTAACAAAAGTAAGTCTACATCAATCTAAGTATAAAAATATGATTCTTTGTACCATAAAAAATTTTTTTCACATGAAATATACCAATTTCATCCAAAAGAAGAAAAAAACCCAATTGGTATTTGGTATTTCTGCCAACCCCCTGAATAAAGAGAAGGGGCACATTTGACTTTTCTATGAAGCCCAGAGAAAAATGAAATACAGTACCTAGATAACAAGCTTCTCCATATAACTGGCGCAGTTAAACTATACTTTAAAGTAGTAGGCCAGCAAAAAACTGTTTCCATTTCTGTAAAACAGGTGTATATTCTTCATTTTGAGAAATGAGGACTAGCTTACCCTGAGTTTTTTCAGCTGTTACTTTGGAGAATAAAGATACCTGTGACACCGATACAAAGGGCAGTCCAAGTACTTGTAGAAAAACGCCAATCACAAACTCTGTCAGTAGAAACCCATAGCTTCCTGTAATAAATAGTAACAGAATAATGTATCAAAAAAATGATAGAGACCCTTAAGCAGTGTCCATGTTTCTAAAATTGAAGTCATATCCCATTAATACTAGATCGGTGGAGGTCTGATTCCTCAGCAGAGCATCAAGGAAGGCAAGATTTGGATTCCACACTGATGGCCTATCCTAAGGATAGAGCATCAGCTTTTAAATGTTGGACAACATCTTTAAGGATATGTATTTAGAATTAGTTTTTTCACCTAAACTGACACTAAATGAGATTATTAAAAGTTTACAACACTTTGGCAGATTCATGCTTTTTTACTATGCGTCAATCTTTAGGACCACTGCCTTGCAACACCGGGTTCTAGTTTCTTATATGAGCAAGTCTATGCATGTCTGACAAGGGATTAGAGGGTGACAAAAATTCATGGTACTAAGGAAAACTTCAGTGCTAAACATGCAAAGGGAGATGTTATACAATGCATAGTTCAGGGATCCAGTTGGTGAATGATGCAACCAAAAAATATAATTTCTCTACAAAATAAATAGTTGTGGAAAGGCTTTCCAGGATTAGAAAACATGGCTTTTTTCATGAACATTAGGTCCATGTTCAAATGGTACAGAATGGATTGGAAGCCACATAGACGTGAATTTATCACTCGTGTCATCCGTTTGCAATCCATGATAAACTCAGCCCCCAAATCAGATGCAAACTAGGTCATGTAAATGGGCCCTTAATCCAGCCAAAGGTCAGTTCAGTATTTTCTGTAAAAGTCTTGTTTATTCTACATGTAATAAATGTTAATTTCTAAATTTGATAGATAACAAAATTCTAAATTTGTAAACTAAAAAGAGAAAAAAATGAATAATGTCCACGAAAATATAAACTGTACAAAAATATACTTTATTTATTAGCTACTTGAGCAGAAAAAGAATTTGTTTTAAATCAATTAAAAACATAGAAAACAATACATAAGTGGGAGCGGGTAGCCCCCTGACGATGGGTGCGAAACGTACGTCAGGGCTCTGAGTGGGAGTCACAGTGGTGAGCACAATACTCTATATACTTGTATCTGGGGAGTTTGAGTATATCCTTATGTATGCAGGCACATATAATTGTGGCTAGTGTTTTATTTGCTATTTGCACATGCTAGTCTTGCACTCTATTGATTCATTCATGAAGCTAGATACATCTTAAGTAAAATGCTTTGTGGATAATGTATTCTGATCTATATATTTATACACTTGCACTTGCTTTATTGCAGCTAACATTTTTGGATCCACAATCTTTAAACTATTGTGCATACTTATATATTTGGTGAATTATAACAGCACACACTTCAGCTACTCTGACCCCTCTATGGTATATGTGTGTATCATGATTACTCTTTGTGCTCTTCTCACTGTGACTCCCACTTATGTATTGTTTTCTATGTTTTTTTATTGATTTTAAACAAATTATTTTTCTGCTCAAGTAGCTAATAAATAAAGTATATTTTTGTCCAGTTTATATTTTTGTGGACATTATTCATTGTTTTACTAGCCTTGATACTAGATAGGTATACCAATGTGTTTTGAAGTATCTGTTGGCCATTAACTCTAGTGTTGAGTATTTCTAGGTTAAAAAGTTAAAAATATCCAAGTGATTTTTAATAAAGACACACTCAAATTAACATGTAAAATACTAAAAAGACAACTTTAAAATGTGATCAATTAACCTTTGGGTTTTGCCAAGAACAGGAGACACCAAATGCAGGATATGTTACTGATAAAAAGTCCAAACACCAGGAGCTTGCGATCTGAACAACATCGGCTAAAGCTACGCACCACAAGGAAACCGATAAGCATCTGCAGGCACAAACACACAAAAATGTAATTTAAAAAAAAAAGTCTATTTAGATTACACAATCTGGACTGGATGCTTTCAAGATGATCTTTCATGTCCTTGGGCACAGTCAATAATGAGAAATAGCCTAGAATTAATCAGTGTCACTTATTACTTATTATTGATGGCTCCTGTGACCCCAGAACTGACTACAGTTATAACTACATCCATGTGCCTAGTATGCCTTTACCCGTAGGTACCCTGATTAATTACAGGCCATTTCTAATTAACAAATGTGAGAGTGTTGTCTGCCAATGTACATAGATATAGCTACCAAAACATCCTGGGTTTGGACACTAATGTTTCACTTTTGGGTGTACACTGTGCCTTTTTTTCCCCAAGAAAAATGCATGCTTTTTTTTTTCTTTATAAAAGAATGCTTTTTTTTTTTTTTTTTTTTTTGGGGGGGGGGGGGGGGAGGGGCAAAAATGCAGTGTGAATCCAGTTTAATTGAAACACCAATTTCAGCTACATATTATTACATGCTGTGCAGCTTTATGTTTATGGCACAGTCTATACAGAAAATTCCGCTTTAGGCTTACAGGCACCTGTGGCTCCAGCACTGTCAATGCTGAGGTCTTCAGTCCCTAGTAAGTTAATCACCGATTAATTTCCGCTGTATATCATTACAGGCTGTGTGATAACAGCACTGTGTGTTACCACCCTTATGACTCAGTTTTGCACATATTTACTAGTAGACAGTGTAAACTTAGGCACTGTGGCAAATGTGACAAATTTATCACAGAGATTGATGCTGGTTGTTAAATCTCATATTTTTAGACTTTAGTTTGCTTACTTTGAGACAGAATGTTACGCCAATTTTGGCGCATTTATCCCTTCCTTCTTTTTTGAGAAGCCACACCTACATGTCTAGCGGGTCAGAAAAATGTTAAAGTAAACTAGATATACCAAGTACACCATGTTTATACCTGTGTGAAAATGTAACCACAACAGTATATCTCAGCCACCAACTGCAACAACCAAACAAAATAAAATCTATAATAAAAACCTATTACAAAAAAGGTGAATCAATTAAAATGAAAAATAATGGGGGAAATTTAACATATTTTGTACATCAATTTTCTAACAAATTCTTTTTTGCTTACGTCATCGTTTTAAAAGCAACTCTACACAGCCTTTAAATCAAATGGTTCTAAATGCGTATGCTTTATAACTTTAAGAATATTGTACGAGTCTATATAAATCTACCTTATTTCATACCTTCAGTATGACAGTAATGAACTCTTTACACAATAACAAGACTCTCGAAATTTACAGCCTGTTATAAACAGTTAGTAGCAAGGATAGCAGGTTTCTTAAATCACAAAATGTGCTGATATCATCCGACAGTGATATATATGAAGACGTGCAGTCGTGAAACACTGTGCGCCCAACCCCAGCAGCCTTGCCCTTAACTCCTACAGGCACTAAAAAGCTCTGCGTTTATCAATAGTGTCATGTGAACTGCATGGTAACAATGCATCACCAGCAAAAGAAAAAAAAGCTGGACTATGTTCTCAGCTACATGTGAATCAAAAAGTGAGCCTTAAACCTTATTTGGTCCACAGGAATGTAAAACACAACCTTCTGGAACACCGCTGACAATTTTCCCTCCTGATACACAAAAGCAATAGGAGGATTCATGAAAACTGATGTTTCAGTTTTAATATTCTCTCCACCGCTGGAGACGTAGCCTGATTTGTGACAAGGTGCAGGCCCTGTCATGCATCAAACGCACGCTGTGCTTACATTGAAATCTGCATTAGCCTGTAGTTGGTGTAGATTTCAGACACCATTACATGGTGTAATTCAGCGCACTGTCAGCTTTCCCGATCTGTGCCCCGGGTAAAGCGCTATCAGTGCCACTACCGTAGCGCTTTACAGTCAGAAGAATGCCCCCTCCCCTCCTGATAATACTCGTCTATGGACGAGCACTGTGAGCAGAGGGAGGGGGCGTTCCTCCCCTCTCACACTGTACAGCGCGATAGGCGCTGCTTTGAAGAAGGATGTACCGACTGACTGTCAGGAACGCCCTTCTGACTGTGAAGAGCTATGGTACCGGGACCGATAGCGCTTTACCTGGGGCACAGATCGGGAAAGCCGACAGTGCGCTGAATCGGCTTTCCAGCAGTATATAAGAACTGCCTGTGCCCCGGACCATGAAAGGTCCTCTTTAAAGGGGCTCTATCATTGGGAAAAGTCATTTTTAGCTAAGCCCATACCTGCATAGCCTTTAGAAAGGGTATTTCACACATACCTTTTGTATGAAAAATTGCCTCAGTAGTTTTTGAATAAGTCCATTTTTATTCAGACGCTAATTAGCCAATTCCATTATACAGTAAGACGACGAGGTTATACAGTCAGCCACGGAGCATCCAGCCATGGACGCGTTATGCACTCAAGTTTAAACTCCGTCTATCTTTTCATATATATTCCTCTTTCTAGCCTGATTATATGATTAGAGGGGTTGACCAGGGATTGCAGTAACACCTGTGGAGGATGGGGAGGTGTAAAATTAAAAAATAAAGCATACTCACCTGTCCCCAGCGCTCCATTGTCTGTCCAGTCTTGCGCCAGTGTGTAGATGCCAGACATCCTCAACCTCATGTGACTTCTGAGACCAATAAGTGGTTTAAGTAGTTGCAGTTCCTTGTTAGCAACCACTCAGACTACAGTTTGGTCTCCACGCAATACCACAAGACCAAATAGACAAATGGACACTGAGGTCAGACCATGAAACATACAGCTGAGAATGTTTTAATTTTTATTGTACACCTCCCTTTACCGCCATAAGGGTTTCTCCAGGACAACAACTTTAAATCTGTCAATGAATTCAGTCACATTTGGGGGGCTTGCTTGCAGCTAGTGCTGTGCTATAAGCTTACTGGCTTGATACAATATACTGATAAAGCGGACATTTATCTTGCTTGGCTGAGTAGTACATCTATAGTGAATGGGAGAAAGGATTAAGCTGATGCCATGCTTCTCTATCAGTGCCTTAGCTCCCTTACAAAAAAAAGGAGAGTTGAAATCCAATTGCCTGATCCTTACCTGTCCTGTCAGGGATTCAACAATGCACATTAGATTTTGGTGGGTTCAGCCGACCATCTAATGTGTATGGGCTGTATAATTACCTGAAATTCTGTCAAACAGATACAAACCTAAACAAAGTTTAGAAAATACCTAAGTACATTTCTACTTTACAATTTACCAAAAACCATCATCTAAAAGAATATACCAGGATTACATACCTCAATCCCACAGAGAAAGTATAGCAGGGAGTTTTGCAGATCCTCAAATCCAAGATATGTTTGAGCTAGAGGTGTCACTAAGGTCTAGAGAGGAATATGGAAATATCAGACTAAATTGCCGAGTTGTTTTGCCTCCTTAGTCAGACCTGTCATACTCACCTCCAGCGCCGTCTGATTAAAGAATGTAACAAACTGAGCGGTCAGAAGCACAACAATCTCCTCCCGTATCAATCCTGCAATATGAGATTGAAAGGGAGAGAACACAAAACTGATGTAATACAGATAGAAAGAATTTGAATAATAAAATATTCAATATATTTTAATATATAGCTAATGGTATACATTTGTGGAAACATATTTGTAATGAAAATGTGCTGGAGCTGTCTTCATTTGTTTGTGGTCAAGTTTATTTTGGGTTTTGTTTCTTCATCTTTTCTCCTAGTAAACAACACATTTAAAAGTGGAACAGGAGTTTTATGGGGGGTTTTAACCTCCAATGTTGACACTGAATTTACTGGAAGCAAAAAGTAAATCCCAATGATGCTTAGGTACTACAATGTGGCTCCCACAGAGAGCAACCTTCACATACACTGACAGTTCTGCTATCATGTCCCATGAATAATATGTCTTGTCAATACATCATGTAAGTAAAGATGTGATGTGAATAGGCAGGAAGAAAACAGCAGTTAATCTTTCAGATACAGTAATGATGGCAAGGGGCTGAGATGATCTGACTTGGCATATAATTAGGCTGGGTTATCATCTGTGTCACTGTCTCTGTTGAAAACTCAGTCACAGACACCGCAGTTAATTGGCGGAGAAAAATGTCCTGCAAGGAGTACTTTTTTTTTCTCTGGCGCTTTCAGTTTTGAAAAAGCAGATACCTTGTGTCTCTATATGTAATACTGTTGTAGTGGTCCAGCTCTCCATCGTTTTGGTCCTCCAACTGATCAAAATGGAGATCCAGTTGCTAATGTGAAGCTAGTGTTACTTACGTATACTAACCACTGAGTGTAAGGGTTAGCCCTATGTACTCCTGGAAATAGGCTTTGGATGATTACATACACTATGTGATCAAAAGTATCCAGACACCCCCCAAAACATACATTTTTCATATTAGGTGCATTGTGCTGCCACCTACTGCCAGGTACTCCATATCAGCGACCTCAGTAGACATTAGACATTGTGAGAGAGCAGAATGGGGCGCTCCGCGGAACTGACAGACTTTGAACTTGGTCAGGTGATTGGGTGCCACACATTACGCAGGTCAATGCCAAACGACGCCTCGCTTGATGTAAACATTAGACAATTGAACAGTGGAAAAACGTTGTGTGGAGTGACGAATCAAGGTACACAATGTGGCAATCCGATGGCAGGGTGTGGGTATGGTGAATGCCCGGTGAACGTCATCTGCCAGCGTGTGTAGTGCCAACAGTAAAATTCAGAGGCGGTGGTGTTATGGTGTGGTCGTGTTTTTCATGGAGGGGGCTTGCACCTGTTGTTGTTTTGCATGGCACTATCACAGCACAGGCCTACATTACCTTCTTGCTTCCCACTGTTGAAGAGCAATTAGGGGGTGGTGATTGCATCTTTAAACATGATCGAGCACCTGTTCATACTGCACGGCCTGTGGCAGAGTGGTTACATGACAATAACATCTCTGTAATGAACTGGCCTGCACAGAGTCCTGACTTGAATCCTATAGAACACCTTTGGGATCTTTTGGAACACCGACTTCGTGCCAGGCCTCACCGACCTACATCGATACCTCTCCTCAGTGCAGCACTCCGTGAAGAATGGGCTGCCATTCCCCAAGAAACCTTCCAGCACCTGATTGAACGTATGCCTGCGAGAGTGGCAGCTGTCATCAAGGCTAAGGGTGGGCCAACACCATATTGAATTCCAGCATTACCGATGGAGGACGCCACGAACTTGTAAGTCATTTTCAGCCAGGTGTCCGGATACTTTTGATCACATAGTGGATGGTCTATTATGTGCTAGTACCATTTTGTGTACACACAAATGTATAAACAGTATTTTGATGTAGATCATAGGATTTAAGTTTTCACCCTAGCACAACTGTGTGCAGACACGCGTATCTAATCCTTTGGTATGTGGAACTGTTGGCAGACGTGTCTATCTAATCCTCTGGCATGTGATACTGTGTGCTGACCTGTGTATCTAATCCTCCAGCGTGTGGTACTTTGTGCAGACGTGCATAACTAATCCTCTGGTGTGTAGAAACTCCACTCCAGCGCCGCCTCCATCTTCGTCAGGAACGTCCTCTTCATCCACTTCTTCTGATGCAGGTCTCAGACTTCTAGGCCTCGAGCAGAGCAGACTGCGCATGCCCACAGGCCATGAGAAAATGGCCGCTTACAATACTGGGTAAGCAGCCATTTTCTCGTGGCCTGTGGGCATGCACAGTCTGCTCTGCTCGAGGCCTAGAAGTCTGAGACCTGCGCCGGCAGAAGGGGATGAAGAGGACATTCATGACGAAGCTGGAGTGCTGGAGCCCACCCTCAGTGCTACGAGAGAACTAATTTGCATACCAACAAGAACTGGGGTTCCTACGGAATGGCGGAGTCGAGAAGACAACGGAAGGTAGGAGACGAATAGCCTTTTTTAAGGTTATTCCGACCTGTTACTAATAAAAAAAATGTGTTTGTATGATAGGATCCTTTAATGATACTTAGCATACTAAGTAAGATGTCAGATGTTCTATGTATTTAAACTTTATTTTTTGCTGTGTGGTTTATATTGGTGTTTTGTTTTTTTTGTGCAACTTCATAAACCTGCTACTGTCTTCAGTTTTTGGTAAGTATAACTTTAAGCTTCATAACTGGCTGATCTTACCCATCATGGTCTTTTTTCCGCTTTCATTTGGCTCAGCAATTTGTGCACAAATATGATCATTTGCTACTGGAACTGTTGAAGAAGTGGTTGGATTCTCCATGCTTGAAAAATCCTCCTTGTTGGATGATGGGTCATGATCACAGTTGATAGCACCATATAAAGGACTCGGAATGTCTGTTTCCTTCAATAGTGGTTCACGCTCATGATGCAGTAACTCAGGAGAATTTGGTGAAAGATCATAAAACATAAAAATCACAACAAACTGCATCAGTGTCCAAAGAGCACACATAAAAATCTGGAAAGGTGATAGAAGAATACAAACAAAATGTTAAGCATTCAAATACTGCTTATTACTAAGAGTACTGTATATTCACACTGCTTTTTTGGTGCAAATTTTGAAATCAACCAGTTTCATGTCCTGCAAGTCTGAAAAGCAAAGGATTGAGGTGATATAAGACATTATACTTACACCTTCAAACTTTCTGCATCAAGACGCAGACATCATGGACCAAAACATATCTGCACTGAGTGATATGCCGCATTCATTTTGTAAAGAGGGCGGAAGAGCACTGGAAGTACCAACAAGGAATTATATTGTGTGGGGGTTACTAAGAGGGAATTACTGGGGTGCTACTTCTGTACCAAGGGAGATTTCCAACTCATCCATTCATTTCAATTTGAGACAAGCAGAACTTTTGCTCTCGCTCATTTTATAAGCTAGAGGGGGAAAAAAAAAAAAAAGTGTGTAACGACCTATGTTTAGGCGGATTCCACCTTGCAAACCACATTGAAATGACTGAAAGGCAGAATAATATAAGATAAAAATATAAATGCTAGCAGATTTTTTAAACTGTTTTTGCCAAATCCACTGCAAGAAACAGCTAGTGTTTTTTTTTCTGCTTTCCATTCATTTCCATGGGGTTTGCAAAAGATTTGTTTGTGACTCTCATTGAAATTAATGGGAGAGTTGGACGGCATTTTTGAGACAATTTCCACCTTAAAATACACTTGCAAAAAAACAAAAACAAACTAAAGATGCATCACTATCATGGTAGGCAATAAAGGGACATGCTTACTATGTGGGGATACAATAAGAGGCATCTCTACTGCACTCTTACTATTAATGGGTACTAAGGTATCATCACTACTGTAAGGGAATATTATTACTCTGTGTTACACAAATAGCACTGACACTAAGGAGCACTACTACAAAGGGACTGGGCAGGACTGGACATATAAGGTGCACAGGGATTGGAGGTTTACAGGTATGGCTTAACTAAGCATATTTTTACCACTGTCTAACATGCAACAGAAGTTGTCCCCCGTTCTGTTTATGCACACTGTAAGCCATCAAAAAGCTTTAATGAGACAGATTTTTATAACCCTCTACAATCTATTCTGATTGCAGCGGCCAGGCTCATCTATCAGGCTAGACGCTACAGCGATGCCTCTGGTCTGTGCCAGTCACTACATTGGCTGCCTATTCATTATAGAATACAATATAAAGTTATCACCCTCATCCACAAGGCTCTCCATAATGCTGAACCTCCCTACATTTCCTTCCTCATCTCTGTCTACCGCCCAACCCGTGTACTCCATTCACTCAATGAGCTAACACTTACATCCTCTATTATCAGAACCTCCCATGCTCGTATACAAGACTTCTCCCGAGCTGCACCACTTCTCTGGAATGTTCTACCCCGGACAATCAGATTAAATCCCAATTTCTACAGTTTCAAGCGCAAATTAAAGACACATCTTTTCAGACAGACCTATCACAATTCTTAATGTAAACCCTTCCATACCGTCAATAGAATCCCCAAAATTTAACCCTCCTCTGTTCCAGCTCCCACATTACCCCATGATATGATGCCATTTCAGGCTAACTCTATATATCCATGCACTATCCACATGTTAAAGGACACGACTGGTGACGGCTCAAAGTTTATGCCACCCCTGCTACCTCTTGTGTCACCCCCTCTACCTCATAGATTGTAAGCTCTTACAAGCAGGGCCCTCAGTCCCATTGTGTGAAATGACTTTTCTTGTAATGTATCATTCTGTCTGTATTTGAACCCTACTAATTGTACAGTGCTGTGGAATATGTTGGCGCTATATAAATAAAATTTATTATTATAAGCCTGATGTATTTATTTTACTTACACCAGGAGCAGAGAACTTGTCCACATGGAATGGTCCAATTTGAAAGTTGCAATACCTTAAGAAGATATTAAATGCAGGCCCTGTAGCAAAACAGATATGAAAAGATGAGATATTTTAAATTCTTTAAATATAACACTGTATACCATATTATAAGGTATACAACGGAAAACATGAAATACCCGTTTTCCTTCAGAATACAATAGTTACACACAAGCTAGGATAATGATTTAGCTGCTTTATCTATACCATATCCATCATGCATGACAGATGAAGCTATATAACACTGCATAAAGAATGTAACAAGTATTTCTGAACTAATAATTTGAAGAAATAGCTCTGTTAACATTCAGCAAACTCTTGGGGGTGGATAGAGGCAATGAGAAGAAATATAGGCAGGAACACATTTTGGATAGTGCTCCGTTTATGAATCATAGTCCATGTTACAGTCAGCCAGGGGACGGCCTTTCAGAGCATTACAGTCCCGACAACCCCATAAAAGTGAACGGAGCATTGATCACACAAGTGCACGGATGCTCCATTTACAAGGAGGACAAAGGGGGACTTTCCCGTGATCACGGAGGGACCCGGTAACAAAGTCCCAACCATTGGACAGGGGACCATCCACAGGACAGGTCATAAGTGTACATAACAAGACAACCTCTTTAAGCCACATCTCCAGAAAAGAAGGTTAATAAAGAGGCTGCGTACAATTGGAGGCAACAGAGACAAACGACCCTAACCTATGTTGTGCACTTTCAGTTATGATGCTGAAATTATTAACCTTCTTCTTAATCCAGTTAACTGTAAAAATACTTCTACAAATTAGATCTATTACCATCATGACATGTACAAAGACTAACAGCATAAAGTGACTGAAGAGAGAATGAGTTTGAGCATTAATGAGAGAATGGAGCTGAATGCTAGTCCTAAGCAGTGGAAGGGAAGGAGCAAAGTTTATAAGATTTGTCTTGTCGATGTTAAGCACCAGGAAACATGAGGACATTGCATGGGCTAGGCTGAGAAGGATTAAAGCCATATTCACAGAAACATTACAACTGGCCATCACACTGCTACACTAAAAAATGTATATGATCCCATAGACCTATTCACATGACTGTCTTATTTACCGTATGAACAGTCTGTCAAAAATTATACGAGCCACATGGGCATCCAATTTTGGACTGATTCACAATTCTATATGAAGTGGGTAGAAACTGAGAAACTATGATGCGCCCATATTCAACTGAATACTTTTTTATGGACTCACTCTCCCTCAGCCCCCCTACCCACCCTTTCAGGTCCATTCGGTTCACCAGGATGACCTGGATTACTTGTAGTAAGCGGTTCCCCTTTCCTTTCAACACTCCTCCATGATTTCCTTTTTATACCACACGTTCCTCCCAGAGGGGCGGACAGCACCTATGGCCTATATATGGTCTAGGGAAGAACTGTTCAGATTTGTGGACATGGTTGACCCCTTGACCCTGGATCTCAGGCCCTTTGACTACCTCAAATGTACTTCACACCTCTAAGAACAGAGTGGCTCCACTACCAGCAAATAGTCCACTTTGTTTTGTTTGGTGGTCTGAAGGTCTCTATGCCGACTACATTTGAAAAGTTATGTCAGGCAGGTACTACCACCAAAGGCTAATCTCTGCCATTTAAACTGCTTCTTTCCTCTAGAGAAAGGCCATGACTTTCCGGTCTACAGATAATGGCTAAAAGGGAAGAAGTTATGGGATGCACAGTTTTCCCTGATCAATGGCAGATGATATGGGCTCATGAATCTAAATCTGTGTGTGTGAACTTCAAGGAGATGCAACACAAACTTTTGGTTACCACGCCCTAGCCCTCCTACACTCCTTAAATCCTGCAATACAGTCTGACTGTTGGCTCTGCCATAATGCAGTGGGCTCCCTTTACCACATTTTTGGGACTGCCTGCTTATAGTGAACTTCTGGCCAGAGGTGAGAGAATTGAGTGGCACTCTTTTATAGAAGGTAAGCCTTTAGATCCCTCCAGGTACCTGCTTAATTTGCCCACTTGACAATTATGCAAGAAGTTCTCCAGGTTGTTCCTTAATCTGTGCAATGCTAATAAGATCTTAATAGGCTTGTTTTGGAAACAAGTTAAACTCTCCCCCTTCACTTCCCCAATGGAGCTGACCTCCAAGCTGGCATGAAAGACATTTGTAGCCTGGAAAACCTGATTGTGACAATGAACATTATGGTAGTGGTATTCCAAGTCATATGGAAGCCATGGGATACCTATTATATATTGAGGTCTCTGAACTTCCCTCCCTTCCATTACTTTCCCTGATGTTCCAACCCCTGTCGCTTGCCTTTCTGTGTTTCAGAGTTTCTTATTGGTCATTGCTTTTGTTATTGTTTTTTTTTTCCCCTGGACTGAAACTCCTTGTACTTGATTGTATTGTTTTATACTTGTAAAATTTGTTACAAACTATAGTAATAAAAACCCCAAGATGCAAAAATTATCTGAACAACCCAAAAAGAAAAAAAAAATTTATTTGTGTATTTTTTATAGACATCAAGACTGCATGTATGGAATAAACCCCAAAAATGTGTCTGGTCCTAAACCAGGGAAAATGGCCCAGTCCTGAAATGGTTTAGTAGATTTCATGATAATTTGACATATTTACAAATTGTAATAATTCACCATCCCACTGCAGGGAACCTCACCTATTAAAAGCCCCCCTTGACGGCACGCCATTGCCATTGCAAACACTGGTACACGTTCCTTAGAACTAGAGCATCGGGTCAAATAGCCAAATATTGAAGCACCAGCTCCTGATCCAACACCTAAAAAGGTATATAAAATACAAACATGAACAAATACAGTCAAAAATTTACGCTAGGTTCACATCTACATTAGGAGACTCTGTTACAGAAATCGCCAAAAATCAGAACAGAGAAAAGTTCCCATTTTAATCTATGGAGTCCAAGGGTAAACATTGTTCTAGTGGTTCACCTCTCCGTCGTTCAGGACCCCTGGCAGGCCCAAATGACGGAGAGGCCAGCGTAAATGTGAACCTAGCCTAATATATAAATGTAACTGTCACACATCAACTCAATAACCATTAACAATACATTTATTCTCTATAAAATTTAGGGACTGCTTATCAAGATTTACTTAAAATTAATGCCATTACCTGCTACTAGGCGACTGCCCAGAAGAAACCACTTGGAGATTCCAACAAAATACATAAAATTACCTAAATAGAAAATAAGAAAGGTAAATATTCTAGGGGTCATACCACTGCAAGTATCTATGCACCACAACACTCATTACTGATCATACTGAACCGTAGGTACACCAACCAAAACCGTTAGATTTGGCAAAAGCTAGCTATAGGTTTCCTGTAAATTGAATCTATGCCAATTTGTGGTTTTAGTTCACAAAGCTAAATTACCAACTAAAACTAAATTATTCCAATGTTTGCCACTCCTTATCCAGTACAATGCCTGATTATTGTTACTTGTAAAATCAATATATATGCAATAAAAATGGATATATATATATATATATATATATATATATATATATATATATATATATATATATATATAAAATGTTCGCTTTTTACTTCATGCTTGAACTATCAGGAATGCTCCCAGCTCATATACCAAACCTATCCATAGACCTTCATTCATCCAGTGTATGCCAAAACATTATCCTCGTGACATATACTGGACAATGTCAGTATACCTTTTTTTTTGTTCTTTAATGTTAAGGAAATCACAGTCTGCTCTTTTTGATGGAAGAAAATTTTTTTTTGAATAAAGCCATATTTATGCTGATATTACAATTTTCACATTAAACTTCTCCGATTCCATTGTCCCAATCTTATAATGTCCTACATAGAGACATTCACACGTTGAGTTTTATTTTCTCTCTCTGCAAACTTTCTAAGGAATAAAAAACGAATAGGTGTAATCTCTTGCCTGCAATCTCAAAGCAGTTGCTCAATAGGATGACGTGCTTAGTTTTTCCTGTTTTATCAGACCAATAACCAAACACCGGGCCTGACAAGAGTTCGGTAAGGCTGAATGCAGAGAGAACAAGACCCAGGAAGAAAGGCTGAGCATCAAGTGATTGTAGATACATCCAGACTGTAGGTAGGATCACAGCTAGAAAGCAAATAAAGACAATACATGCATGAATTGGATGGAGCAGATTATTACTAAAGGCAAAAGAAAATGGATTATGTTGTATTGCTGTTTACAATCATCATAAGTTTGTATCACACAATAAAACAAGGATAAATAGAAGCATACATACGCACTAAAAAACTGAGGATTATGGGGCCAACACTCGGACCCCCACCAAACAAACACGGATGGCCTTGATAGAGCATCAATTCTTAAAAAGTAGATAATCCCTTTAACTGTTAACTATTCACACTACTTTACAATGGTTTCTGTCAATGATGTCATTGCATTACTTTTTCTTATACCGATTTTAACTACAGTATGTGTTACAGCCCAGAGTATTCATAAATTCCCATAGCAAAACCTCAAACTTGCTGCCTAAGAGGTTTGTGAATTCTTAAGCTGGGATGCATCAGATTTATTTCCATCACTGTACAGTAAAGGGGTTGTCCCATTATGGACACTTGCCTTCTCTCCACAGGACAGGGAATAAGTGTCCAAATGATGGGGGCCCGATCGCCGTTTCCGCCAGTGATCAGGAGGATGGGAGATCAAACGTCACCCTAAGACCTCCTTTGATTGGAGTGCCAATGTGCTTGCATAACAGGTGCTCCATTTACTTCTATTGGGCAGCTGGAATTGTTATCTCTAGCAGAGGCAAAGCACCAAAGAAGTGAATGGAACACCGATTGTGCAAGCGCCCTGGCACCTCATTCAAAGGAGTTCTTAGGGTGACTTTCAATCTCCCATCCCACCTGATCAATGTCTACAAATGCCTGGTCCATCCACAGATGCCAGATAAAGGCAAGACAGAAAGAAACACTGAATGGAGAGGGTAGGGGTTGATTCTCTTCACAGCCTGCGCAAAAGACTGTGTGCAAAAGACTGAGGATTCTGCAAATCTTACAATGTAAGAAAGGTATTTTATGTACTTGTATGTACTTCTGGTCATTTGTGCGATTACAGATGGGATATTATTCATAGACAGCAATTAGCTTTCCAGACTTTTCTCCTACATTATGGTCACTTGGGCTTTTCTCAGCTATTTGATTGCAATTGTAACTCCTGGCAGAACATTATAAGCAATGGATAGTGAAGTTTCAGCCTGCTCCTTATTGTACACACCCACAGACAGAGACAAAATGTGTTTTAACCAGAAATTGATTAGCAGCAGAAATATTTATAGAGCATATACTAAGGTTAGGTTCACACCTTCGTCTGGGTTTCTGTTCTTCGGGTCTCCAAGTGGAGGGGACCTGAAGAACAGAAACCTAATCCGCTTAAAAAGCGGTTACCTGCGGAAACCCGCAGATCTCAGACTATAATGGAGTCCACTGGGTATCCGCCTGAAAAATATGCATTTTTTCTTTTTTAAAGCGGATTTGGGGACAGAAACCCTGAACATAGAACAGGCACTGGTGTGAACCTAGCCTTATATATTCATAGAACAAACTGCTCAGCAAGACCCAGCATATATTTCAACTTTTCATGAAAACTCAGGTACCCTTTAAGGCAATATACTTATTGTAAGTCGCTCAGGTGTTGTCACAGGTGTGCCATCTATGGAATAACGCTAAATTATAATTTTGGGGGGGAACTTAAAGGGGTATTCCCATGAACGTAACCATATTTAGATTTTTAGACAATTAAAAGCTAAACATTTTTGCAAATATAAATGATTAAAAAGTTTGCAGTTTTACAGATTTTCTCTAACAGTCTGTCTGGTGACATCTGTTGTCTTGATCAGTTGCCAGTGGATACGACCATGAATGCAGAAACTTTCTATGGTCTGGAACTTGTCCACAATAAGGACATTACAGTTGGGTTTCTAGGAAGTTATCAGGCAGGGACAGTGCATGTACAGGAAGATAACCCTGCCACAATAAGGATATCATGGCCGGTTTTAGAAGGTAGAACGTTCCTGCATTCATGGTGGTAACCAATGCTAACTAATCAAGACAACAGAGTGAAACCACTAAAATGATTAATGAAAATGTTAAAAACTTTGCAAAATGTTTATTTTAGATTTGCAAAAATGTTTATCTTTCACTTGTCTATATACTTAAAAATGGTTATGTTCATAGGACAACCCCTTTAAATACTAGGTTTACAAACATAGGCTAAAAATAAATACAAACCATATTCGATGCCACTGAGCAAAAAGATGAATCCTATTGCCACATATGTCAGCTTCCGCTTCCTTTGTAGCAAAACTGAAAAAAGGAATATACACCATTATAGTACAGGCGAGGACAAAATAAATGAAAGAGCATAACATTAATAGAACACAATGGTTTTCATTAATTTTGTTCTAGATTATACCCAAAATAAAAGCATGGCCAGATAGTATGTCAACTGCACACTGCAATGCCCAATGCCTGTACGATTCTGCATCTTACCTTAATTTCAATAAATATAAGACCTTTCCCTCTATCCTCTTTAAAGTGTACTGTTATTTCATTTTACTTTTCAGAAGTAACACTATACCTGGTCATTTTAGGACTTAGCACTTTTCACTATTCAATGTTCTATAAACGCTTTCAAACAAGCATAAAAAAGTCATATGCAAATTAACCAAAATAGTCACGGTGGGTGGGGAGAAAATTGGACTTTTTAACCATACCATCTGATATTGCATCCAATGTACGGAAAAGATGGAAAAAGTTCACAATTAGATTGAATTAGGGGAAAAACTGATTTTTTTGCAACTTTATGGGCTTTGTTTTTACTGCCTTCACAGTGCAGCCAAAATGATATGTTGCCTGTGTTCTGGCATACAAGTATCTAACAAAGATTCCTTACATCTATTTTCCTTATATTTGGCAGCCTTCTAGAAGACCCTTGGCATATCTTGGCATTTACCTCACTCCCTGAATTCTAGACCTACCCTCTGCAAACTTCCCCCAACTACATACAGGGAAAATGTGATTTAAGCCTTACTATGAAATCTTTCCTTTTTAGGAAGACAAAATACTGTAACTATAAAGTGTAGGTGGTATAAGCAAGTGCAAATGCACTAATTACAGGCTGGTGAGCACTAGCTGGAGGCTTCAGTCATTGATTGATGGAAGTGGATCAGTTTGAGTGTGAGCTAACACTAGAATTGGCCAAATGAGCCGTCTAAGCAATTTTAAACAAGTCATAGCCAAGAAGCTAGACTAGCCATGACCATTGTGGGGTTTTCCCAATTTATGCTGCTAATGCTATATTCTAATTGAGCTGGAAATTAGATTCAGGGGTACATATGGCTTTTAGATTACTTTTTATTCCATTTTTAAGATGCAAGATGGTGCAGTGCACCGGCAACCACTCGCGGAATTCCATTCCCAAATGAATGGGCCTAGTCGGGAGGGAGGTGTCGCACTGCGTTATCCGAGGTAAGAAAGGGCAGATTGCTTCTATTTTCCGGCTCCCATTGAAGTCAATGGGAGGCTTTTTTTGGACCGGATTCTGAGGCGGATTCCGTGTCAAAACCCGGCCCAAAAATCTCTGTATGAACCCAGACTTAATCAAACCCCAGGTTGTCAAAGCAATATATTGATCAAAGCACGCGGAGAGTAAACAACCCCTAAGATGACACTGTTTCTAGTGACCAAAGCATCTGCAAGGTTAAACACCATTGTGATGTCTCAATTGTAAGTTACAACTGAGACTCGCTGGTTATGGCGCCAGCTCAACTTATGAACCAGTGCTATGTTAGTGCCATAAATGCACAGTACATAGAATTAACTACCTTCCTGCTGCACAGTACAGGGATGGCGCAGTGCATTAAAGGGTTAAAGTTCATTAGGAAAACAAAGACAAAATTAAAAATAGAGCAAATATAATTAAATAAATAAATAATCTCTGTATTTACAGCCAGCAAAAAAATCTCACGTGAACAGACCATATGTGAAACACACTGAGGAGATTTATTATAAGGCCCAGTTCACATCTGCATTCGGGTTTTTATTCAGGGAGTCCACTAGCGGACCCCCCCCCGAACGGAAACCTATACACATTAAAAAGTGGTTATGTGGGAAAACACGCACTCTATAGACTATAATGGGGTCAGTGTGGTTTCCACACGAAACATGCAGAGAGAAAAGTTCTGCAAACAGAACTTTTCTCTCTGCTTGTTTTGTACAGAAAACAAACGGAAACCACACGGAGCCCATTAAAGTGTATGGGGTCTGTGTGTTTTCCCACGTAACCACTTTTTAATGCATATACACTTCTGTTCGGGAGGTCACTAAGCGGACTCCACAAATGCAGATGTGAATGGGGCCTTACAGTCTTAAATTTCAATGTATTATTGCCATATTAAAGGCCAAGTAAGCAGAAGATACCTCAAATTTTTCACCGCACATGACAGTTTTGGTGTTTTATGCTAGATGCACCAACTTACTACACCACCTCGTGATTGGCTTACTTTAGAGGGGTTGTCTACTTCATATGATTTTCATTTATTTGATTATATAATATCACTAGCTGTTACCCGCGACTTCGTCTGCGGTGATTGTAGAAGTGGGTATATACAGGCGTGGGTAAGGTTTTCGTAGTGTGTATAAGGTATGGGATATAAAATGTAACTTTGTATCTCGTTTTTGCTGCAATTCAAAGAATACGTGAGACTTTTGTGTTGAAGTTAATTTGTATTTGAGCTGCTATACGGTGTTGTGAGAAGCTTTACATAGTGACTTTGGGACAGAAGTATTTGAAGTTAACCCTTTCCCACCGATGGCATTTTTTGATTTTCGTTTTTGACTCCCCTCCTTCTAAGCCCCATAACTTTTTTATTTCTCCGCTCCCAGAGCCATATGAGGTCTTAATTTTTCCTGGGACACATTTTTCTTCATGATGCCACCATTATTTATTCTATATAATGTACTGGGAAGCAGGGAAAAAATTCAGAATGGGGTGGATTTGAAGAAAAAATGCATTTCTGCGACTTTCTTACGGGCTTTGGTTTTACGGCGTTCACTGTGCAACCAAAATGACATGTCCCCTGTATTCTGTGTTTCGTTACGATGCTGGTGATACCAAATTTATATGGTTTTATTTACATTTTGACCCCTTAAAAAAAATCCAAAACTGTGTTGAAAATATTTTTTTTTTAAAAGTCGCCATATTCCGACAGCCGTAACTTTTTTATACGTGCATGTACGGGATGTATAGGGCGTCTTTTTTTGCGGGACCGGGTGTACTTTGTAGTTCTACCATTTTCGGGAAATGTTATTGCTTTGATCACTTTTTATTAAAATTTTTATCAGAATCAAAACAGTGAAAAAATGACGGTTTGGCACTTTTGACCATTTTTCCCGCTACGGCGTTTATCGAACAGGAAAAATATTTGTATAGCTTTGTAGAGCGGGCGGTTTCGGACGTGGGGATACCTAACATGTATGTGTTTCACAGTTTTTAACTACTTTTATATGTGTTCTAGGGAAAGGGGGGGGATTTGAATTATTAATCCTTTTATTTTTTTATATTTTTTTTACTTTTTTAAAACTTTTTTTTTTGCATTTATTAGACCGCCTAGGGGTATTGTCATGGGTGGGCGGTGTCGCGGATTGTCAGAGCGATGGGGGTCGGCAAACATGGCTGCTCCGGAGCGTTAAAGAGAGCCTCCTGGAGTATCGTTAAGGTGAGGGGCAAAGTGGTAAAGTATATGTATATGTGATTGTGTGGGGTTAGGGGCGAGGCTGTAGAGGGCAATAGGAATTTTGTGGCTTGCTATGGTCCAAAGTGTGTGAGATTGCAGAGATGGTGGTGTGAGTTTGGGTTTTGTGGGGGTCCTGGCACAAACGTATGTGCGCTATTGTGACGAAAAGTAGCCTATTGTTTAATCGGGTGTATTAACTATGTTTGTGGAAAATTTCAGCCAAATCGGTGGAGCGGTTTTTCCGTGATTGAGGAACAAACATCCGAACATGCAAACATCCAAACACACAAACCCACAAACTTTCACATTTATAATATTAATAGGATTATTATTATTATTCTTGTTTTTGCACTTTTGTTTTTTTACTTCACCTTCTAAAAGCCATGACTTTTTCCAAGTTTTCATTCAACATGTGGCCCCCAATGGAGCATCATATGGTCATGCGTGCTGCCCTCACAACAGACATTCCCCATACGTCCAACACAGCAGCACAACAGATGGGGTCTTCCTGCCCCTGCACGCAATTAGGACAGGTGGAACTTTTGCTCAATCAATAACCTCCCCTATAAGAGGTCACCAGACCTCCCCCTCCACGTGTTTTTTTCTGTCCTGCGGACAGGGACAGGTGGTGGTGGGGGAGGCCGGTGTCCTCTCCCCCTGTGATGGTAATACGGTTACTTAGCTCTGTAAACCTCTCTGCCGGTGTGTGTCTCTCCGTGAGCTCGCTGAGCTGTTTGGACGTCCGGCCGGGGGATTTCCTAGGCGTGCGCGCTCCGGTCAGCTGGTTATCGGCAGTGGGGAGGCGCATGCGCAGTGCGCTCTCCCTTTCTCCGGCCGTGTGTCCCTCCGTCCCTGGCATTTCAGGGTCGGGGAAAGCGTGTGAGTATGTGTTGGAGGGGAGGTTTCCCCCTCATACAGAGCAAAGCAGGTAAGAGGTATACTAAGATGGATAAGTGGAAGTATTATTATTATTATGTTTATTCACAGAATCCTTCCCCACCTGCCTGGCTGGTGGGGCGGGGCCTGATCTCCCTCCCCTCTGGGAGGTATTTAAGATTCAGTTGCACTGTTACCTGATGCAGTGCAGACGTGGTTTGTGATTGCTGACACATACTGAGGAAAGTGAAAGGACCTTGCAATAAGTTTGAAGGTAGTGGTCGTCCTGTGGTTTCCAGCAAGGGGGCATGGTAAGGCGTATTGAAACAAATGTTATTTTCCCTTATAGATGTCTTCTTCATCCTCGGTATCTGAAGGACGTGGGGGAAGGTCGGCGCCTAGGCTCCGGCATTTACCATGCAGGGATTGCAAGACCCCCTTGCCGGATGACTATGATTTTTCCCGCTGTCGCCAGTGCCGGTCTTCACAGCCCGTGAAGTCTCAGATTGGTGAGGCGATGTCATGGGTGAAGGAGTTTGTGAAGGACTCAATGAGGGAGATGAAGGAGTCTCCCACCTAGCCAAACGACCACGCTTGGAGCTCCCCTCTGTCCCCTCCCCTAGGGAGGAGGAGTTCCAGGTCTTGGATGAGATCTCTTCGGATGAGGAGTCGGATGGGGCAGGTCCATCTTTCTCATTAGAAAAAATGCCAAAATTATTGAAGTTGGTACGCCCAGATAGAGGCGAGGAAGGGGATCCAAGAGCCCCAAGGGCATTTAAGGTAGAACCTTCAGTCTCAAGATGTATGGAGACATAATGGAGGAGACCGGAGAAATCGTTTTAGATTTCTAAGAAATTTCGTACTCTCTTTCCGGTGGAAGACGCGGAATTTAATCGCTGGGGGCCAACCCCGAGGGTTGACATGGCCGTGTCTAAATTGTCAAGACGTACAGTCTTGCCTTCGGATGATGGATCCAATCTCCAGGACGCAATGGATAGGCGGGCAGAGGGCTCTCTGCGCCGTATATACACAGCTGCAGCAGCACAGGCCTCAGTAGGAATCTCAACAGGGAAAGTGGTCCAGTTTCTTTGTGGAAACATAGCGTCTCTTCGCAGAGATATTGACGCAGGCGTTCCACGTGACGACCTCCTGACGTTTCTGACCTCCACATCCATGGCTGTCGATTATCTAGCAGAGGCGGCGCTCTACAATGTAAAAATTGCAGCAAAATCCATGGCGTTGGCGACGGCCGCAAGACGCCCACAGTGGCTCAAGCCCTGGAGAGCAAACAATACGTCCAAGTACAATTTATGTGCACTTCCGTACGAACCAGGTAGGCTCTTTGGGAAGGAGCTGGATGTTATTATGGAAGGAATGGCTGACAGCAAGGGGAAGAGTCTCCCCCAAGGTGCCAGAGGTAGTCCCGGTCCATCATATAGAGGGAGAGGATTCTCCAGAGGATACGGAGCCAGGGGCTCCTTTCAAAGACGCCCGGGGACCCAGGGCAGAGGAGCAGGTAAACGCACCTTTCGCGGGGAAGAGAAAAAGAAGCCTTTCTTCTGACGCCAACCCCTACGGGCTCCCCTCCCGCGGAGACACATCACCCTTAACAGTGGGAGGTCGGCTGGCCCATTTCACAGCAGCATGGGGTCGTCTCATTCAGGACCCATGGGTCCTCCAGCTCGTGCAGACGGGCTACGAAATAAAGTTTGTGTCTCTTCCACCCGACAAGTTTGTGAGTACCCGTGTTTTATTTGGTCAGAAGCAGATCCTTCTAGAGAACGCCGTTCAGGAATACCTGGACAAAGGCTCTCTAGAGCCAGTTCCTTTTGGCAGAATGGTCGACCGGAGTGTATTCTCCGGTGTTTCTGGTCCCCAAGACATCAGGGGGATGGAGGATGGTGGTCGACCTAAGATCTCTCAACCAGCATGTCCTCAAGTCTCGTTTCCGGATGGAAACTATCAGGTCTGTGATACCATTTCTGCAGCAGGGAGACAGCTTTGTCACCCTGGATCTAAGGGACGCCTATTTGCACGTCCTGATTTTCCCGCCACACAGGAGGTTCTTGAGGATCGCGGTTGTGCTGAACGGTACTCTGTGTCACCTACAGTTCACAGCTCTTCCGTTCGGGATTTCCTCGGCCCCCCACACCTTTACAAAGGTGGTGGCTCTGGTCGTTGCAGCACTCCGGCTCCAGGGGGTGTTTATTATACCGTACCTAGACGATTGGCTGTTAAAGGCCCACTCAGCAGAGGTTCTCGCTGCCCACTTAAGGACAACAGTTACCTTCCTAGAGGAATTAGGCTGGATGATCAATTGGAGCAAATCAACAAATGTCCCCACCACCAGAATCCAGTTCCTGGGATTCATTGTGGATTCTCAGAGGATAGAGATATCTCTTCCTCAGGCGCGGAAGGAGATTTGTCGGGCGGTGCAACATCTGGCGGTCACACGGAAGGTTCAAATAAGAACCGCAATGAAGGTCCTAGGTCTAATGTCAGCAACTGCGGATGCAGTGCCATGGGCGCTATGGCATATGAGGCCACTACAGAGCGAGATCCTCAAGGTCTGGAGCCGCAGCCCCTCAGGGCTGAAGAAGCCTATCCAGTTTGACCACCAGTACCCGTCGATCACTACGATGGTGGTCCCAGCTGAAAGACGGGATGTCCACGGTCCAGCCCGACTGGACCCTGTTGACAACAGATGCCTCCCTTGTCGGATGGGGAGCGCACCTGGGGGAGACCTTAGCACAAGGATCAAAGGAGCCATCTCTCTGGCGTTCAGTACCCAGGGACTGTCGCCACCTGGGTTTGTGAGGGCTCATTCGACCATAGCGGTTGCCGCATCTTGTGCAGAGAAGCACGCTGTCTCTCTGGACCTGTGCGGCGGCAACCTGGAGCTCCCACCTAACTTTTGTTAGGCATTACAGACTAGATAAGTTTAGCGAGGAGGCGACTGCCTTTGGTCGCTCAGTTTTGACGTCAGTATGTCAGGAAGTCCCACCCTAGGGGGATTTTTCTTGCTACCTCCCCATCTGTTGTGCTGCTGTGTTGGACGTATGGGGAATGGAGGATTATGTAGATAATCTGTTTTCCCATAGTCCAAACAGCAGCACAAAGCTCCCTCCCTATATATTTGTTGGGTGACATTCTGAAGGATTTCGGAAATTTATACTTTATAATTAACACGTGGAGGGGGAGGTCTGGTGACCTCTTATAGGGGAGGTTATTGATTGAGCAAAAGTTCCACCTGTCCTAATTGCGTGCAGGGGCAGGAATACCCCATCTGTTGTGCTGCTGTTTGGACTATGGGAAAACAGATTATCTACATAGTCCTCCAATCTCACTTCAATGCTCCATTGCAGATTTTATGAAAAATGTTGGTCAATACAGAACATCATGCGGCCCCATTTTGTCTGCCTGGCGCAGCATAGAAATTGACAAAGCTAGTTCACACGGGGCAAAGTGGTCAGGATTTTGATGCGGAGTCTGCTTCAAAATCCTGCTGCCTCCCATTGAAATCAATGGGAGTTGGTCATTTCCTTTTTCCGTGAGCAGTTTGTTTCCTCTCGCAGAAAAAAGAAGCGAGCTGCCCTTTCTTCAGGCGGATACTGCGGCTGATTCAGCCGCGTTGTCCGCCTCCTGACACCACTCTCCAGACTAGGCCCATTCATTTGGGACTAATCTGGAGCGGAAAGCCGCAACAGAATGTGTTCACATGGAACCCTGTGTGAACTAACCCTTACATGGTGGGCAACGATCAGACCAGTTACTGAGAACTCATTCCCAATAACTGGCCTATGTAAATACACATACGATCACGCGAGTAATGGCCCAAATACTCCATTGTTGGGTTATCAAATTATTGATGTTTATATAAAAATCACTACTGTAGGCAGCACATTGCAAATAAGACAATATGATACATAAATGCAAACCGTTGGATGAATCATTTGTTCATTTCCATGCAACAACAATCAAAGTTTGGGAGCGACCTTTGCTGAGGAGCGTCTGTCATTGCTGCTGGGTCGAGCCATAAGAAAGCAATTTACAGTACAGGTGGAGTCCTGAAAGTTGGCATCATGTCTAACAAAATAAACCCTCATACAAATGCATGAACAGAAATATATTAAAGTTATTATGGCTATTGCAATAAGAGAAGTAGAAAACAGAAAAGTAAAAATAGAAATAGGTCTGGTCCTGAAGGAGTTAATGCGCAGAGCCTTGCAAGTCACAGCTCACAAGCAGTGCACTGCGCCATGTCTATAATCCCTGGTAAAGTGACACCAGACACAAACATTAATCCACTGCCAAATTCTTAGGACGGGAGAGTCAATTTGCACAGATGAAGAGTTCCAGATTAGGAGATTATGGGACACATTGCATAACGCAGGTTTGATAAGAGTGTGTGCACCTGCACCACACACTCCAGTATGAAGCTAAGCGGCTTACTGTCTGACTCTGCCCCCGGCTCCATGGTGTCAGCTGCTGCACATACAGGACATGTCATGGACTCTCCTCAGCCTGGAACCTCCTGCAGCCTGCGGCTAACCATTGTTATCCATGACTACCGCAGTAAGCGCGGCCTGTGCGAGCAAAGCCAATAGCCCAGAGCTGCACGCCTGCCTCCGCACACTGCCGGCCACTCTCCGCTCTTGTGCTGCCTCAAGACGACACTTTCTTTTCCTTCATATCTACCCTTTTCCCCAGAGTCCCAAGTCCCAGGCCCAAGTGTTTGTTTGAAGTAAGAAAGCTTTATTAGTTACGGATCTGAGACACGAAATCCCTGTACCGAGAATCCGCGCTTGTATCCTGGAGACAGCTGTACACCGGGGAGGTTATAGGTACACAGATGGCAGCCAGAGGCACAGGATCAGCATTATTAATAGCATGATAAGGATTGAACATTGTAGTTTATTGATGAAGTAGACGTGTCAGTCACCCTGTTGTGCAGAAAGTCTCTGCTTCACCTGGGCACTCTGTCACTTACAGGTGTCACTCAGGCTCCTGAGTTCATTGCTTATAACAGTAACCTGCAGTACGTGTTCCCAGAGGTTATGTCCCCAAAGCTAACAACCACTGCTATTACATGCTTCAGTGCATGCATGCAGGCAGGGCCGTTTTAACACATTGGTGGGCCCAGTACAAAGATTTTATAAATGGTCCCCCCATCACTACCCCTTAGAAATATCTGACTCGCACAAATTATAATGCCATGTCAATGGCTTCCACATGGCCTAATGACCCTTATTAGTACCTCATACACTATGGTGTCTCTTTAGTGCCCCTCACACTATCAAAAGCCCCTGCAGAGACATCAGATATTAACAGGTCTACCAGTGCCCTCTGCCCCAACCCGGGCGGCCACTTATAATGTCCCCCTCCAGGTTGCCCCCACATATAACGCCCCCCTTTTCTGGTTTCATGTAAAGTAGGATGTCCTTTTTCTAATTTGCCCCACAGTATAATGTCTCCTTTCCAGTTTAACCCCCCCCCCCCCCCTCCCCAGTATCATGTTCTCTTTCCATGTTGCCTCCACAGTATCATGTCTCCTTTCCAGGATGCCCCACCCAGTGTCAATGACATAAAGAGAAAAAAGAACACCTAAGGGTAAGTTCACACTGAGTTTTTTTGGTTAGGATTTTGAGGCTGTATCCGCCTCAAAATCCTGACCAAAAAGACGGCTCCCATTGAAATCAATGGGAGCCGCTCAGGAGCTTTTTCCAGGAAAAAGAAGCGAGATGCTCATTCTTGAGGCCGGTTTGCCTCGCGATTCGGCTTGAAGACACTCCCTCCTCCAGACTAGGCCCATTCATTTGGCCTAATCCAGAGCAGAATGCGTGGCTGGATGCTGGTGCAGTGCACCGGCATTCAGTCACAGCTACCTGTTTTCTTGGTCTGGAAGTTGAGGCGGCTTCTGCCTCAGGTTCTGGACCAAAAAACCCTTTGTGAACTTAGCCTGAGTTCACGCTGAGTTTTTTGGTCAGGATTTTGAGGCGGATTCTGCCTCAAAATCAGCCTCCAAAAAAAAGCCTCCCAATAGAGTTCTATTGGGAGGCTTTTTTTGAAGGCGGATTCTGCCTCAAAATCCTGACCAAAAAACTCTGTGTGAACTCAGTCTAATACTCACCTTTTTCCTGTTTTCCCTGTTGTCTTTTGTCTCTGCTGCCGCCAGCTTCTGGGAGTAACAGGCGCAATGTACATGCCGTCACTACATTACGCCTACTGCTTCCAAGTAGTACATTGGGGCCGCCCATGCCTGCACAATAGAGCCAGAGTACCCAGAAGGAGGTGACATTCTGTACCCTGACGGTCTTGCCCGAAAGACAGGTAAGTATGATGGAGTAGTGGGGGGTTCTGGAAAAAAAACGTCACTGGAAAATTGGTAACTGTGCACATTAAAGGACACTGACTGTTGATGGCTTTTTTACAGCTTCTTTATGTGTAATGAAAGTAACTTCTGTCACAGAAATGTCTGAACCAATGTATAAGCAATGCTACCTCCGATGCCGCCCCTGCTACCTCTTGTGTCACCGTCTCTACCTCGAAGATTGTAAGATCTTGCGAGCAGGGCCCTCAGTCCCATTGTGTGAATTGACTATTTCTTTGTTATGTATCTTTTTGTCTGCACTTGAATCTACATTTTTTAAAGTGTTGCGGAATATGTTGGCACTAAATAAATAAAATGTATTATTATTATTTGTTATTATTATTCTATGTACCTGAGGCCCCACATTGCAGAAACTCAGCTTTTTTGTTACAGATTTTGCTGCGTTTTTGTTTGTTTGTTTTTTTTGAAAAAAATATAGGAAGTACTTCTCTCTTCTGCTCAATCCTCTCCAGGCTTTGGCTCAAAAAACTGCAGCAAAATGTCCAACAAAAAAAAACTGGGGCCTCAGCCCAAGAGCTGGTGTGTTCTAGTGGTAGCGGGGTCACAAAAGTCTACCACATCCCCGCTGACTGTTCTCTCACTGTAAAATAGCAGTTTGAGATTATGCTGTTTGTGGAGAGGTCACCACTGAGGTCTTTGATTGGCTGCAGTGGTCATCTGGACACAAACAGGACCTCACTGCTGATATTAGCCAGGGGACTTGTAAACAGAAGCCGCCGCTGTAAATAGAGGATCAGTAAGTAATAATGGAGAAGTAATGTTTTTCATCTTACGCCCCCTATCTGCAGCAAAATCAAATGGGGAAAAGACAAACAACCAGACAATCCCTATAAGGATAAGTTGTGATACAAGATGCAGTCAGTGGACAAGAGTAGCCACTGTTTCTGCTGAAAGCCAGACCATTTGTTTAACCTTAGACAAACCCTTTGAAGGAAGTCTAAACCTCCCCAAGTATATTTCCTGTCACCATCACACTACAGAGCACATTAGTAATAAACTTGAAGAAAAATTATTAATAAATGTTCTTTAGAAAGTTGGAGGGGGTCACGGGGTGCTTATGTTTAAAATATAGATGTATCCTGTACAACTCCTTTAACCTGGGAAGACTTAAAATGTATGGGTAATAATGACTGTATGACTATAATGACCAATATAGACTAAAATTGTTCTTTAAGTGGTTGTTCAACCATCAATCTACTTCTTTCTAATGTGTATGGCCATTTCTTAGTGACGACTTTGCTAAGGACGCTTGCTTAAACATCATAACCTTTGTTTCATTTATTCTTGATCGTTGATTAGATGACCTTGATGAACTTGATATTCTTTACCTTATCAGCGGTTTATCTGTGCAGAAGGAATGTAGGTTGTAGTCATACTGGTCTTTGTAACAAAAATAGTTAAAGTTCATAGCTAACATGATAAATATGCATAGCACGCTTGAGTCAACAAAGTTTAATGGTAATGTATCCTCTCACCTACTGCCTGTATCCAGGTTATAGCTTGCACATTGGCTGCTGGCCAGCTACTTATTGTATAAAACAGAATTAAGACGTGTGTAAGGGGAGATTGTATAGCTGGGTAAGTAACTGGCTCAGCGATAGGAAACAGCATGGACATTAATGTTACTCAGATTGGGTCACAGTTACCAGTGGAAAGCCATAAGGGTCAGTTTCGAGCCCACCTTTTTTGCGTTATATTTATTAAGGACATTGTAGAGGGATAGCAAATTAAAAATTCTATATTTGCAGAGAACACACTTGGGAATAAAATAAGGGTATGTTTTCATGTCCAGGTTTCTGATGCAGTTTTTAAAATCTAAACCTGGTGTGTATCAAAAATGTGAAGGACATATTAAAAACAAGTGATACTTCCCCTCTATTTTGAATCCATTCCTGGTTTTGGTTTCAGAACTACAACAAAGAACCTGAACATGAAAACACACCCTAAGGCTAGAGCTATGTAGTAGGACGCAGAAAAAAAAAGCGCTGTGGGAAAAACAGCGGTGCAAACTCATCGTGGTTTTCCCACAGTGCTTTTCACATAAATTCTGCAGAGTTTGCTTCTGTGGACTTTCTTCTTCAATTATACAGTACCTATATAGAGAAATGTCAGTGCCTCTGTAGGTTTAATTGACATGCTGCGATTTCAAAAAAACACAACATTTTTGGAAATCGCAGCATTTCCGCTAGGCATAATTTTCTGCAATGTGTGGATGGGATTCGTATAGGAAATGGTTTTTGCTGCAGCATCTCCGCCATTGCCAAACCGTGACGTTTACACCATGTGGCCTAAGATAGAACAAGCGACCCACATTGAACATTTTATTTCTACCCATAGATCACACAGTCCTTCTGGGTAACATACTATATTATATAAGAGGATCTGAGAATAAACAGATTCAGATAAAGTCTTATAGTAAATTGGAGACAGAGCTCATATTTCAAAGAGCTGCAATGTTTGTCCTTTGTATTCCAAGTTTTTATAAGTTCCATAAACTTATGTAATGACATATGAAATTATTCTTTATTACCTAACACTGAAATGTTTTATCAGTGTTATTAAAAAATACATAAACTACTTAAATGGATATTCATTTTACAAAAAGCGATGTCCTATTTGTTGGGTGAGGGGGGTGACTGATGGAATCCCACTTTACCCGGAATCTCCTCATGCAAAGACATGCTTCTGGCCAGCCACTGTGAATGGAACTGCAGCACAGACCTATTTAAGTGAATAAGGCCCGGGCAGGTGTAGGAAAAAAAAAAAAAGACACTCGCCTGTCCCTGCTGCAGTCTGTTCAGTTGTGCCGTAGTCCACTCCATCTCACCTAACTGCTGATATCAATCAGTGGACTCTGTAGAGGGATCGGTGATGTCAAAATCATCCACTGAAGCCACAAATTGGTCTCAGTGGTCATAAGGGACCGAGTCACAACACAACCAAACAGACTGCAGCGTGGACAACAGAGCTCTAGGGACAGGCAAGTATGTTTTTTGTTACACCTGCCACAATTCCTAAACAACCCCTTTAAGGTGTGTACAGACTCTATACGGGACTGGCAGGACTGGCTAACTACGTAATATGCCTCTGTCTAGGTCACTCAGGCAAATCTTTCTGACATATGGACTGTTTTTTTTCTGGCTCGAACACAGTCAGCTCCAAGGTATATGACCATTTTAATCCCTCACTGGGAGTCATTTTCTATGGCCTCGTTCACATCTGCGTTTGTATTCCGTCCGGGGGAGTCAGCATGAGGAGCCCCCCCAAACGGAATACCGAACGCAACTGCAAGCAATGTGCCAGAGAAAGTACACGGACCACATAGACTATAATGGGGTCCGTGTGCTTGCCGCAAGATCTCCGCAGGGAAAATTCACAATCTACTTTCCTGCCCGCATGATTCGTGCAGGCAGCGCACGGCAAGCACATGGACCCATTTGTAGTCTATGGGGTCTGTGTGCTTTCACTTCACACCGCTTGAAAATGCGTTCGGTATTCCGTTTGGGGGGTCCAATGTGGACTCCCCTGGACGGATTACCAAATGCAGATGTGAACCAAGCATATCACTGATTTAGGCTCACTAGATAGTGTTTCCCTGTTTTTCTTTTTCTCTCTTTGGATTTCTGTCTCTGACCACAACAATGATGACTAGAGACTGTGGTCATTATGCTTGGAAGTAATGTCAATTGGCCAATGAAGATAGGAAGACATCAAATTCACAAGTATCACTTTTATACTTGAAACATATTTTGAAAGAATTTTTGGTGTTGATGTTTTTAATCTTCCATGTCATTATCTATATTTAAAAAATGTAGGCATACTTTTTGTACATGGAGGAGAGTAATCTGTGAAATCAGATATTGTGATTGATGGATTCTGTGTCTTAAATACTTAGAGATGAATGCTGTGATCATCAGTGACATAAGGGAAGTGGCTGCTGCAGAGAAAACTATAGAAAACAGGAAGTCTCAGCTTGTTTGACTTAGTGGCCAGAGTCAGAACTGCAGCACTTTAGCATTTTTATACTATAGATAACATTAGAAATATTTTAAAATTTAACAAAAAAATTCTTAAAAATATGTTTAACATAACACTTGATTCTTCTGATGACCTATTACCTTTACTATTACAGGACACTGCAGATGGAGTGTCATAAACTAGCAAATTAAAATTATATTTATTTTGAACTGCTGGAACAGAATGTGAACAGCTGCTATGCTGGTTATAGTTTTTGTGATATTTTACTGTTACTTGTATATTTATCAAACATGTTCTCTGTTTTATTACAGTTATGAAAAAGGCTCTGGTTACACATTAACAATACAAAATCTAAACTCTTGGCGTCTTTATTGTTTAGTATACAGGTGAATGAACTGATAAGATCTGTTTTCATCTTAAATCAATATTGTTAAGTACAAAAGTAAGTGGGTTGTGTATACAATGTTTATGTTAAAATGTCATTAATGACTTTAATACTTGGGTATTTACTGTGTGAAATAGTTAGATATTGTATAATGAGTTGTGTCTAGTTGTGTTTTGGATTTTGTCTGTCATTGTTGTAGTGGGACGATGAGCCAATTTATCAGTAAGGCTACAAGCACAAGACCATAGTGGCTTTGCTGTCTGCAAATATTGATCATCAATCCGCAAAAAACATTTCAGTATATTATCCACAATCACAGATCTGCAAAATTACTTGTATGGATCACTACATTTGTGTTGGGTGCGTGGGTCCTAAATCTCGCTGAACTGAGGCTTTTCTGTGTCCAGTAGGCTAGGTTCACACTAGCGCTCAGTCTCCATTTGGGGATTCTGTCCTCTATTCTGCTTGAAAAATGTGGAGAGAAAAGTCCTGCAAGCAGTACTTTTCATTTTTCAGAAGGAAAACCGGCAGACCCTATTATACTCTAAGGGGTCTGCAAGTTTCTGCGAGTAATCATTCTTTAAGTGGATTGGGTTTCCGTTTTTCGGGACCCGAAGCAGACCAGAAAAATCACGAAACCCCTTGGATGCCGTGATCATGTTTGATCGCTGCATCCAATGGGTTAAATAACCCCATCGGAACTCAGCTCCAATGGGGGAGGGGTTAAGGAGCAGGTGTTAGCTGTCTGAAACCTGAGCTAATGTGGTCCTTACCTGGCACCCCAGGAGACAGTTTCCCTGTAAACCTTTAACAGATTTCCACTGTTGTCACTCCTAACTCTCTTGTCTATTCCCTTGATTGTATGGGACACATTGTGAGAATATGAATGAGTGAGTATAAGTGGATTATTGCTCAGTGCTTTTCTCCAATCTTTTGCCTATACAAGGCTGGTTTGTTTTTGAGCACAATTAACCCCTGAGGAGTCAGGGTGGTTTGGATACCCTGACGAAACATGCATGTCGGGTGGCATGCTCAATTCTTTTAATATCTATTCACCTTGAGTGCTAAACAGGTTTTTTCTATAGGGTAGCCATAATATAGGGAGAGGTTCCTCTCAGGGCATTCACCATTAGAGCAATGTTCCTGAGATAGGTTGTAGGGTCTAATAGTATTACATCTTGTCTAGTTATCCCCCTTAACACCCTGTATCTAATTTCTTGGCTTCTATACCCTTGGCCCCCATTACATTTGGTTTAACCTGTATGTGTACCAGTGTGTTATTACTAGCAACCTCTTTTCACCACTTCACGCAACTTCATCTGAATGGTGAGTGTTATTGGTTTAATTTTATGGAGGCTGCCGTGCCTGTGTAATATTGTATCTATTTACACATTGGTTCACAGTTTTCCCTCCCTGTCCAAATTTTATAGATACTATTAATGCATATTTATTAAAAGTTATGTTTTAGCTTTTATACATTTCTATTCCCTTTGGTGGCTTACATCCTGAGGTCAATGAGCATGAGCCACAAAACTGACAGGAATAGGACTTTTCTGAGTTTTACTCATGCCCCATACACAGGACCGTGAAAATACATAGTCATGTGTATGGGCCATGGAAACAAATCGGTCAGTGTGCTAGCCGTGAAAAATACACAAGAACCCTGACTACGCACATAGTCATCAGCACAGAGTCTAAAATACAATAATAATCCTAATCTATATATAGCTACATAATGAATTAGGCTACAAATGCTGCAATAATTCTAAACCAGGTGTGCTTATTTTTTGGGTAAGCGGAGGTAAACTATTTTATTGCATGTACTGTATTAATCGTGGACTGAACAATAACCCTATTCTAATTACTCTTATAAAAATAACTGTACACAGTATGTGCTCTTATAAAATATTTATAGAAGCACTCCTTGTAAAAGGTTCATTTTTAATTCTCATTTAATAATACATATGGTTCTGGAGGAAAATGTAATATACTTTATTTAAAAATGTTTTCTGTTTTAAAAACCTTTCTAAAGTCCCTGCCACAAGATGTCACCCTTCTAGGTAATTTGCACATCTTTCTTTGTGTCTAGGATCTCTTTAACTACATCATAACCTGAATCTGGAGTCCAGTGTCTCTTTATGGACTTTTTGTGGTCACATGGGATTTTCTCACCCATTTGTTA
The DNA here is from genome assembly GCF_031893055.1 of Leptodactylus fuscus. NCBI lineage: Eukaryota > Metazoa > Chordata > Amphibia > Anura > Leptodactylidae > Leptodactylus > Leptodactylus fuscus. The sequence goes on from NC_134267.1 coordinate 142,137,701, forward strand.
CATTAGTTGCTATTTTACAGATCTCAATTACATATAAAGAAACCTGTAGTCGTAATAATGGATGGGGCTCTGCATTGTACACTCCCCCTGCCTTAGGAAAAAATGTAAAATGTGTTACAGTAATTATTAGTAGGCTGCCTCAGGTTCCGGTCCAAAATGCAGGGTAGCTGCAACTGGATGCCAGTGCAGTGCATTCTTTTTTTCCAGGACCCGGAAAAAACGGCTCCCGGAAAAAAAGAAATTACTGGCTCCCATTGAAATCAATGGGAGCTGTCTTTTTGGTCAGGATTTTGAGGCGAATTAGGCCTCAAAATCCAGACCAAAAAAACTCTGTGTGAACTCAGCCTAAGGGCTCATTCACACTACGTATACGGCAGCTTATTCTGAACATAAAACACGTTCAGAATAAGCGGCGTATAAAGCAGTTCCATTCATTTCTATGGGAGCCGGCATACGAGCGGCTCCCATGGCATGAGCCGTATACGCCGGCACTTCCCATTCACTTCAATGGGAGTGCTCGTAGTGAAAAAAGCAGCCCATTCATTTCTATGGGGAGCGCTCGTATGCCAGCTCCCATAGAAATGAATGGAACTGCTTTATACGCCGCTTATTCTGAACGTGTTTTACGTTCCGAATAAGCTGCCGTATATGTAGTGTGAATGAGCCCTTAGAGTAAAGTTCAGATACCCTTTAAAGGGAATCTGTCAGCTCCTTCTCACCCATCCAAAATATCACTAGTACTTCATGGTGCCTCTCATTAAGTACAACAAATTATGTAAATATCAAAATTGGGCAATAATCAGTACAAATATATGGACAGGAGAGATGCATAAATTATGATCCATCTCCATAGTACAAAATAGAAACAAGTGGGGGGAAGTTACCATGTGCTGATAAAATTGTCTTAAATCCAGTACGTAATACCAGTTATAACAGACAATCTGGGAAGTATATAATACAAAACACAAGGTAAGTATAAAAGTAAGCTTACAGATAGTGCAAATATAAATAAAGCTGCATAAATAACAACCAGCCAAGTAAACATGGTCAGCTATAAGATACTGTCAGCTTACCCAGAGACATGTTTGAGCAACATGGATTCCCCCCCACCACCACTTGTCTCTACTTGTAGTCTGGAGATAGGTCATATTTTATGCATCTCTCCTGTCTATATTTGTACTGATGGATGTACAATGCCCAAATTTGATATTTACATATGTTGTTGTATTTAATAAAGATTTTTTCATATTTTATATATATGTTTTGCTCATGGAACTTCTCGTATTGTTTGCACTTCCAGTTTTCATAGATATGTGGAGGTAGTGGTTGTACTAATTTCCATAGAGCCGCACCTGTGTGATAAGCAGGACAAATGAGGTCACTCACTGCTCTCACTGTTATCTACAGCTCTGAGGCAGGACAATCAGTTCAGATAATTGCAGATTGCTGATAAAGCCTGTTATTTCTCTATGTAAACACACAGATAACACAGAGTCATTCTAGAAGCATATGCATATTATATGATCTGCATTTATGTTAGATTTCTAGCAATCATAATAAGTATTGTGATAATTCATAGTGTCCTTATCATCAAGGTGGAGGCAAGGTTGCTGAAACAGTGAGGTGGGAAAACCCCCTTTTACACATGCGCTTTCTGAAGACACACGTTTTGCATTTTCGATCAGTGTTAGTAATTTTCATTTTTGTAGAACACACACATCGCATGCATTAACATGACCATAGAGCTGGTATGTAACAGCACACTAAATGTGCAACTCTGCAGCCAAAAACTGCATTAGTTTGAGATCCCATGTTTTTACCATCACAGCAAAATGGATGGAATTCTAGCAAATCCACACTTTACAGAAAAATACATACAGTGGACAAAACCGTTGCAGTTTAAGAAATTGCAGCATATTAATTATACCTACAGAAACACCGTCGGTTTCCCTATGGGTATTACTGAAGCACAAAGTCCACAGATGAAACCTGTGCGAACTTTCTGTAAAAAGTGCTGCAGGAAAAACTGTGATGCATTGCAGGCGCAGTTTTTTCCACAGTGCTTTTTTGCTGCAGGAAGCTACGTGGGGCCTTAGCCTTAAAGTGGTAGTCCGCTTTCAGACCAATACTGAGAGTCAAATGTTTTTATTTGTACAGTGAAAAATTATACAATTTTGCAATGTACGTTGTGTATCAATTCCTCACAGTTTTCTAGGTCTCTGCTTGTTGTTATTCATTCTGCTTCACAAAATAATAAAGAGGCGATGTATAACAGATAGACATTCCAGTATAAATACTAAAGAATATAGAGGGGCGAGTCACTACTAATGGGAGTGCTTAAAAAAAACAAAAAAAACAACTTCAGGCTAAGGCCCCACGCGACGATATACAGCACTAAAGCGCTGCAGGAAAAACCACGGTGGGAACGTATTGCGGTTCTTCCTGCAGCGCTTTAAACAAAGTTCTCGGGAGTTTTCTTCCGCGGACTTTCTGTTACAATTATATCTACAGGGAAGCCACTGGCATTTCCGTAGATATAATTGACATGCTCAGATTTCCAAAATCACGCCAGTTAAGGACCAGGTCAATTTTCAATTTTGTATTTCTGTTTTGCCTCCCCACATTCCAAGAGCCATACATTTTCACTTCACAGAAATACATGATGGCTTATTGTTTGCAAAACAAAATGTACTTTGTAATGGCACCATTCAATATCCTGTGCAATGTACTGGGAAGTTAGAAAAAAATTCAGAATGAAGTAAAATTGGAAAATTAAACGCATTTGCGCTAATTTCATATAGGTTTAATTTTTATGGAGTTCACTGTGTGGTAAAAAATGCCGTTACCTGTATTTTGTGTATCAGTACGATCACAGCGATACCAAATTTATATGGTGTTTGTATGTTATTTTGATACCTTTTTAACCCCCTCCCGCTGATGACATTTTTTGATTTTCGTTTTCGACTCCCCTCCTTCTAAACCCCATAACTTTTTTTATTTCTCCGTTCCCAGAGCCATATGAGGTCTTAATCTTTTGGGACAAATTTTTCTTCATGATGCCACCATTAATTATTCTGTATAATGTACTGGGAAGCTGGAAAAAAATTCATAATAGGATGGATTTGAAGAAAAAAATGCATTTCTGCGGTTTTCTTACAGGTTTTGGTTTTACGGCGTTCACTGTGCAGCCAAAATGACATGTCCCCTGTATTCTGTGTTTCAGTACGATTCCGGGGATACCAAATTTATATGGTTTTATTTACATTTTAACCCCTTAAAAAAATCCGAAACTGTGTTAAATTTTTTTTCTAAAAGTCGCCATATTCTGACAGCCGTAACTTTTTTTTATACATCCGTGTACGGGGATGCATAGGGTGTCTTTTTATGCAGGGCGGGGTGTACTTTTTAGTTCTACCATTTTTGGGAAATGCTATTGCTTTAATCACTTATCAGAATCAAAACAGTGAAAAAACGGCAGTTTGGCACTTTTGACTATTTTTCCCGCTACAGCATTTACCGTACAGGAAAAATATTTATAGATTTGTAGAGCGGGCAATTTCGGACACATGGATACCTAACATGTATGTGTTTCACAGTAGTTAACTACTTTTATATATGTGTTCTAGGGAAAGGGGATGATTTAAATTTTTAATACTTTTTTTTAAAAAAAAATGTATATTTTTTTTTGCATTTATTAGACCCCCCTCCCCCCCCCTAGGGGTCTTGAACCATAGTTAAGCACCCGACATGCACCGTACTAGTACGGCAGATGTCGAGAAAGGGTTAAAAAAAATTAAAAAATTTCAAAATAGATTTAAAAAATGTGGTCGCCATATTCTTTTTATGTGGAAAAAGATGACATTTTTGTTGATACCATTTGAGAGGTCTGATGGTTTGATCACTTTTTATTCTTTTTTTTTTTTAGAAGGCAAAGTGTTGCTACACCATTCACCGTATGGGATAAATATTTTAATAGTTCGGGTGTCTTTGAGCACAAAAAAACCTGAAGTGTTTTTTTTTTAACTTTTGTTTATTTTTATATGTGATCTAGGAAAAGGGTTTGTTTTTTTTGTCTGATTGCTCATACTATTCACTAATAGTAAAATCTCTTGACTTCTATTACACGCTGTTAACCACAATAATGACATGGCTGGGAGACTTCAATAGTCTCCCGGCTGTCAAGGCAACCAATCAGTCAAAGATGGCGGGGCCCATGGCATCTGTGCACCTTAGATGCCGCAGTCAGTTTTAACCCACTGCTGTTAGTGGCTGTATTATACAGCTGGCATCTGCCGTGGATGGAGAGGCTCCATATATCCCTATGCACCCAAAGATGTACTATTACATCCTTGGTTGTTAAGGAGTTAAAATAGCCTAATCTACAAACCTCTAAACACCAGTGTTTTTCAGCCACTGATATGCATCTCATTTATGAATACTATGAGCCACAGATCAAACTATAGTGCTGATCCTAGGTTCACCCTGTCTGGGTCATAGAGGTCCAGAACAGTCCATTTATCTAAATCAGAGCTTGTTCTTTAACCCCTTCCTGCCGATGGAATTTTTTGATTTTCGTTTTTGACTCCCCTCCTTCTAAACCCCATAACTTTTTTATTTCTCCACTCCCAGAGCCATATGAGGTCTTAATTTTTGCGGGACAAATTTTTCTTCATGATGCCACCATTAATTATTCTATATAATGTACTGGGAAGCAGGAAAAAAAATTCAGAATGGGGTGGATTTGAAGAAAAAAAATGCATTTCTGCAACTTTCTTACGGGCTTTGGTTTTACGGCGTTCACTATGCAGCCAAAATGACATGTCCCCTGTATTCTGTGTTTCGGTACGGTTCCAGGGATACCAAATTTATATGGTTTTATTTACATTTTGACCCCTTAAAAAAAAATCCAAAATGTGTTAAAAAAATTTTTTTCTAAAAGTCGCCATATTCCAACGGCCGTAACTTTTTTATACGTAAGTGTACGGGGATGCATAGGGCGTCTTTTTTTGCGGGGCCGGGTGTACTTTTTAGTTCTACCATTTTCGGGAAATGTTATTGCTTTGATCACTTTTTATTCAAATTTTTATCAGAATCAAAACAGTGAAAAAACAGCGGTTTGGCACTTTTGACTATTTTTCCCGCTACGGCGTTTACCGAACAGGAAAAATATTTTTATAGATTTGTAGAGCGGGCGATTTTGGACGCGGGGATACCTAACATGTATATGTTTCACAGTTTTTAACTACTTTTATATGTGTTCTAGGAAAAGGGGGGCGATTTGAACTTTTAATACTTTTTATATTTTTTTGCATTTATTAGACCCCCTAGGGGTGTTGAACCCCAGGGGGTCTGATCACTAATGCAATGCATTACATTGCTAATGCATTGCAAAAAATCATCCTTTCTTTTGCAGGCTGCATAGACCAGCCTGCAAAAGAGAGGATTTGCAGACAAGCCTGGGAGCTTTGTACAGGCTCCCGGCTGTCATGACAACATGACGTCGGCCCTGGAGCATGCTCCAGGAGCTGGCGATCCCGGGCAAAATGGCGGCGCCCATGCGCCTTTGACCACGGCGCCGGAGGGGTTAATGCCTCCGATCGGTCCGGGGACCGATCGGAGGCATTAGAGCCGATTGTCTACTGCTTAAAGCAGTAGACACCCGGCAGCTATGGCGGCCGCCCGGCTCCCGGGCGGTCGCCATAGTTACAGACCCGACATGCGCCGTACTATTACAGCGCATGTCGGGAAGGGGTTAATTAGCTCCTTGTACTCAATTCAGTGTTGATGTATAGGAATATTGAGCAGATATAGTTATAGATCATCTCCAACAGGACACCACATATATTAGTTAAAAGGGTTGGCCACTTCTGTATCAATTCCTCCTGGTTTTCTAGATCTCGGCTTACTGTCATTCATTCTGTTACTTCTAGTGGATAAAACTCTGACCATGGTCATGTGATTTATGGTTCATGGTCATGTGATGAGTACACAGGTGCACAGCTGATTACCAGGCAGATGTCTGATTATTGTGCTGTGACAATAACGAGCGGCACCTGTGTGCTCATCACATGACCATGGACCGTAAATCACATGACCATGGTCAGAGTTTTATCCACTAGAGGTAAGCAGAATGAATGACAGCAAGCAGAGATCTAGAAAACCGTGAGAAATTGATACAGAAAGTATATTGGAAAATTGTATATCTTTTTATTGTACATTTGTTTTTCAATATTGGTCTGAAAGTGGCCAACCCCTTTCATTTATCTTAGATGTTTGTAGATTGGACTATATGAACTGATTACTAATAAAGTTGTGTTTAGCGCTCCCATGAAGCAATGACTAACCCCTCCTTCTTACTTCCAGTGAATAAGGCTCAGTCCATGGTCATGTGATGGGTACACAGCTCGTTACAAGGTAGATGTTTGATTATTCGGCTGTGACTATGACTGGTTGACGCCATGAAACACAGATGTCAAGGTCTTCAGAAACAACAGCCATGGCCCTACATATTACTTCAGTAATTCAATGTAAAGTGAAATCTACTTTTTTTTTTTTTTTTATTTTAAACATCCTGATATTCCTTTAGGGATTGAGTCTGAGTCCAAGTATCAGAGAAATGTAAAGTTAAAAAAAAAAAAAAAAAAAATCCTTTTCCATGCTGATATGCAAGTACAGTATCCAAATCTATAAAGGATCTATACGCTATTATCCTGATTAACCCCAGTGATCATGTAGAAATCTTAATGGAACGCTCATGAGAGTTAACCTTAATAAAGTAATAAATCTTGTTTTTATTTATAAATGTCACGGGCACTTACACTTTAAGGAGTGCAGAGGACTGCCCACTGATGTAAAAATCGACAGGCAACAGGAATACGGTCCCAGAGTCCTAATTCACAATGGAAAGTTTAATCCGTGAGCAAGGAGTAACTTTCCCATTATTTTCTTGTCACAAAATAGAAAACATTAAAAATATATACATATTTTAATTAAATACAAACATATACCAAGCATGGTAGAAAACTTCCTACCAATTAGTGAGCCTAATTCAGATTGTATTGTTCATCTGAAAGCTCAATACTATACAGTAACACTTCTCGTATGTGTCCAGTTCAGAATGCTAGTTTCTTCATCATAAGGTAAATGCGGGAATCAACCTCAAATCCGTGCAGGTTATTAGCATCTCCTTGTAGTCTCATTAACAAACCACCATAGGATACATAGGCAGACCTATAGAAGCAAATACACAACAAGTTTACCGTATACTGTATTACAAATCTAAACATGAAACAAAGAAGCATGCAACATTGCTAAAGATACTAAAATAAAGTGCTTACAGGCGAGTGGCAGCTTCTGTGGATGTTTCATCTCCTTCTATCCGATAAACCTTTCCATACATAACATATTCAAACTGGTCAGCTCTAGGCAAAATTATACAAAAAGAGTCAGCTGTGATGGGTTAAACAGTCCAAAATATTTCAACAGACAGTGCGTGTACGTGACAACTGTCACTATTTCAGGCCATTCTGAGACTTGTAGTTTGCTTTTTTTGGCAGTTCCCCTTTACAATTTTCAGTTCTTCCAGAGCTTTTCAAGTAGACTTGCTGTTATGATTGAGAGAACAGGATATTCTGCTCCCTAACAATCTCACATAGAAGCAGTTGCAGGAATATGGGGAAAATCTATAGAAAAACCAGGGAGAAATACAATCCTCCCATTAGCTTCTCCAGTCTGTTGTCCTTCCTCTTAGGTTCCTGCTCACTCTCTATAGACTTCTTGATAAACTTGCAATCTGGTGCTGCTATATGCTTGTAGTCAGCCTTCACAAAAACAATACAGGAAAGCTCTTACGCTAGGTTCACACTCACACTCGGGGTTTCCATTCTTCATTTGGGGACCCAAAAAATGGAAACTCAATCCACTTAAAAAAGCAGTTGCCCGCGGACGCCATAGACTATAATGGGGTCTGCCAGATTTCCAACTGAAAAATGCAGAGAAAGAAGTGGTTGCAGGACTTCTCTGCATTTTTTAAGCGGAATGGGTGATGATATCCCAAAATGGAAATCAATTGCAGATGTGAACCCAGCCTTAGCAAGTGAGCAAATTAGGGGGAAGATGACAAGAGTCTGATAACTGGACAAAACAGCATTGTTGTTACATTCACCTACAATATTGACTTATGCAAAAGTTGCTGAAACCTGACCAATTAAATATTCTTAAACATATGTTCTTTGATTTAGGTACCTGGATGGTCGGTCATCATTAGGATTGTATTCACCATCATCTAGTGTTCCATCCTCATAAAGAGTGTTGGCAATAACCAAACGGAATTTATCACCTAAAGAGAAATTGTACTAGGTATAAGTGTACAAGAAATATAACTCAATGTCTCATTTATACACACAGCTTCTAGTGCTTTGTCTCTTAGCAATTCAAACCTACCCAGATCCACAGGATAAATCTGTATATTCACATCAAGAATGAGATCCATCTTAAAGGATTCACTTTCACAATGTAGCCTTGAAACTATAAGAAAAAGAAAAATGTGTTTAAAGTCTAGGCAATTCACTGCCATAGAGTTTAACCCCTTCCCGCCGGTGACTTTTTTTTTTTTTTTTTTTTAAATTTCGTTTTTGACTCCCCCACCTTCCAAACCCCATAACCAGGGAGCCTTCACAGCGCAGGATCCAGCAATAAAGGTATGACAGTGGAGACTAGCCCCAGAGGCTATCTTCTAACTTTGGGGCTAGGGGGCCCCTTAATTTGCAATACCCACAATCAGAGTGAACTCTGATCACAGGCATTAACATTGGGGTGTTCGCTGTAGAATACCTGGCATCTGCAGTACTATTATGGTGAATGTCAGCAAAGGGTTAATGTCAGTGCTTGGTTACCACATTGTATTATTGAGCAATATTGATTTAATCTACTTAAAAATGACAAAAAAAAAAATAGTATTTGTAAAAAATAAAAGGAAATGCCATAATCCCTGCCATAGTAACACAGCAGCTACTGTAAACTCTCTATCCTGCACAAAAAAAAAAAAAAGTATGAGGGGCATGTGGGTCTCCAAGGATGATAAGGGGGCCATAAAATGAATACCCGCAATTAGGAGTGAACTCTGATCACAGGTATTAGTTCTGGGTCTCTGAAGTGTAATAAAGCGGAGATCCAGCAGCCGACATATTTAAAGACCCCGGCATCCACCATACTATTACAGTGTTGAAAAGGGGTTTAAAATTGACATGGGTCTTACACCTGATCTCCCAAATGATGGGCTCTTTGAGGGCTAGTTCACATGGATGTTTTTGAAAGCAGATTTTTGAGGCAAGATCCGCCTCAAAAAAACCTCCCAACGCTCCCATTCACTTCACATAGAGAAGGGGGAAAAAAATAAAATTTTTTTTTTTTTTGAAAACTTCAATAAAATGAATTGAATCGTAGGCAGAAAAAAACCCACACCAGTATTTTTTATGAGTTTGCAAGGTGGAAATCAACTGATTTTCCTCTAGCAGAAAAGTGAACTGAAGGAAAAAAAATCTGCTCCTGGGGGAAAGGATTGGGAAATTAATCTGCCTGCAAAAAAAATAAATAAAATCAAATCTGTGTTAACTAACCCCAGGAGACTACAGGGTTTGCTTGAGTGTTGCAATCTCTTCAGTACTTAGCCACTGCATAAAAGTATGGCGCTGTGCATGGTAAGTGCTTGCTATTGCAGCTCAGGCCTTCATTTGCATGGGACTGAGCTGTAATCAGGACATAGGATTGATGAACATGACATCACATGTCCTTTAGTTGCCATACATCGGGATCTGTAAATCTTTATGTTAGGCGGGGTGACCAAAAGTATGGATGTGATTACAGTCCCTACAATAGCATATGAGTGTTTTGGTTTATAACAACTCCCTTTAAATTTTGTTCCTTTGGAGGCTCAACCCTGCCTTTTCAAACTAACCGGTAATAGTAAACATCACCAACCTCGATCAAACTTTCGCCCTTCAGGATCAATATCCTTGACATCAAAGATATCCTCAAACAGAATTCCAGCCATGTTTTATTGTATTCTAAAACTGAGGAAGATAAAAAAAAAATTGATTACTTTAGAGCATTTTTTTCACATAGAAAAGTGCAATGTTTTATAAAAGATCTAAACCATTTTTTTTTTTTAAAAAAAAGGGAAACATTAGCTTGACCAAAAATTTTAATATCTTATTTTACCTGAGGATAAACTGAACCAAAATATACAGTAATACAACAATACAGTTTAACGCCTCAGAGTTTTAGATATTTTCTCTGCCACCTTGACAAGTTGTGAGGCAGGAAAACCATACGAATAAGATAATCTGGTCACAAAGAAGTCATGGCTGGGTTTCTGACAAGTTGTAGACCATAGAAAGTTCCTGCATTCCTGGTCAAATCCATTGGCAACTGATCAAGACAAAAGACTACCATCACTACTAGGGTTAGAGAATATCTGTTCACCTTTATAAAAAAAAAAAAATCCTATTAATATTATAAATGTGAAAGTTTGTGAGTTTGGATGTTTGTGGGTTTGTGTGTTCGGATGTTTGTTAGTCAATCACGCAAAACCCGCTTGACCGATTTGGCTGAAATTTTCCACAAACATAGTTAATACACCCCATTGCGCAATAGGCTACTTTTCGTCACAATAGCGCACATAAGTTTTTCCCAGGACCCCCACAAACCCCAAACTCACACCACTATCTCTGCAATCTCACACACTTTGGACCCCGATTTGGCTGAAATTTTCCACAAACATAGTCCCTACACTCGATTGCGCAATAGGCTACTTTTCGTCACAATAGCGCACATACGTTTTTCCCAGGACCCTTTGGATGTTCGGATCTTTGGCGGTCAATCACGCAAAAACCGCTCCACCGATTTGGCTGAAATTTTCCACAAACATAGTCCCTACACTCGATTGCGCAATAGGCTACTTTTCGTCACAATAGCGCACATACGTTTTTCCCAGGACCCCCACAAAACCCAAACTCACATCACTATCTCTGCAATCTCACACACTTTGGACCATAGCAAGCCACAAAATTCATATTACCCCCTACAGCAGAGGTCAGCAACCCCTGGCACACATGCCAAGAGTGGCAATCCTGCAATATTTCACTGGCATGCCAGCAGCACAGGACCTGCAAGAGTTAAATAAAGTCTCTGCTAGAGCTGAGGCATAAGGACACTCCCCTTTGAGAGGGGTGCAGGAAACCCAGGGGGTGGAGCTTAATCGCTCAAGTCTCTGCCTGCTATAGTGATAGCTCCTGCCGAAGCTGCTAGCAAACTGAAAGCAAGAAACACACAGCTCCCTTCCTTTACTTCCTATTCTCATTAATGTCAGGCATGGGGTTATTAGTTTAGTGTTAGTAACTCCATGTGCCTCACATTAATAGGAATAACCCCCATCATGTCCCTCATATTAACCCCTGTGTGCCCCATATAAAGGTTACTAATATGTGAGACATATGGAGGGACTAATAAAAGACCTCAGTAATGAAGATACTTAATTATTACCTCCGAGTCTCTCACATATCAGTAACTAGAGATGAGCGAGTACTGTGGGGATCAGCCGATCCGAACAGCACGCTCCATAGAAATGAATGGATGCACCTGGTACTTCCGCTTGGACGTAGCCAGCGCGCTTAACCCCCCCGCGTGCCGGCTACGTCCATTCATTTCTATGCGAGCGTGCTGTTCGGATCGGCTGATCCCAACAGTACTCGCTCATCTCTATCAGTAACTCTTACACTGGGGTTAATGTGAGGGACATGATGGGGTTAATTGCTATTACTAAGAGGCGCATGGAGTTACTAAACTGTCATGCACAGGGCCAGACTTTATGTTGCTTACTCAAGAGTATCCTGTGCCCAAAACTTACATGTACTGGCGGAAAATAACAAATCATACAATGTCGTATATCGAAGTATATTAACCTGAAATCCCTCTGTCCCAAAGTCACTATGTACAGTTTATACCAACACCGTATAGCGGCTGAAATACAAATTACATTCAACACAAAAGTCTCATGTGCTCTCAGAATTACAGCAACAACAAGATACACAGTTACATTTTATATCCCATACCTTATACACACTACTAAAACCTTACCCGCGCCTGTATATACCCACTTCTACAATCACCGCAGACGAAGTCGCGGGTACCAGCTAGTAATTTATATATATTTCTTCTTTGAATGGATAAGCATTTTTTGCAAGGGGACCGGGAAAAAAAAAAAAAAAGCATAAAAAAACCCCCCATTCTCATCTGTCTGTGATGCTCTAGTGTCTGGGACCAACTTGATCCGATCCTGCTGCTCCGGTGTCTTGTATTGGCAGAATACCCCATAGCACGTGACCGCTGAGGCCAATCAACGTGCAGTAGGGACTAACACTGGAAGAAGGCACTTGGAGCAGCAGGAACCTACTGCGTTGCAGACACTGGAGCACTAGGAACAGGCGAGTATGAGATGTTTTCCTTTCCCCAGCCCCTTTACAAAAAACACAAAGGGTCCACATTCATAAGGAGGAAAATGGTGAGGAATTTGGTGTGAAATTTCAGTGCTGGAAAAAAAAAAAAAAAAAAAGTCTCCCATTGACCTCAATGGGTTCCTTTTTCTGCAGAAAAAGGAACCCATTGAAGTCAAAGGGAGGCTTTTTTTTCAGCACTGAAATTCCATACCAAATTCCTCACCATTTTCCTCCTTATGAATGTGGACCCTTATTCTGGACAACCCCTATTACCTATAAATTCACAGATTGTTACATTTGCGGGAAAACACCTATAGTCCGGTTGCAGACAGCTGTGCTGCAGCCAGCCAGCACACGGGGATGTCCCTGTGTTTCTGCAGCTTCTTTCATTAAATGAATAGAAGCCACAAACGCACAGGCCGCAAAATATGGCAGGAATTAGACCTGTTCTATCTGATGTGGCCCAAACTGTTGGCCTCCACATGGGACTGTAAAAATCACGGTTGTTTGTATGGGCTCATAGAAAAGAATGAGCCAGTGTGCTATACGTGAAATACAGGGTTATGCTGGCATCACACCAACGTTCAGGTCTCCGTTATCAGGTTTCCGTCTTCAGCATGCAGAAGACTGAAACCTGTCAGACCGAGTCCGGCCGTGAGCACTGGTGAGCGTTTTGTGCTCTCTGCAGCAAAACCATTTTGGTCTTTTTTAAACCGAACAAAAAGTCCTGCACGTCCGACTCTGCGTCCAGTTAAAAAATAAAAGACAGTTTCGCCGCCAAGCGCACAAAATGCTCACCGGTGCTCACCGTCGCACACTTTTCAAACCCATTCAAATGATTGGGATTGAAACATGCCAGCAGGTTTCTGTCTCCTGTCCAGTTTCATGCAGGAAATGGAAACCTGCAGAACGGAGGCCAGGACGCAGATGTGAACAAACCCTTAGCACCCTGACCAACACCATGATTGCCTGCAAGGGGCCTTAACCTCAGCGTTTCTGCCCACATTAAAGTCATACCACATCTTTTATTGCCAACAGAAAATTTCCATGATAAACAAATTAAAATGCCATCCTTGTATATAGGGTATGAAGTGTTAATGGACTTTACATAGTTTCTAATGCAGAATCTGCACCAAAATCTTTGTGAAATCTGACATAGATGAGCACACCTAGGGAGGAAAACGCCTCTGAATACAGCGAGTTACTGTATCTGGCAAATAAGCATGCATTATACGTGTGGGGAAACCAGAGCCCCATCCCTAAACCTGACACGCAACAACTCACATTAAGCTGGACAATATACAAAGCTATTCATACACACGGCTGCTGCTGCTGCTTACCTCCCGCCAGTCAGAGTTATCAGGTGACTATAATGAAACCCCAAGCAGGGGCCGGGTGTATTCACACTACACACGAGTATTATTCAGCACGCCGAGTGGATTTCCCGGGAGCCGCGTCCACGCTGCTGAACAGGCACTTCCGGATCCGGCAACGTCACTTCCTCTTTACTACAGGGCGCTGGTTGCCAAGAGACGGGATAACACGTGAAATTGCGCAGACTCAGACAGATAAGGGAACGAGACCTGCCAATGCCTCAGGATGGGGTGAATTGTGTCGTGCAATTTATCAGGAGGGCAGTTGTATTATACCCAGTGCAGGCGTAATGTAGAGAAGGCGCCGTTAGAGATAGTCTAGTAGGCAGACCTGTGCAGGAAATGTGGACGTTGCTATTGGCACCCACTCACCCGGGTGTTGTGTTTGTTATGCTTAGTGGCGTACTATCGTAGCAGCATATTTAGTGTAAACAAAATAGAACACTTCTGTGCACATCCCTTTAAGAAAGTAAACCGACCTCTTTCTTCTTTTATTGTGGCGCTACTACCCCTCCCCTCTGTTCAGCTTTGGTTCTTGATCTCTACACCTTTTTATATTACCCCATATTTTATCAATGTGTTACTTTTGTCACTATTTTCTTGTACTTTGTATTCATTATTCCACACTCTTGTATTATTTATGTGATGGTCTTTATATATTTTTATGATGCTTTGTATTACTGATGTTTTTCAATAAATACCTTTTAAATTAACAGGTCTGTGGTGAGACTTATTAACCTTTAATAAACTCGATGCATCTCCCCAGGGGATCAAGGCTGAGATAGAAAAAAACAGAATTAATACATCTCCCCTATAATGTTTGTTCTTCTTTTTTTAGGTTGTACATTTTCTCAGCAGGTCAATTTCATTATGACAATACAGATTTTTTTTGTTATGTTTTACCACTTTTACAAAATAAAACTTCCTTATGTTAAAAAAAAAAATGTTTGAGGGCAACTTATTCTGATACTAACTTATTTACATTTTTGCTGATTTAACTTCATTTTTTATTGGTTTATTTTGTAGTATATCCGACTTTTTGACCATGTTCTTATTATTTTTGGTGGGATGGCAAGGTGAAATATTATTTATTTATTTTTTTTTTAGAGATGAGCGAATAGTATTCGATCGAATACCTCACTTTGCATAGTGTTGGGGGAACACCCCAAGCAGTTACGCTGTAGGTTCCAAATTAAAACAAAATGGTTGCCGAGCTCAGAGAACACACACAGAATCAGACACACTTAGTTTCTGTAAATCATAGGTGTTCAAATGTTTATTAAAAATCGTTAGCTTATATGGATGAATTATGGCTTTTTGCCAATTTGATACATCACAGAAAAATATAAATTATCATTGGTTAGAGTACAGAATGGGCATTTACAAATGATAAATACATGCATAAGCAATACATGAGTTAACACATGGTTGTTCGTGTCATCCATTTTAGTTTTATGAAAGTATTTGCACAAAAAACTAAAATGGATGCTCTTGTCCTTGATCTTTAGAACTGGTTTAGACTGATCTCATATCTAATGGACATTCTGTATTTGTTATGAGAAACTCAGAAACATTCCAACCTTTTCCTATATATGATAAGAAAGCACAATTGCTTGTCTCTCATAGATGCGTGAGAGAGACAAGACATTAGTGAAAGCAATATGGAGTATATGCAGAAAATATTGCAGAAAGCTTACCTCTCTCTTTATACAGATAGTTTTCCCCTCACAATAGTTATTGGTGTACTCGGTGGAATACCACGCATATGTGCCCGCGCCATTTTTTATCAATGGCAGTTCGTGAGTGCCGGAGGAAGATGGGACCCGAAGACATCGCTGGAAGAGGAGGCGTGGCTGAAGATGACGTCGGACCCTGAATGCCCGCCCAACATGCACGATAGATAAGATTAACATTCTTTTTTTAGGGTATTATTTTAAAACGGGGGGGTAGTTTAATATAACTTTAGCGGTGCCTGAATAGCACAGCGCGAACAGCACAGCGCGATTGGTGCCGCGAGGCAGAAGGACGTCTCTGGCTAATGGTCAGAAACGCCCTTCTGACCATAGAGCACTACGGTACCGGCACCGTAGGCTCTTTACACCGGGCACAGATCGGGAAAGCCGACAGTGCGCTGAATTCAGCGCACTGTCAGCTTTCCAGCAGTATATAACACTGCATGTGCCCAAAAGTGGTGAAAGGTCCTCTTTAATGCCATCCACACATTGCAGGGGAGGGGGGGGTGACACTTTTGAAAAATGCAGTGTGTCAATTTTACTTGTGGAAGCGCTTGCCTTTTTCCCTATAGATTTATAAGGGAAGAAAAAAATGCAATAAAAAACAAGGAAATGCAGCTTTTTTTTTGTTGCAAATCTTGTTGCGTTTTTTTGAGCCAAAGTCAAGAATGGATTGAGTAGAAGGGAAAAGTACTATATATATATATATATATATATATATATATATATATATATATATATAGTATATATATTATATATCTCCCATTCTTCTCGTAGCCATTCTTGGCTTTGGCAAAAAAAAAGGCAACAAAATCTGCAACAAAAAAAAAATGCATTTCGGCAACATATGTGTTGACTCTCAGCCTGAGAGTCACTGCACACTGAGTTTTTGGGTGCTGATTTTGACGCTGAATCCACCTCAAAAATGAATGAAGCACCTGTGACGCTGACTTTGCCGTCGGCCGGCCGGTGTCACAGGTGCTTCCATTCATTTCTATGGGTGCATGCTGTTTGGATCGGCTGATCCGAACAGTGTTCACTCATCTCTAATCACTATTTTAAATGGTATATTGTAGGTGGGGACCCTATTAAAGTTATGTCATTGGGGCCAGCAGCTTCAAGACATTTTTGGGGTTCTTTGTTTTTTCTACATCTCCCTAAAATTTCACACTTGTGATTGTATTCTTGCAATATTGTTCTAGATTATTATTCAGGAACAGAGCCATTGAACACTTCTTTCCATGAAATAGTAGACCTTTTACAACCATAAGATTTTAGTTTTCTAGTTTGCATGATTGTACTCTCCAAGTATGGATCAGTCTCTGCTCCTGTTATAATTTCAGTGTATTAAAAATGTACAGATGTAACAAAAGCCAAATGAAAGTTCAATGTGTTAACAAAAGTTCGTTTTGTTCTATCCGTGCTGCATACTTTGTGTAGCCTGACACTTCGCTTAAATGAATGGCGACTGTACTGCTCAATTTGCATAAGGACTAAACAAATGTTTGTTAGCAGGATATGAACATTCATTTCACAGCTTTTACATCTGTACCTGTTATTTCTGAATGTTCATAAACTATATACCACATGGCTTTGTATACTGTCACATTAGTCATTGTGCTTCTGAGCACATACACACAGCATGTGACATTGTTTTCTGACTCATCTGACATTTTACCAAGATTCTAGTTTCAGCAATAAAACTGTAATTGCATCACAAATACCTTTTATCTTTCACATATATAAAGACACTACGTGTATGATGTATTTAAAGGTTGAAGTCATGTCAGGTTTACAACTTAATTACCTTGTCTGCATAGTATTTCTATCTCAGTATTGTACTCATGTGCTTTTAAGAATAACTTCCCATTTATGTTATTACGGTGATTGGCTCAATATGGTTGTAGATATCTTCGGAAATGTTTGAAGTACTGTCAGGATAGATATAAAGTGGGCTTATCACAGTGTTGTAAATGTAGTAAATTCACATCTAATAAATGGTTAATATTGGTTAGATATTACATTAATTTGTATCGGAATGATCATGTGTCTAACAGCTATCAGCCAACAATTGATGAAAAAAACAATTGAAGTTCAAAATAGTGCAACTTTTGGCCACTTTGGTTAGACAAGCTTCTGGACACATTTGAAAGCTGTAATCGAATGGAGAAAATCTATCAAAACTAGTGCAAAGGAAAAGTAGAGTAGTGAGCCATATTGCCACATTCTGTAATCTTTAAGCTGTATCTATACTATCAACAACTTTTGATTTTCTTGCAGCACTTATTAAATTAAAGGGCTCTACTACATCCAACACGCAAATGGAACTGCCTGCAATGTGATACAGAGCAAATTACAGTGATAGTCAATATACCTTTGTTATGTATGTACAGTCATGGCCAAAAGTTTTGAGAATGACACAAATCTTATATTTTCACATGATCTGCTGCCCTCTGGTTTTTATGTGTGTTTGTCAGATGTTTTTATCACATACAGAAATATAATTGCAATCATATTATGAGTAACAAAAGCTTATATTGACAGTTAGAATGAGTTAATGCAGCAAGTCAATATTTGCAGCGTTGACCCTTCTTCTTCAGGACCTCTGCAATTCTCCCTGGCATGCTCTCAATCAACTTCTGGACCAAATCCTGACTGATAGCAGTCCATTCTTGCACAATCAATGCTTGCATTTTGTCAGAATTTGTAGGTTTTTGTTTGTCCACCCGTCTCTTGATGATTGACCACAAGTTCTCAATGGGATTAAGATCTGGGGAGTTTCTAGGCCATGGACCCAAAATCTCTATGTTTTGTTCCCTGAGCCATTTAGTTATCACCTTTGCTTTATGGCAGGGTGCTCCATCATGCTGGAAAAGGCATTGTTGATGGCCAAACTGCTCTTAGACGGTTGGGAGAAGTTGATCTTGGAGGACATTCTGGTACCATTCTTTATTCATGGCTGTGTTTTTAGGCAAGACTGTGAGAGAGCCGATTTTCCCTTGGCTGAGAAGCAACCCCACACATGAATGGTTTCAGGATGCTTTACAGTTAGCATGAGACAAGACTGGTGGTAGCGCTCACCTCGTCTTCTCCGAATAAGCTGTTTTCCAGATGTCCCAAACCATCGAAAAGGGGATTCATCAGAGAAAATTACTTTACCCCAGTCCTCAGCAGTCCACACACCTTTTGCAGAATATCAGTCTGTCCCTGATGTTTTTTCTGGAGAGAAGTGGCTTCTTTGCTGCCCTCCTTGAGACCAGGCCTTGCTCCAAGAGTCTCCGCCTCACAGTGCGTGCAGATGCACTCACACCTGCCTGCTGCCATTCCTGAGCAAGCTCTGCACTGCTGGTAGCCCAATCCCGCAGCTGAAACACTTTTAAGAGATGGTCCTGGCGCTTGCTGGTCTTTCTTGGGTGCCCTGGAGCCTTTTTGCCAACAATGGAACCTCTCTCCTTGAAGTTCTTGATGATGCGATAGATTGTTGACTGAGGTGCAATCTTTCTAGCTGCGATACTCTTCCCTGTTAGGCCATTTTTGTGCAGTGCAATGATGACTGCATGTGTTTCTTTAGCGATAACCATGGTTAACAGAAGAGAAACAATGATGCCAAGCACCAGCCTCCTTTTAAAGTGTCCAGTGGGATCATTCTTACTTAATCATGACAGATTGATCTCCAGCCCTGTCCTCATCAACACCCACACCTGTGTTAATGGAGCAATCACTGAAACAATATTAGCTGGTCCTTTTAAGGCAGGGCTGCAATGATGTTGAAATGTGTTTTGGGGGATAAAGTTCATTTTCTAGGCAAATATTGACTTTGCAAGTAATTGCTGTTAAGCTGATCACTCTTTATAACATTCTGGAGTATATGCAAATTGCCATTAGGAAAACTGAAGCAGTAGACTTTGTAAAAATTAATATTTGCATCATTCTCAAAACTTTTGGCCATGACTGTACTTTAGGTTAGGTTTATATCAAATCTACTGCAGACGGACTTTTCAGCACCTCCAACAACTGCAGTTCTTAGCATCTGTTAATAGGTGTCCATCGGCTGATTCCAGCACAGTTGGATTTTTTTTTTTCTGTAGCACCCTCTATTCCTGAGATATCAATGTAGTTACTACGTAGCCTTTGAACTGTCAGGTGGGCGGTGTCAGGCAGGAGCAGACAAGGCAGCATGATTCCGAACTTCAATCTTTAGGCTCTGTACTGTCAGGTGAGTAGTATCAGACAGGAGCAGACAAGGGGGCATGATTCCGAGCTCCAATCAAAGGTGGACAGTGTCAAAGCTCAGAATCACACCCCTTGTCTGCTCCTGCCTGAGACTACTCACCTGACAGTACAGAGCATACAAGGCACCAAAGCTAACTGCGCTTACTTCTCGTAAATGGTGGAGCTAGAAAAAAAATTCCCACTGTGCTGGAATTGGTGGAGCAGCACCTAATGAATGCTGCAAAGAGCTGGACTTGGTGGAGTTTTTGAAAGGTCCTCTTTAAACTATAACTAAAATTTTCTTTTTTTAGAAATACATAGTTCAGGAGAAAATAAACTTTGCAATATACTTTATATAAGAAAAGTGCCTGGTTCTTCACTTACTTACCTCTTTCTGTCATTGATCAATGCTGTACAATATAACTATGGAGAGGGAAGGGGAAGAAAAGGAGAGCTCCTCAAACAGAGACATTAGCAATGCATAGAAACAGTTCTTTTTCACAACATAGCTTGGTTGTCAGGAAATATTATGCAACTGTCTCCTGATAGAAATGACTCATTTAATGCTGTAGAGGGACTCTTATCTCTATCTGTCTTTCTCTTCTACCCCCCCCCCCCCCTTCCTATAGGGACCATTGTAAACGGCAAATTCCAAATGGAATAATCAATATTATTAAAATATAACCTTTAATACGTGCCAATAAAAAAACATAAACAACCAAAATAATATACATATACATAGGCTTCAACTGGTGAACGTGTCATAAGAACCAAAAATGTGAGACACGGCGGCCTCCAGGAAATGAAACCATGTCACTCACCAGTACTGAAGATATAGTACGCCCAGTCCACAATATATAGTTCAAGAATTAGCAGAGACAGTAAAGGAGTAAAGTGGGGTAATACAGATGTAATGAATAGCTTATGCCACCACTATACTAATGACCTATTTACTGGCACTAGAACATAATGAATGTATGTAAAGGAATAAACCTTATGTGCAATCCATAGCCAACCCTACATGCATGTTTCAACAGGACATTCAATAACTGACCATGCCCTGAATAATCAGGGGTTAATAGCAACTAACATTCATACAAATAAGTAGTCCAAAGGGTAAACAATATTCGCTCACATCCCACACACTCGCTTACCAACCATAATAAATAGTACAAAAAAATAAAAGGAAGGAGAGCGTGTAGAAACTGAAACAGGCGCTGTAAGCACAAGAACAGAGCGCCCTGGGGTGCCAGCAAACGCTACTTGGGAAGGAGCAGACCTCAGACAGTGTGCAACCCATGTGAGAAGCCAACAGAATCTAAACAGCGCGTGCTACTTAATCACTACTGCGCATGCGCTGTACAGCAAGAAGAAATTGAAGCACACTATCATCATGCCTGGTCTGCCAGCTGAATGTGCTAGAATATACTCTGGAGTGGAAAAAATTCTAATGACCATGAGAACAGCACTTGGTAGCCCGAAAAGAACTTGAATTATAACCGCACCCTCCAAAAGCATTGCAGTTTATTTGAGCATAATTCATGTTTCATCTGTTATTTCTTTGTGTTATAAAAGGATGGCCTCAGGCAGTGTTCACATGGTGCTTTATTATTGGGCTACACCTGTACCTGCTGTTGCTTTACGCTATGTTCATATCAGAGTTGTGGTGTAATACCAGAACGCAACAAACCGGAACAAGGGACGGATGGCCGCTAAAATGGTGGACAATTATGGAGCCCAACAAACCCAATGACTATAATGGGATACAGCTGGGGTCAATTCTTTAAAACTGAAACTGCCAGACTTTCAGCACTTTTTTGTCTAGCAATTTTTAATGCACACTGCAACAGAGTCACCAAACAGAGACTCAGATGCAGATGTGAACCCAATGTAAACCCAGTCTCGGGTGGAACTATGCAATAAGACTGTACCATGTTTGCACCTCTTGAGGTTGTGTTTATATACAACACTTTTTCTTTTTCTTTTTTTTTTAAATTACCATAAAATATATAACATATATAACAACAAATATTTTACTAAGCTTCAGTCTATTCTTTCTAACTACATTTGGGAGGGTAAGAGATCCAGAGTCCGACTTAAGGTGATGACGCGCCCTTGGTCCCATGGGGTGCGGGTGTCCCAGATGTTAAAAAATATTATATGGCGTCTATCCTAGATCAACTTAAGGTCGGGTGGGATGTGACTTCTAAATGGCGCTGGGCTGAAATTGAGGAATGCCTTCTGGATGCCCCGCTTATGAGTATTTTACGCCCTAAGGATTCGAGTCCGCCCATCACTTCCCCTCCCTTACTGAGTATTAGGGCCTCAGTGTCTGCTTGGCGTTATTTTTTGTCATATACCTCCAGAGAAGACCTGGTCCCTTTGTCAAAGCTACCCATACTATATTTAACCTCTTTTCTCCCCCAGCTGCGGCTCCGTGGATGGGTCTCTAGGGGTCTCTATAGAGTGGCTCATCTGTATACGGATGACGGGTTTAAAGGGGTATTCCCATCTGGACGTTTAATTTTTTTTTTACTTTAAATCAATTCCACACACTAATAGAAATATATTAGCAAAAATATATTGTCCCTACCCTTGACCAATTTTTTTCTTACAGAAAGATCCGTTACTTTGTCCTGCCAAAAACATGACTATTGTGGGCGGTACTAGTGTCAATAAGTCATGTGACTGCTCTGACGCTTTTATTATAAAGACGTGCACGCTCCCGAGAGAATACATTGCAATCAATGAGAGGGTTTTTATCCCATTGATTTCAATGTGTTGCGCACGGAAGACAGAACCCATTGAAATCAATGGGAGACTTTTTTATGAGTGCTTCGTGCATAGGGGATGTGTTATGGAGCATCTTACAACCGGCAGTCATGCCGGCACTATTTTAGCGGAGCGCCGGAATGACTGCCGATTGTAGGTAGTGTAGGGGAGGGGGGAAGGTATGCTATTTACCTTCCCCATCTTCGTAGCAGTGCTGGTGCTGCTGTTCAACGTCGCAGCGGCGGAAGTGGTGGGCGGGGCTTAGCATCGCGCCGGAGAGCCTCACTTCTTGGGCTTAGCAGACGGCTGAACGCTGTGCTTTGTGTGCACAGGAAATTCGGCTGCTGCCTCTGCTGTGATACTGTGTTGTATCAACTGTTCTGGCTGCTGTGGGATGAGCTGGGACATCCCACAGCTCATCCCATAGCAGCCAGAACAGTGGATACAACACAGTATCACAGCAGAGGCAGCAGCCGACTTTCCTGTGCACACAAAGCACAGCGTTCAGCCGTCTGCTAAGCCCAAGAAGTGAGGCTCTCCGGCGCGACGCTAAGCCCCGCCCACCACTTCCGCCGCCGCGACGTTGAACAGCAGCACCAGCGCTGCTACGAAGATGGGGAAGGTAAATAGCATACCTTCCCCTCTCCCCTACACTACCTACAACCGGCAGTCATTCCGGCGCTCCGCTAAGAAAGTGCCGGCATGACTGCCGGTTGTAAGACACTCCAAAAGTCATCCCCCATGCTTCACAGTGATTTGGATGGCCGGGTATTATCCGCGCATGCGTGAAGAATGCGCGTACCCGTGCTGTGTATGTATGGGAACAGCATCGTAGCAGTGATGCTGATTACGCAAGCGCGGCCACCGCTATGTGCACACTAAGGTGGCCGTGTCCATGGGCAACGGTCGCTTTTTAAAGTGGAAAGCCTGGCTGTACCTGGTAACATTGCTAGAAAACTGTCCACTTTTTTTAATTGATGTTTTTTGTGAAAATGCATGTATTGCCCTAAACTTTGTTTTGGAATATGAATGTCCAGATGGGAATACCCCTTTAAGTCGTTCTCCATGTTACAGGAAGAGTTCCAGCTCCCTAAAACGAACTCTTTAAATATTTGCAGTTGCGTCATTTTTTTCAATCCTACGAGCCCTCTAGATTGACCTTTCCCAGGCTAGCCTTAAAACTGTGGAATAGGTCCTCGCCTGTTAGAGGTGGGTTATCTGTGTTTTATGGCTTTTTCTCTGTCCCCCCGGAGCGGGTCAAGCCTCTTCACCTGCTCCGTTGGGAAGCGGATCTTGCCAGAACCATCCCTCTGTCGGACTGGTATACGGCAGCTGGGTTTGTTAAACGTGTATCTAAGGGGGCAGCACATTGGGAAACGGCTTTGAAAATTATGCTGAGGTGGTATAGGACTCCGACCCAAATGGCGCATATTGATCCTTCTTGTTCCAGACTCTGCTGGAGGGGATGCGGCCAAGTGGGTTCATTTTTGCATTTGTGGTGGGACTGCCCACCGGTTCGAACTTTCTGGATGGCGGTATTTCATTTCATGTCCGCCATAGCTGGTTTTGATATCAGCCCTTCTCCTGGTCTCGCCCTTTGTTTCTTAGATGTTGGTGGTTTTCCCTCGGAGATGCAGGTCGTTCTGGGTCAAATTGTGCTCGCAGCTCGGGCCATGATCGCTCGCCAGTGGAAGTCCGCTCTTTGTTTGACCTTAGCTGAACTGTTTCACCATGTGAACTTGGCATGTACCTTGGAACGTCTGTTGTCTAACAAAAACCATACTTACGCCAAGTTTCGATCCCAGTGGTCTCTCTGGATTTCGTATGTGGAGTCTAATAAGGGTGTTCTTTCTCCTCGGCCTCAGGCCGCCCCCATGGGGACCCCTTGATCATTATTTACCTACTATGTTGTTATCCCAGGTGGCTTTATTTTATTTTATTTTTCGGATGTATTTTGTGTTTCTTCGGTATTGTATTCAGGTATGTGGTTATGTTGTTTATGTCACTGTTTGGTTTTCTCGTTCTTTTTTGTTCCTATTCCGTCTCCCCTATTTCTCTTTTTTTTGTTTCTTTCCTGTTCCCTTTTGGTTGTATTCCCCTTTTCATTCCTTTCCTGTCCTCTCGTAGAATTGGTGTCTTTGTAGCGTTTGTACAGCTGGTCCTTTGGTCTTTGTATGTTTGGTCATATTGGTGTCATCCATGTATTTGGGTTGCAGCCCGAAGTTCCAGCTTACAACTCCTATTCTACTGCTTGGACTTATGCCGATTCTTCTTATGTTTGTAATTGCTTTTTTATTATATTGTAAAAGTTTTCTTCTTTTCAATAAAAATCATATTTAAAATAAAACATATATAACAACAAATTGGAAAAAAACTCAAGCCACAACATGTGACCTAACAACATAACAAGAATATCATAATCAAAGAATAGAAAATCAATGGGAGGACAAACAACAACACAGGAGACCAGACAGAGGGGTAGTTGGGGGGAAGGGGGATTGGTCGGAGTCAGGACCATGTACTGTAGAATGCAATAGGAGTCCCAGTGCGACCAGATGGTGTTGAAGGCATTAACAGTATGGTTAAAAGTAGCAGTCAAAAATTCTGTTTCCAATGAAGGGCAATAAGGGTCTCAGTTGCAGTACACAAATAGAAAAACATCTAGACATTTTCTTGCCTAGATGTATGGTGGGTAAGTTAAGTAAATAGGTCATGGGTTCTAATGGAACCTCCTGAATAAAGAGAGCATTGGTGAGGACCTCCACTTCTGTCTAGAAAGGGTGGAGGACAGGGCGTTCCCAAAAGACGTGATATACCGTGCCCAGCGAGGTCGGACACTGCCAGCACAAAGTGGGAATGGAGGGATTAAGGGTCCATGCACACAGAGTTTCCGCGACAGAATCCGCATCAGAATCCACGTGGAAAAAAAGCCTCCCATTGACTTCATTGGGTTCCTTTTTGCCCTTGCTTCCATGGCTCTTATAGTTTTAATGAAAGGGGCCGGGGAAGCACAGGCAGCACACGGGTGATATCCACGTGTCCCCTGTACGTGGCCCGTGCCTTTAATTCAGGGTCGGTCGGCATCGCATAGTCGTCTGCAACCGGCCTTACGATTATAAGTTAGCCTATAATTTCTGCTGTATCCCTATTGATATACTCAGTATGTAGCTTTACCCTATATTCACATAAATGTAATTGGCTGCTTTAGTATTCATTGTTGTGAATAGAGGTTATTCACATAACTATTATTTTTTATGGATCATTGTTAGGGACTGTCAAAATATAGATTATGCTTTATGTTTGTCCATTTTCATGGATTCCTCAATACACTACAATATACAGTATGAGGGAAGTGTGAAAATGGGCGCCCCTCGTTGTTCATGGCTGTTTTCAACTGTTTGTGTGAATGTAGGTTTATGGTTAGAGAGGTAGTAGTGGTCATACCCAGGCCCTGGTTTTTGAGGTTTTTCAAAGGGCCCATTGTCACAAGAGAAAACAATAAGCCATATTTTACATGGTACAAATTGAAAGTTAAAGCTAAGGCCCCACTTTGCAGAAACACATAACCCTCCTTTTGTCTGCTGCGCTGCGTTTTACAGTACCAGCAAGGTGAATGAGATTCTGGCTAATTCCACTCACACATTGCAGAAAGAAAACTAAGTAAGAATAAGTCATTTTTACTAGAGATGAGCGAACACTAAAATGTTCGAGGTTCGAAATTCGATTCGAACAGCCGCTCAATGTTCGTGTGTTCGAACGGGTTTCGAACCCCATTATAGTCTATGGGGAACAGATACTCGTTAAGGGGGAAACCCAAATCCGTGTCTGGAGGGTCACCAAGTCCACTATGACACCCCAGGAAATGATGCCAACACCTCTGGAATGACACTGGGACAGCAGGGGAAGCATGTCTGGGGGCATCTAACACACCAAAGACCCTCTATTACCCCAACATCACAGCCTAACAACTACACACTTTACACACTCAATACCACCTCTCTGACAGTAGGAAAACACCTTGAAACATGTGTATTTGGCACTTGCAGTGAGGAGAGCTTGTCACCAGCAGTGAATTTGGCCCTTGTAGTAAGTTGAGGTTGGCACCAACATTTGTTTTGAAAATCAGGGTGGATTGAGCCTCTAACCAGCAGAGTTTGGGCAAATTCATGATGGAGGGAGCCTCTAAAAACCCCAGTTTGGACCAATTCATGGTGGAGGGAGCCTCTAAAAACCCCAGTTTGGACCAATTCATGGTGGAGGGAGCCTCTAACCAGCCCAGTTTGGACCAATTCATGGTGGAGGGAGCCTCTAACCAGCCCAGTTTGGACCAATTCATGGTGGAGGGAGCCTCTAAAAAACCCAGTTTGGACCAATTCATGGTGGAGGGAGCCTCTAACCAGCCCAGTTTGGACCAATTCATGGTGGAGGGAGCCTCTAAAAAACCCAGTTTGGACCAATTCATGGTGGAGGGAGCCTCTAACCAGCCCAGTTTGGACCAATTCATGATGGAGGGAGCCTCTAAACAGCCCAGTTTGGGCAAATTCATGGTGGAGGGAGCCTCTAACCAGCCCAGTTTGGACCAATTAATGGTGGAGGGAGCCTCTAACCAGCCCAGTTTGGGCAAATTCATGGTGGAGGGAGTCTCTAAAAAACCCATTTTGGACCAATTCATGGTGGAGGGAGCCTCTAAAACCCCAGTTTGGACCAATTCATGATGGAGGGAGCCTCTAAACTGCCCAGTTTGGGCAAATTCATGGTGGAGGGAGCCTCTAACCAGCCCAGTTTGGGCAAATTCATGGTGGAGGGAGCCTCTAACCAGCCCAGTTTGGACCAATTCATGGTGGAGGGAGCCTCTAACCAGCCCAGTTTGGACCAATTCATGGTGGAGGGAGCCTCTAACCAGCCCAGTTTGGACCAATTCATGGTGGAGGGAGCCTCTAGAAAACCCAGTTTGGACCAATTCATGGTGGAGGGAGCCTCTAAACAGCCCAGTTTGGACCAATTCATGGTGGAGGGAGCCTCTAACCAGCAGAGTTGGTGGAAATCAGGGTGGAGGGAGCCTCTAACCAGCAGAGTTGTGGGAAAGCAGGGTGGAGGGAGCCTCTAACCAGCAGAGTTGGTGGAAATCAGGGTGGAGGGAACCTCTAACCAGCAGAGTTGTGGGAAAGCAGGGTGGAGGGAGCCTCTAACCAGCAGAGTTGTGGGAAAGCAGGGTGGAGGGAGCCTCTAACCAGCAGAGTTGTGGGAAAGCAGGGTGGAGGGAGCCTCTAACCAGCAGAGTTGGTGGAAATCAGGGTGGAGGGAGCCTCTAACCAGCAGAGTTGGGGGAAATCAGGGTGGAGGGAGCCTAGTATTAGCAGAATTGTGCAACGCTTATGGTGGATGAGTATGAGGATGCGGAGGAATTGGAGAGGTTGAGTACAGACATGGAGTTTCATGTTGGGGTGCTTTACACAGGTGGGCACAAAAATGAAGGCTCTATCCAGTGGTGGTTCATTTTTATCAAAGTGAGCCGGTCGGCACTCTCAGCTGACAGACGGGTGCGCTTGTCAGTGATGATGCCACCGGCTGCACTGAACACCCTCTCAGATAGGACGCTGGCGGCAGGACAGGACAGCACCTCCAAGGCATATAGGGCAAGTTCAAGCCACAGGTCCAACTTCGACACCCAATACGTGTAGGGCGCAGAGGGGTCGGAGAGGACAGGGCTATGGTCGGAAAGGTATTCCCGCAACATGCGCCTATACTTCTCACGCCTGGTGACACTAGGACCCTCCGTGGCGGCACTTTGGCGAGGGGGTGCCATCAAGGTGTCCCAGAACTTAGACAGTGTGCCCCTCGTTTGTGTGGACCGGTGAGAACTTGGTTGCCTACTGGAGGAACTGCCCTCCCTGCCGCTAACGTCACATGCTGGAAACATCTCCATCATATTCTGCACCAATTGCCTGTGGCAAGCATTGATGCGATTGGCCCTCCCCTCTACCGGAATAAAAGACGAGATGTTGTTTTTATACCGGGGGTCAAGGATAGCAAAGATCCAGTACTGGTTGTCCTCCATGATTTTGACAATACGCTTGTCGGTTGTAAAGCACCCCAACATGAACTCAGCCATGTCTGCCACAGTGTTAGTTGGCATGACTCCTCTGGCCCCACCGGAAAGTTCAATCTCCATTTCCTCCTCATCCTCCATGTCTACCCATCCGCGCTGCAACAATGGGACGATTCGAAGTTGCCCGGAAGCCTCCTGTATCACCATCACATCATCGGACAACTCTTCTTCCTCCTCCTCCTCCTCCTCCTCCTCCTCCTCCATTAAACGCGATGAAGCGGACAGATGTGTGGACCTACTCTCCAGCTGTGACGGATCGGATGCTATCCCTGACTCCTCTGTGTGATCTGAGTTATCCCTGATGTCAGAAACGTGCCCTCGAGGTGGGAGTTTTTCGGGGCTGGGTACGAACTGTATTTATAACCCCAATATATTCTTTGAATTCCCAGTCAGACAATGGCACTATATACCAGTAGCAAAAATTGTGGGTGCACGTAACCCCAATATATTCTTTGAATTCCCAGTGAGACAATGGCACTATATACTAGTAGCAAAAATTGTGGGTGCACGTAACCCCAATATATTCTTTGAAGTACCAGTCAGAAACTGGCACTATATGGCAGTAGCAAGAAATGTGGGTATTTGTAACCCCAATATATTCTTTGAATTCCCAGTGAGACAATGGCACTATATACCAGTAGCAAAAATTGTGGGTGCACGTAACCCCAATATATTCTTTGAATTCCCAGTGAGACAATGGCACTATATACCAGTAGCAAAAATTGTGGGTGCACGTAACCCCAATATATTCTTTGAATTCCCAGTCAGAAACTGGCACTATATACCAGTAGCAAAAATTGTGGGTGCACGTAACCCCAATATATTCTTTGAATTCCCAGTCAGAAACTGGCACTATATACCAGTAGCAAAAATTGTGGGTGCACGTAACCCCAATATATTCTTTGAATTCCCAGTCAGAAACTGGCACTATATACCAGTAGCAAAAATTGTGGGTGCACGTAACCCCAATATATTCTTTGAATTCCCAGTCAGACAATGGCACTATATACCAGTAGCAAAAATTGTGGGTGCACGTAACCCCAATATATTCTTTGAATTCCCAGTGAGACAATGGCACTATATACCAGTAGCAAAAATTGTGGGTGCACGCAACCCCAATATATTCTTTGAATTCCCAGTCAGAAACTGGCACTATATACCAGTAGCAAAAATTGTGGGTGCACGTAACCCCAATATATTCTTTGAATTCCCAGTGAGACAATGGCACTATATAGCAGTAGCAAAAATTGTGGGTGCACGTAACCCCAATATATTCTTTGAATTACCAGTCAGAAACTGGCACTATATACCAGTAGCAAAAATTGTGGGTGCACGTAACCCCAATATATTCTTTGAATTCCCAGTCAGAAACTGGCACTATATACCAGTAGCAAAAATTGTGGGTGCACGTAACCCCAATATATTCTTTGAATTCCCAGTCAGACAATGGCACTATATACCAGTAGCAAAAATTGTGGGTGCACGTAACCCCAATATATTCTTTGAATTCCCAGTGAGACAATGGCACTATATAGCAGTAGCAAAAATTGTGGGTGCACGTAACCCCAATATATTCTTTGAATTACCAGTCAGAAACTGGCACTATATACCAGTAGCAAAAATTGTGGGTGCACGTAACCCCAATATATTCTTTGAATTCCCAGTCAGAAACTGGCACTATATACCAGTAGCAAAAATTGTGGGTGCACGTAACCCCAATATATTCTTTGAATTCCCAGTCAGACAATGGCACTATATACCAGTAGCAAAAATTGTGGGTGCACGTAACCCCAATATATTCTTTGAATTCCCAGTGAGACAATGGCACTATATACCAGTAGCAAAAATTGTGGGTGCACGTAACCCCAATATATTCTTTGAATTCCCAGTCAGAAACTGGCACTATATACCAGTAGCAAAAATTGTGGGTGCACGTAACCCCAATATATTCTTTGAATTCCCAGTGAGACAATGGCACTATATAGCAGTAGCAAAAATTGTGGGTGCATGTAACCCCAATATATTCTTTGAATTACCAGTCAGAAACTGGCACTATATACCAGTAGCAAAAATTGTGGGTGCACATAACCCCAATATATTCTTTGAATTCCCAGTCAGAAACTGGCACTATATACCAGTAGCAAAAATTGTGGGTGCACGTAACCACAATATATTCTTTGAATTCCCAGTGAGACAATGGCACTATATACCAGTAGGAAAAATTGTGGGTGCACGTAACCCCAATATATTCTTTGAATTCCCAGTCAAACAATGGCACTATATGGCAGTAGCAAAAATTGTGGGTGTATATAGCCCCAATCCTATTGCTAGGGGACTTGCAGTGTATTTCTGGGGTGAAGGTGGGGGGGGGGCACACCGTTGGAACGGGGATCGGGGGTATATAGGGTATACGGGAATACACTGTTAGTGTATTCCATTCAGGATCCTGGGAAAGCTGGGTTGCGGCGATTGAGCCCGTCAGTGCCACGTTACACTGACAAGCTTCTCCCTGGAATTTAGCTCTTATAAGAGCTGTTGGTTGTCTTCTCCTTCCTATCCTAGCCTGTCCCTGCCTACCCAGAATCTAAGCCCTAGCTAACTGGACGGAAACCTCCGTCCCCGGTGAATTGCAAGCTCAGAATGACGCGAAGCTGGGCGTCGCTGTTCTTTTAAATTAGAGGTCACATGTTTTCGGCAGCCAATGGGTTTTGCCTACTTTTTTCAACGTCACCGGTGTCGTAGTTCCTGTCCCACCTACCCTGCGCTGTTATTGGAGCAAAAAAGGCGCCAGGGAAGGTGGGAGGGGAATCGAGTAATGGCGCACTTTACCACGCGGTGTTCGATTCGATTCGAACATGCCGAACAGCCTAATATCCGATCGAACATGAGTTCGATAGAACACTGTTCGCTCATCTCTAATTTTTACCTGTACGTCACCTTGCTGTCCCAGACACAACTACCCAGTTCTCCATGCTGGTGTTCGGTTTTGGCACTCCAGAGATAATTTGCCTTATCTGTCACATGCAGTAGTTGGGTACATTATTACTACAGAGGTTCTGATGCTTCAAGGATAATGTCCCCAACTATCACATGTGACTGCTGAATTGGCAAGTGACTGGCTGCAGTAACCATGTAGGATGATATCGATATCATTGCTGGACCACCAAAGCCGTAGACTGATGCCAAGGACAGAAGGGCGTGAACTGCTGTTTGGGGGCCAGAAAACCCTTTTTATTAATCTGCAGAGAAAAATATTGAAATGTCTTATAATCAGTGTCGAACTGGGGTATCTAGGGCCCACCAGTGGAATTGTTTCTAGGGGCCCACCATCAGGACCCCTGAAGATTAGCGATACCGAGACAGGGCGGCTAAAGCCATACTGCTCACCCATCATACGATGTGCACCACTACACTACCTAAACCCACTGCTACACACTGTATGGAAAGTGAACAGTGTGGCTCCTAGAAATGTTACCATTACCTGTAGCCACGCTGTACTGGAAGAGCTGATGTGCAGAGGTGCTGGCTGTTGTATCATCACAGATGTAATATAGATGGCCTATCCTAAGGACAGGCCATCAATATTAGAAAGATGGATAAATCCTTGAGGGTAAGTTCACACGGAGTTTTTTGGATCAGAACCTGAAGCGGAGGCCGCTTCAGGTCCCGATCCAAAAACCGGGTAACCTCGACCAAAAGCCGATGCACTAGCTGTGCACTCCGCTCCAGATTAGGCCCAATGAACGGGAGGAGGAGTCCGGAGGAGGGAGTGTCTTCAGGCCGAATTGTGAGGCAAAACGGCCTGAAGAATGAACACCTCGCTTCTTTTTCATTGATTTAATTGAGCTGGGGACAAAAGCTCAATGGAAAACACTGTGGAAAAAATACATTGTGATTCAATGCAATTTTTTTCCACATCTTCATATAATGCTGAGATTTCCTGCTGAGAGAGGGAAGAAGAGCGCCACACACTTCTGGACAGTTTGTTACTTAGCGGATCAGACCATACCACTAGTTAAATTACAGACAATTTTGCATGGGACCAAGAATAGTTCACGTAGGGGAACAAATTTAGTGTTTATAACCACTTTAAAATTTGCAAAGGAAGGGGGGAGAAGACATGGACGGATCATCTACACGCAGTGGGGGCCATAGTATTGGCTTCACTAAACACATCATCACTGAGGTACACAACAAATGGCAAAAATGCCAAATGGCGGCCTTTACTACGTGTAGGTGAACCCATTGTACAGCTGATATGAAAACCATATCTGGCCAAGCTA
Source organism: Leptodactylus fuscus (assembly GCF_031893055.1). NCBI lineage: Eukaryota > Metazoa > Chordata > Amphibia > Anura > Leptodactylidae > Leptodactylus > Leptodactylus fuscus. Next base: position 142,170,677 of record NC_134267.1, read on the forward strand.
AATACTTACAGGTCACTGACACTTGTGATTTTATTGCATATGGTCAGCATATAGCTGCTGAAATATGACACACAGTAGATGTTTGTAGCAGTGCAGGAAACAGGGACACAGACACTGGATTGCACACAAGTTCAGGCTTTATTCACATGTAAAACATACACTGCTTTTGCAAAGCCATGGGATAAACAAAACAAAATCCTCATTTAGTTTCCTGTAGTCATTGCAGAAACGCAATGTCCCATCTGGTTTGGGTACTAGAACAATGGGACTGGCCCATTCACTTTTGGACTCCTCGATGACTCCTAATTTTAACATTTTCTGCGCCTCCTCTGAAATGGCTTGTCGGCGAGCCTCGGGGACCCGGTAAGGCCTCATCCGCACTTTCACATGGGGCTCAGTAACAATATCATGCTTGATTAGAGATGTACGCCTGGGTTGCTCAGAGAACACATCTGTATTCCTAGCTACAAACTCTTTGCAGTCTTGTTGCTGTTTTTTTGTGAGGGTCTCTGATATTCCTACCCCTGCTACTACCTCTGTAGTCCCAACTACAGCCTGTGGGGATTTCTCGGGAGACAGTTCAACTAGAGACCTTTCTGTACAGTACCTGTCTTCCCAGACCACACCCTTCACTCTCTCACTAAATATATATATATATATATATATATATATATATATATATATATATATATATATTTATATAGAAAGCTCACAATACATTCTGGATCAGTTTAGTGTATGCTACACAGTCATGTTTTTAATGTCTGTATTTGATGATATTCTTGAGACGTAGCAAAAACTCCGGACCATGATTGGCTACAAGACCGCTCCCAAAGAAGTAAAAAGTTCCAGGTCTCATTTAGGAATGGATTTATTTCTATCAATGCATTGTGGGCTGAGGTTCAGTCTTAATCCCAATAAGAGATGACGGCTGTTGACCAGAACTCGTGGTCACCGCTAGCCTTGGATTAAGACGTGGAGGCAAAGAGCTAACTGGGTGATTTAATGGAGGTGGTTGAGGGTCGGCCTTGGCTGAACAAATCTGGCTTGCTGCTGAAGAGGTGGAGGCTGCCCGGTGTAAGGCTGTGGCGGCCGGGAGTGTTGGCCGAAGAAGAGATGGAGGCTGATTCAAGGCTGTTACCGAAGCGGTTGGCGCTGGGGCTACAGGTGGCGCAGGGGGTGACTAGCCGGTGGCTGGTGCTGTCTGGTTGCTCTGGGTCTACAAATAAAAACAAACAAAAATAAAACAACGGACTTCAAAACCATCACAGTAACTGGTTACCTTACAAAACGGAAAAAAAAGGTTTATGTACGTTATTTCGATATATGGTGTAACAGGATTAGCTCAGGGATCGTCGTCTCCCCAGATAGATGAGCACTTTTGGCACAACAAAGAAAGTCCAGTCCAGCAGAATGTGGTGCAACTGGCTGCAACCAGTTTTATTAGAACTTGTGCAGGCAAAACAAAACAGCATACAAAAAATAAAATCCTAGCCATCCGGCTTCTACCTTTAACACAGGTTTCCTAACTATGAGAGCTGGGCCTTCTGCACTTCTTTTCACACCCCAGAGTATAATAATCGGAGACCCGGGGGAATAAAAACATAAAAAATTACTGTTACTTACCTGTCCCCCGGCTCCTACACTGTCTTCTCCGCTGCCGTCGTTCTGAAATGACGTCAGATGTCACATGACCCGGGACGCAGGTCGGGTTCATGTGACGTCAGAGACGTCAGAAAGAACATCAAGAAGGAGGCCTGGCAGGATCGTGGAGAGGTAAGTAACAGTATTTTTTACGTTCCCTTACCTCTCCCGATCCGCCGATCATTATACTCGGGGGTCTGCAAAGACCCCCAAGTATAATGATAGTATTTGTGGGGCCCACGGTGTTACTTACCGATCCCAGCCCAGCCAGGATCGGCAAGTGAATAGGGCCCATAACGGCCTATTAAAAAAAAAAAACTAAAAAAACGCAGCGGTAGCGGCTGTCACCAGGCCCCCTAATGGCCCGGGCCCTGTGGCAGCCGCCTCCGCTGCCTCTATGGTAGTTACGCCCCTGCACAGTTCAGTAACACAGGAATTAACCCCACACATCTTAAAACCTGGAGTGGCTGAATGGAGTAGAGACGCACCCAATTCTGCCATCTCCAGCAACCAGAGAATCAGTGGGGTCAGTGGCAGCTTTCTGGCCTACTTGGAGCAGCTATAAAAAAGCTAAGTATTAAGCGAGTGTGGGAGCTTGCGAGTGTGGTTTGTTCCTGTGACCCGGACGGCTGCCTAAGCTGTCCGGGTCTTGACCGGGTGTGTGGCTCCCCCCGCTTCCTCCTTTTTCCCCTCCCGGCGGCTGTTGCTGACCGGGGCGGGGTTTTCGGAGGAGGCGGGGTTACGCATCTGATGTAATTTCCGGCGCTGGGCGGGGACTTCCTTTCGGATCCCCGCCAGCGTCGGAACAAGACGTGCTTCTGGGAACTCCGATGGATGCCACGACCCGTCAACAGCAGCTCATGGAGCTGCTGCAACAGCGGGTAAGGGACGAGGGGACGGCTTGGTTGGAGACACTGCGAGCGGCGGCTCCAGCCGGCCTCCCGCTCCACCGGTGCCGCAGCGTGAGGCCTCTACCCGGCCTAGTAGGACGGCGAGGCCTCCCGTGCGGCTGTCCCCCTGATGCGGCCCCCAGTAGCCGGAGCAGGGCTCCGGCACGGGGGGTCGCACGCTCAGTGTCGCGTGCTGCCCGGGCCCCCCGGCCTCTGCTGTGGCTGCCGGTACTGGGGGGGTGCCCCCCCCTCCCCCTCCTCCGGTCTCCATGGATAGCGGCCCGTCGGCACCTGAGCCGGTGGTGGACCCCCCGCCCCCCTCCCAGCGTGTTTCAGGGAGTGCTCCCCCTATGGAAGCCTCCCAACACGCATTAGTCATTGTGCCCCCTGTGGGGCCTAGTGTTTCTGTGGCTACAGTTCCTACTGTGGCCCCCCCACCGCCGCCGGGTAGATTGGCGCGGTGGTTTGGGAGGGCAACTGCCGCTCCTGCGGGGGCAGACAGTGCCGCACCAGCCCAGGATACGGCGGCTGGCATTCCCGCCCAGGCTTCTGCTCTGGCTCCGTTGCCGACCGCAGCCTCCCCGGTTTTGTTTCAGGAGAGTGAGGAGGAGTTCTTTGATGTAGAATATGTGCCTGGAACCCCTCACGTTTTGCCACCTGCTCACTCCCGTTCCCTGTCTAGTCACGCGCCGAGGTCTGGGGCCCGCTCCTACAGGAGTTTTGGGCCTGAGGATGATGTGTCGATGCGTTCCGGGCGGTCTCGGCGGTATCGTAGTCGTTCTAGGTCGCGAAGTCGCCGCAGGCGGCGGGGGTCTCGTTATAGTCGGCGTCGGTCAGAGTCTCGTTCGTCCTCCTCCTCACGTGATTCCCGTAGGTCCTGGCGATCGCATTATAGCAGGAGTTCCAGGAGGCGGAGTGGGAGGAGAGAATATGGTTCCGCCCAGGGCGTTCCAGTCGTGCCTGCTGTTGTGGTTCCTGACCCTCCTCCTGTTGTGGCTCCGTTGCCTCCACCCCTGGTCGCTTCGTCGCAGATTCCAGTGATTCCGGCTGGTGAGTTATCATGTTCACAGGCTTGGTCTTCTCAAACGCCACCTGCTGGTGGTGATGTGTTGGACGTCTTAAAGGCTATGGTTAGTCAGTTGGAAGGTAGGGGGCAGTCACTTGCTTCTCCAGGGGCGGCTAGTACGCAGCCTGAGCCGGTTCCCCCTCCTTCTGGTTTGAGATTCCGTGATTCTTATTTCTGTGCGGTGGCTCCGTTGGGTACTCACATCTCAGCCGAGCTTCGCCATAAGATCACGGCTAATGAGTATATTGACATTTGGCTCTTGTTGTCCCCCGATCAGATGACAGTAGATAAGGAGAGAGGGTTTGGTCGGGGTGACGATAAGAAGCCCAAAGTGGCGAAGACGTTTTCTAATTGGTTACAAGCTTTTGCTATTTATTCTTGTATATTGTGCCAGTCAGCTCCAGCTTTGGCGGCTGATCTTTTTGTTTATTTGGAAACTATTTTTACTGCTCACAAGCTCTATGGCGGAACGGCATGGTGGAGGTACAACGAGGAGTTCCGGCGTAGGTTGGCGCTTCAGCCGGAAGTTGGTTGGGCCTCTAAGGCTACCGACATCTGGATTCAGCTGATGCTCTCGCCGAAGCCGGTTTCTTCTCCCTTTCCATCCGCGGCCGCTGGGGGAGCCGGTTCTCCCTCCGCGGCCGTTCGCAGGCCAGGCGCCTGCTGGATGTTTAATGAAGGACACTGTCGTTTCTTCACTTCATGCCGTTTCAAGCATGAATGTTCAATTTGTGGAGGAGCGCATTCCGCCTTGCGATGCGCCAAGCGCGGCAGAGCCGCCAAGTCTGGTGCGGGTAAACCCGAGGACGCCGGTGAGCGCAGTAAGGATGCGCCCCTGGCTCGACAGGTACCCCAAGAGACAGGAAGCAGACCTACTGCTTAATGGTTTTACGTTCGGTTTATATATACCTCATGTGCCTAGTTGTTCTGTTACGTTTACCGATAATCTACGTTCTGTTCAGAAGGATTTAGTTGTGGCTCAGGCCAAAATTGATAAAGAAGTTGAGTTGGGCCGTTTAGCTGGTCCGTTTGCGCAACCCCCTTTTCCAAATTTCAGGGTGTCCACGCTGGGTTTGGTCCCGAAGAAGGAGGCCGGTAAATACAGGTTGATACATCACTTGTCCTTTCCTCCGGGTGAATCCGTGAATGATGGTATCCCGAAGGAGGAGACGGTGGTGTCTTATGTCTCTTTTGATAAAGCGGTCTCTTTGGTGGTCAATGCCGGCAGGGGTGCCCTCATGGCGAAATCGGATATCGAATCTGCGTTTCGTCTGTTGCCGGTACATCCTGATTGCTATCATCTTTTGGGTTGTCAGTTTGGGGGTTCCTTTTACTATGATATGTGTTTGCCCATGGGGTGCTCCATCTCTTGCCGTTACTTTGAGTTGTTTAGCACATTTTTGGAGTGGGTGGTTCGGCAAGAGACGGGGTCTCCATCGGTAATTCACTATTTAGATGATTTCCTTTTTGTTGGTCCTGCTTCTTCTCGTTTTTGTGAATACTTACTTAACACCTTTCGTTTTTTCACAGGTTATTTTGGTGTTCCCCTCGCGCTTGATAAGACTGAGGGTCCGGTTTCGTCACTCTCCTTCTTGGGTATACTCATTGACTCGGACCGTATGATCCTTCAGCTTCCGCAGGACAAGTTGTCTCGCCTCCGTGCGGATGTGGATTTTTGCCTGTCGGCCCGCAAGGTCCAGCTGTCCCGTTTGCAGTCATTGCTGGGTCAGCTGGCCTTTGCGTGTAGGATTTTTCCTATGGGGCGTGTTTTTTCTCGCCGCCTGTCTATGGCCACGGCGGGAGTCCGCATGCCGCATCATTATGTGCGGATAACGAGTGTGCTGCGGGAGGATTTGAAGGTTTGGAAGTCCTTTCTTTTAGATTATACTGGTGTTTCTTGTTTCCCCGAGAAGGAGTTGTGCAATTCCGACTTTCAGCTTTTCACTGACGCTGCGGGTTCGTCTGGTTATGGAGCCGTTTTTGGTTCCCGCTGGTCCGCTGCTCCATGGCCTCAAAGCTGGTTGTCTGCTGGTTTTACTCGTAATCTCACTTTATTGGAGTTCCCCATTGTGGTGGCTTTGGAGTTACGGGGCGCGGACATGGCAAACCAGCGAGTTTTGTTTTGGTGTGACAATGAGAGTGTTGTTTCGGTAATTAATAGTCTCTCGTCCAGTTCCTTGCCTGTCTTGGCTTTACTGCGGCGTTTGGTCTTGAAATGTTTACAGTTTAATTTGGTTTTCAGGGCTCGTCATGTCCCGGGTGTCGATAATTCTGTTGCTGATCCTCTTTCTCGTTTTCAGTGGGAGCGCTTCAGAGACATGCACCCGAGAGCGGATTTGGTGGGCTGCCCGTGCCCTCCTTCGCTGTGGGACCTGGTTCTGCAGTCTTGAGTCCCTTTATTGCAAGATTCCGTTACGCCGGCGACGTGGTCAGCGCATGGTAAGGCGTGGAATGAGTGGCTGTCCTTTGGTTCCCCGGAGAGATTGTTAGATCCTGACTGCTGTAGGGACTTAACATTTTCTTACTTAGCCCGTTTGAGGTCAGAGGCCGTGTCGGCTGCTACCGCGGCCAGACGGTTGTCGGGTGTAGCTTTTGGGCTTAAATTGTTGGGTTTTCCGGATGTGACGAAAGAGTTTGCTTTTCAGTTGATTTTGCGGGGTTGGAAGAAAGCGGCACGCCCGGTTGACAAACGTCGTCCGGTTTCGTTTTTCCTGTTGCGTCGCCTGGTCGGGATTTCTGAGTCGGTCTGTTCGTCCCCGTTTGAGGCGTTATTGTTGAGTTGCGCTTTTGTTTTAGCCTTTTTCGGGGCGTTGCGCGTGGGTGAATTAGTCGCCCCGTCTCGGCGGGCAGCGGGTGGGTTGGCTGCGGACGATGTGGTGCTTTTGCAGGATTCCATCCGTGTTCGGGTTAAACGGTCTAAAACGGATCCCTACCGGCAGGGTACTTGGTTGACTATCTCGCGTTTAGAAGGCCCCTTATGCCCCGTTGATCAAGTGCGTCGTTTTGTTGCGGTTCGCCCCTTGTCTAGCCAGTTTTTAGTCCATGCTGATGGCTCATTTTTTACTAGATTCCAGTTCGAATCGTTGTTTAAGCGCTGTCTTGCCGCTTTAGGGGTTCCGTCTGAGGATTTTGGCACCCACTCTTTTCGCATCGGGGCGGCTACTGCGGCCGATGCGGCGGGCCTCACTGAGGAGGAAATTAAGCGTATTGGCCGCTGGTGGTCTAATTGTTATCGGCGTTACGTCCGCCCGGGTCTTCTCACGGCCTAGCTTTGTTTGACTTTTGCAGTTTTGTTCTGGTCAGTTTCCCTTAATACTATATTTCAAAAAAAAAAAAAAACAGGCATTAACATTGTTCTCTATTTTAGGTTCATATCCTGTGGTTTGGATTCTGGGCCACTCGTACATCTATTGGGCGGCGCGACGCGCTGCCATCCGGCCTGGAGGTTTGCAGCTTGGTTTTCAAGAAGCGGAGCTGCGCTGGCATGGAGTCAGAGGGATGAGTTGGTCGGAGATGTTGCCTCAGGTCGTTGAAATTGGAAGAACCTCCCAGGCCCCAGTGGTGCTGGTGTTTCATGCCGGTGGTAACGATTTGGGCGTGATACGCTTGACCGAATTGATTTCATTGATCAGATCTGATATTGACCGCTTTCCTGCCTTTTTTCAGGATGTTATTATTGTGTGGTCCGAAATTGTTCCGTGGGCCAGATGGCGCGATGCTCGTGACCCAGCAGCTTTGGAGCGTGTGAGGCGCCTGCTCAATTTGCGTGTGTCGCGCCACGTGCGCTCCCGATCGGGAGTCGTGGTTCGGCACAGGCAGCTTGAGGGTGATAACAGGGCGCTGCTCCGGAGGGATGGTGTCCATCTGTCTGACATCGGCCTAGACATTTTCTTGTCTGGGCTCCAGGATGGCATTGAGCGTGCGCTCTTTATGCTCTTGGAGGGGGGTCGGACCCCTTTGTAGGTCTATGTCGGGGTCCGGTGGCGGGACCTTGCGCCTTTCCCCTCCCTTCCCCTTCTGGTCATTGGTGGTAGAAGATGGAGCGCGTCACCCGTTGAACATCATACACATGCACACCGCAGGCGGTGGCGGGGCATTCCGGTGACGCGCTTGGTCAAAGAGTAAAGGGGAGGGGGATAGCAGGGCCTGCCGATATGTTTATAGTTTAATAAAGCTGTGGCCGACCCCCACTATTTTACCATCCAAGAGTGTGTCAGAGTTTTATTGTATGTTGGGGTTAACAGCCATGGGAGGAGGTTTCCCTTTTGTAGTTGTACCACATTCCGCCTGGTCTGTGACCCGGACGGCTGCCTAAGCTGTCCGGGTCTTGACCGGGTGTGTGGCTCCCCCCCCTTCCTCCTTTTTCCCCTCCCGGCGGCTGTTGCTGACCGGGGCGGGGTTTTCGGAGGAGGCGGGGTTACGCGTCTGATGTAATTTCCGGCGCTGGGCGGGGACTTCCTTTCGGATCCCCGCCAGCGTCGGAACAAGACGTCCTCCCTCCCGCCCTCCCCACTGTTGTTTGTTCTCTTTGTGTTATTACGGTTGTTTATTATTTATTGTTTTCGTTGTTTCTTTGCCTTGTTATTTATTCCGGTTTGTTTTTTCAGGTGTCACAGCTTGCATGTTGGCGGGACCTTGCGCCTTTCCCCTCCCTTCCCCTTCTGGTCATCGGTGGTAGAAGATGGAGCGCGTCACTCGTTGAACATCATACACATGCACACCACAGGCGGTGGCGGGGCATTCCGGTGACGCGCTTGGTCAAAGAGTAAAAGGGAGGGGGATAGCAGGGCCTGCCGATATGTTTATAGTTTAATAAAGCTGTGGCCGACCCCCACTATTTTACCATCCAAGAGTGTGTCAGAGTTTTATTGTATGTTGGGGTTAACAGCCGTGGGAGGAGATTTCCCTTTTGTAGTTGTACCACATTCCGCCTGGTCTAAGTGTGGTTTGGTCTAAGTGTGACTTAATATTAAGTGACTTTAGATTCAGGGACTTTACAGGGAAAACCCTTTTATTTTTTTTATTTGAATTTGGGTGTTTTGCTGTAATATTCCCCATCAGGTAAGATGAGCTCCATACTTACCAATGCTGTCCAGTGTGCATCTTGCAACATGTATGCTCTGCTTGAGCAGCCGCTTGAGGGGGCATACTGTTGTGAAAGATGCAATCACATTGCACATTTGGAAGCCCAGATCATGGATCTAAATGGGCGAATTGAAACACTGCGATCCATTGGTAACTTGGAAAAGAGTTTGATGCTCACAGAGCAACATTTCATTGGGGCAAGTGCAGAGGGGGATGGTAGCATGGAGGTGCAGGAACTTGAGGCAGCTAGCTGGGTGACATTTAGAAACCAGCGGGGTAGAGGGAAGAGTGCCAGGGAGGTTAGTCCTGAACTGGCACACCCCAACAAGTTTGCTAAATTGGCAGATGAGGGGGATGTTAGTACAGGGGTAACATTGCTGCAGCATGATACTTCCTCTGAAAGCCAGGGGAATGTCTGCTCCAGTAAGAAGGGGGATAGGAGCGCAGAGAAGACTAGACAGGTGCTGGTAGTGGGAGATTCAATTATTAGGGGAACAGATAGTGCAATCTGTCACAAAGACCGGGATCGTCGCACGGTGTGTTGCCTTCCTGGCGCTCGAGTTCGACATATCGCGGATCGGGTTGACAGATTACTGGGTGGGGCTGGTGTGGATCCAGCGGTCATGGTGCACGTTGGCACAAATGACAAAGTTAGCGGTAGGTGGAAGGTCCTTAAAAATGATTTCAGGGATTTAGGGAGCAAGTTGAAGGCAAGGACCTCCAGGGTAGTATTCTCAGAAATACTGCCTGTTCCATGAGCCACACAGGAAAGGCAGCGGGAGATTAGGGAGGTAAACAAGTGGCTCAAGAGTTGGTGTAGGAAGGAGGGGTTTGGGTACCTGGAGAACTGGGCCGACTTTGCTGTGTGCTACAGGTTCTATGCTAGGGATGGGCTGCATCTCAATGGGAAGGGTGCAGCTATGCTGGGGGAGAAGATGGCTAGACGGTTGGAGGAGTGTTTAAACTAAGTACTGGGGGGGAGGGTAACAGATGTAGCGGGCAAGATAGTGTAGAAATGGATAGAGGGCTAGATACTGTAACTGGGGGTGGAGCAGGGGGTCGGGTTAGAGCAGTCAGTAGGCAGTGGAAGAGTAGGGAAGATAAATCTATGAAATGTATGTATACGAATGCCCGAAGTCTTACTAACAAGATGGAGGAACTAGAAGTGATGATGTTGGAAGACAATTATGACATGGTGGGGGTAAGTGAGACATGGCTGGACTCTAGCTATGACTGGGCTATAAATATACAAGGGTACAGTATGTTTAGAAAGCAGCGTACAAATAAGAAAGGGGGAGGGGTTTGCTTATACGTAAAATATATATATTGCTTATACTGGCTTAAGCCAGTCCTGCGTGAGGACATCTGGGAGGAAAATGATTATGTGGAGTCCTTATGGGTGGAGATTACGGGAGGAACAAAAAATAAAATACTGATAGGGGTTTGTTATAAATCTCCAAATATAACGGAAGAAGCTGAAAATATACTAATAAAACAAATAGATGAGGCCGCAAAGCATAATAAAGTCATTATTATGGGGGATTTCAACTACCCTGATATCAACTGGGAGGCAGAAACCTGCAGATCCAACAAAGGGAACAGGTTCTTGTCAGTAATAAAAGACAATTACCTATCGCAACTAGTGCAGGACCCAACAAGAGGCGAGACACTTTTAGACCTAATTTTAACAAATGAACCTGACACATTATCAAAAGTGGAGGTTGGGGGACATCTGGGTAATAGTGACCATAACATAATAAGTTTTCTTGTACACATTAAGAAGACGTTCATTAGAGGGGGTACAAAAACACTAAACTTCAGGAAGGCAAATTTTATCCAGCTGAGAGAGGAGCTTAGCAGCATAAACTGGGACAATGTCCTCAACGTGACGGGAACACAAACTAAATGGGACATCTTCAAAAATATACTAAATAAGACCACTAGAAAACACATACCCTATGGGAATAAGCGGGCCAGAAATCATAGAAAACCAATATGGCTAACTAAAACAGTACAGAATGCAATGAGGGATAAAAAGGAAGCATTTAAAGTACTAAAACAAGAGAGTAGCGACACAGCATTAAAAAACTATAAGGAGAAAAATAAATTGTGCAAAAAACAAATAAAGGAGGCGAAGATTGAGGCTGAGAGAAAAATTGCCAAGGAAAGTAAAAGTAATCCAAAATTATTCTTCAATTACATAAATAATAAGAGAATAAAAACTGACAATGTGGGCACTCTCAAAAATAATCTGGGTGTAATGGTGGAGGAGGATGAGGAAAAAGCACAAGTATTAAATGCCTTCTTCTCTACAGTGTTTACACAAGAAAATCCATTGGCCAACAACATGATTAGGGGTAATGTTAACTCTCAATTAAATGTCACCTGCTTAACCCAGGAAGAAGTGCAGCGCCGCCTGCAAAACACTAAAATAGAGAAATCGCCCGGTCCAGATGGAATACATCCCCGAGTTCTGAGGGAATTAAGCATGGTCATAGATAGACCCTTGTATCTAATATTTAAGGATTCAGTAATGACTGGGTCTGTTCCACAGGATTGGCGAATAGCAAATGTGGTGCCAATTTTCAAAAAGGGGTGTAAAAGGGAACCTGGAAACTATAGGCCAGTAAGTTTAACTTCTGTGGTGGGAAAGATATTTGAGGGCTTTCTAAGAGATGCTATCCTGGAGTATCTCAATGTAAATAATCTTATATCACCAAATCAGCATGGGTTTATGAGGAATCAGTCCAGTCAGACTAATCTGATCAGCTTCTATGAGGAGGTAAGTTCAAGGCTGGACATGGGTAATGCAGTAGACGTGGTGTACCTGGACTTTTCAAAGGCTTTTGATACTGTTCCACATAAACGGTTGGTATGCAAAATGAGATTGTTGGGACTGGGGGAAAACATATGCATTTGGGTTGGCAACTGGCTCACTGATAGGACACAGAGGGTACTTGTTAATGGTAAATATTCAGACTGGGTCACAGTCACCAGTGGGGTGCCGCAAGGGTCAGTATTAGGTCCTCTCTTGTTTAATATCTTTATTAATGACCTGGTAGAGGGTTTACAAAGCAGGGTGTCTATATTTGCAGATGATACTAAACTTTGTAGGGTAATCAATAATGAGGAGGATAGTAGAATATTACAAGGGGATCTAAGGAAACTGGAAGCATGGGCGGAGACTTGGCAAATGAAGTTTAATGTTGACAAATGTAAAGTAATGCACTTTGGGCGACGTAATAAAATGTATGACTATGTACTAAATAGTAAATTACTGGGTAAGACTGTCAATGAAAAAGACTTAGGGATTTTGGTGGACAGCAAGCTTACCTTTAGTGACCAGTGCCAGGCAGCTGCTGCCAAGGCAAATAAAATTATGGGATGCATCAAAAGAGGTCTAGATTCTCATGACAAGGACATAGTTATGCCTCTATACAAATCACTGGTACGGCCACACTTAGAATATTGTGCGCAATTTTGGGCCCCGATATACAAGAAAGACATAAGTGAACTTGAAAAAGTGCAAAGACGGGCAACCAAAATGATTAGGGGAATGGGTGGACTGGAGTACAACCATAGATTAACAAACTTGGGGTTATTCAGTTTAGAGAAAAGACGTCTACGGGGAGATCTAATAACAATGTACAAATACATGAAGGGACAATACAAAGAACTTTCTAAGGATATTTTTACTCCTAGGCCAGTGACAGTGACAAGAGGACATCCTCTATGTCTGGAGGAGAGAAGGTTTCACCAGAAACATAGAAGGGGATTCTTCACAGTAAGAACAGCGAGGCTCTGGAACTCTCTGCCCCAGGAAGTGGTGATGGCGGATTCACTGAACAAGTTCAAAGTGGGCCTCGATGCCTTTCTTGAAGAGAAAAATATAATGGGTTATGGTCTCTAGATTTTAAGGACACGTTGATCCAGGGTTTTATATTGACTGCCATATTTGGAGTCGGGAAGGAATTTTTTCCCCTGAAATAGGGCAATTGGCATGAGCCTCATGGGGTTTTTTGCCTTCCCCTGGATCAACACTGTAGGGGATTGTAGGGTTATAGGTTGGACTTGATGGACTCATGTCTTTATCCAACCTCATCTACTATGTAACTATGTAACCAGACCTTTTTCCAGGGATTTGGTAAAACCCTCCAGCCAAGCACACAGTTTTTCTCAGCTGCATCTAGAACGTGTATGACAGGAACCTGGGATATACATACACTCCTTCTACCACTTTGCCCCTGGTCCTGTCACAATGGATATACAGTCTATATAAGGGGGTCGATCTTTATATCTACTGTTACACATATACAATGTATTCAGTGGTTCATGGGTTTACACCAGGGGTGCCCAATATGTCGACTGACCGGTTGATCGCAAAGTACGTATGGGTCGATCGCGGGATGCAGCCAGGGATCCCCAGTGTCTGCTTGTTCACAGTGCAGGCTGAGAGTCGACTCTCAGCCTGCGCTGTGAACAAGCACTCCGGACACTTGCAGGCCGGGCAGCAGCAGCTCAGGGGGATGACGCGCTCCCCGCTCTTAGGGATGGAGGGGGCCTGGGTGCTGCTTGTTCACAGCGCAGGCTGAGAGTCATCTCCGCCGCAGCCCCAGCCTGCCAGTGTCCAGAGATAACTCTCAGCCTGCGCTGTGAACAAGTAGACATCGGGGATCCCTGAGCGGCCACAGAACGCCGCTATCTCCTGCTCTCACGCTCCGCCCGACCCTGCCCACATGCCCAGCCATGCCCACAGACATGCCCCGCCCACAGGTCCACCCCGGCCCCGCCCACAAGAAGTGGGTAGTAGATCTTTTGCCTTGGTCAGCTTATAAAGTAGCTCACATACTGAAAAAGTGTGAGCACCCCTGGTTTACACTGTTGTATTCTACCTTTTTTAAATCATCTATTTGCAATTTACTGGGTAATTTAGAAAAAAAATGGAAATAAAAATAAAATAAAAAATCTCAACTCAATACTGTGGATACACAAACACACCTCATTCTCTTCATCAGTGCTCTTTCCTGATGGGACATGAGAAGTGTTTTTTGTGTCATCCCCTAAAGTAGAAGCATCACCATTAGAGGTCTGGGTTCCTTGTTCTGCTTCCCTTTCCTGCAGTACCTCCTCTAAGTTAAACTGACGCCTGTAGTTTACAAAGAAGTTCTTCACTTGACCCACAGTCTTGTTGCCAATTACATCTGCAATAGCTTGAAAATCTTTACCATATTTGCGGACACCTGGAAGGCAAAGTACAACATTCACCAAAGACGATCCACTCATGCGGGGATTTTGAATGTCAATAAATCTGCAGTCCCCCCATCTCTTCCCCCAGTTTCATGTCCCCATCTCTTCCCACAGTTTCATGTCTCCCCATCTCTGCCCACAGTTTCATGTCCCCCCATCTCTGCCCCAGTTTCATGTCCCCTCCATCTCTGCCCACAGTTTCATGCCGTTCCCCCCCATGTTCCCCTCAATGTTTAACACAAAAAAACACTTATACTCACCCTTACAACGCTTCCCCACCTCTCTCTCCGCAGTTTCACTATCAGAGTTGTAGGCGCGATGTGACGTTAGCACATCGCGCCTACACATCCACTATCCGGAGCACAGCAGCTAGTGGATGTATTCAACTCACAGATGTATTCAACTAAGATCTGCGTCTTTCAGATGAAGATCTGAGTTGAAACCGGAGCATACCTCCCGCTGACCGGGACCGCGGGACAAGACACCGAATCCATGAATGTCCCGCGAACTCCGGGACGGTTGGGAGTTATGGGTGGCACAAAAATGCCAATGGTGCTGATTTATATCCTAAATGGCATTTGAAAGGTCACAACAGTGGCGTAACTAGGAATGGGGGGCCCCGTGGCAAGCTTTTGACATGGGCCCCCCCCCCAAACGATGCCGAAGACCTCGACTGACCCCCTCCTACGCATTCCTGCACACTCTATCTCTATTATGCCCCATAGTGGCCCCTGCACACAGTATTATACCCCATAATGGCCCCTGAGCACAGTATTATGCCCCATAGTGGCCCCTTCGCACAGTATTATCCCCCATAGTGGCCCCTCACACAGTATTGTACCCCATAGTGGCCCCCTGCACCCAGTATTATGCCCCATAGTGGCCCCTCTACACAGTATTATCCCCCATAGTGGCCCCTCCACACAGTATTATCCCCCATAGTGGCCCCTCCACACAGTATTGTACCCCATAGTGGCTCCTGCACACAGTATTATGCCCCACTGTGGACACCCATAAACAATTATTATATAATTATATATAATAATCAGAGACCCAGGGGGAGAAAAACATAAAAAAAACTCTGTTACCTATCTCCCGGCTCCTACGCTGTCGGCCTCCAAAGTAGTATCTTCAATGACATCAGACATCACATGACTCGGGACGCAGGCTGGGGTCATGAGATGTCAGATGACTAGGCCTGAAGCCTGCCCGGATCGTGGAGAGGTAAGTAATAGAGATGAGCGAGTAGTACTCGATCGAGTAGGTATTCGATCGAATACTACGGTATTCGAAATACTCGTACTCGATCGAGTACCACTCGCTGTTCAAATGTAAAAGTTCGATGCAGAACCAGCTATACAGTCGGCCAATCAATGCTGTTTCTTCTCCTACCTTTAGAAGTCTTCTCCGTGCAGCTTCCCCGCGGCGTCTTCCGGCTCTTCATTCACTCTGCCAGGCATCGGGCCTGGGCAGAGCCGACTGCGCATGTCCGCTTGTAGTGCGGGCATGCGCAGTCGGCTCTGCCCAGGCCCGATGCCTGGCAGAGTGAATGAAGAGCTGGAAGACGCCGCGGGGACGCTGCAAGGAGAAGACTTCTCGGAGGATCCAGCCCGACCATCACTCGTGGACTTGGTAAGTATAATTTGATCGAATGTTGCCTACCTCTGAAACGAGCATTTTCCCCCATAGACTATAATAGGGTTCGATATTCGATTCGAGTAGTTGAATATTGAGGGGCTACTCGAAACGAATATCAAACCTCGAACATTTTACTGTTCGCTCATCTCTAGTAAGTAACAGTGTTTTTTATGTTTCTTACCTCTCCCGGGCATCCAATCATTATACTCGGGGCTCTTTTCAGACTCCCGAGTATAATGATAGTGTTTGTGGGGCCCGCGGTGTCACTTACCGATCCCAGCCCTGCCAGGATCGATAAGTAAATAGGGCCCGTTACCGGTTGGAGTAATTCAGAGGCAGCTGCCACAGGGCCCGGGACATTAGGGCCCAGTGACAGCCGCTACCGCTGCAGGTTTTAATTTTTTCTTAATAGGCCATTACCGGCTGGAGTAATTCTGCCACTGGGTCACAAACTTTTTTACACCAAAAAACTGTCCTAGAATAATAATAAATCTGCTCCGTGAGAGAAAACGGATACTGCACGGGCGAGAATCAGGACGGTAGTGTGAATACAGCCTTAGGCCCCCTGCACATATCAGAGTTTTTGTCCGTGTGCTCTCCAGTCACTTCTATGGACCTATGCTCTTGGATATACAGTATTTTTTGGATCTGAGAAGTGGCCGAGTGCAAAATATAGGGCAGGTCCTGTTCCTTTCCGCTTTTGCAGTTCGGTCCGTAGGGTCAGTGGAAAACACAAATGCCAACCATGCATTCCTCCGGCCCTTCGGTTTTCCACTGATCTGTCCACAACTCTGGTCCTGTGCGTTGGGCCTTACAATAAATCAGTACTGGTAAGACTCTGTTCACACCTGTTTTAGTAATATATCTCTAAATCTCTAGTTCCTCAGTTACTCTGCTTAGAAAAATATCAGTCTGGAGTAACCATCAGTATGCCTTGTCCCTACAGAGTTTGGGCAGGCACCATGCATACGGAGGAATCCTATTGGTAGGATGTCCCGGCCCAAATTCAGTCCAGAGACCCGAACTCCCAGCACAATAGTGATTTCTGATATTAGGAGTCCCTACTTCTCTGCCTCTCTTCTGTCCTGTATACAATATATAGATCACTATGATGCACTACGCCTGGTCTCTGCACCGAGAAATCAGTCTGATTGGACAAGATTTTCCAGTCTGGATTTTGCTGTGCCCCATAGTCAGTTTATTTATTCATTTCCAGGAGGAACAACAGAGGGACAACACAATGTAGATTTCTAATAGATCATTCAGAGTTGTAATGTATGGGGAATGCAATATGTTAGGAGAGGTGATGGATCTTTACATCAGTCCACAGGATTGGTGATATTAGATCGCTGGGGGCCCCATGAGCACTAGAACAGGGGCCCAAGTCATGGAACAGTAGTCGTCAGGCACAAGTCCATACACCTGTATAGTCATTATAGGTTTGTATAGAGCAGGGGGAAAGGGTTAACTGAGCACTTAGGACCCTTGAAGTGGCTGTGGGGGCCCTGCCATTGAGTATTGCCTACATATAATGTACCTGTGGGTCTCACAGCATTCTGGGAGTTGTAGTTCACGGGGCCAGAACTAGAACATTACTCAGATATGATGAGTATCTTGTATACAGGCAATATTATTGTGCTGCCCCCTGCTGGTGACCAGTCATAGTGTAATAATACACATAAAGGGAAATCCCAGTAAATACTGAATTTCCTGTAGTAATTATTGAGGCACCCATGAGACTTTCTGTACAGCTGTTTGCTCAGCAGGGTTTTGGTTATTATGTGTAGAATGAATAAAAATTCGCTATGGTGCTGTCCCTCTGTTATTCCTCCTAGAAATGTATGAATGAGTTAGAATTCCCCTTGTGTTGTAACAGTCGGGCTCTGTCAGCCATGTATGATAATAATTGTCATTAGTCAGAATAGCCTTTAAAGGGGTTAACCAGGAATTTCTAATTTAATATGACCTATCCTGCATGGGGCCATATCTGACTCCCTGCCCAGAGACAGAAGCACTTGGTTGCATGTCTTGAATAGTGGCCGGGGCCGGTACTGCAGTTCAGCTCCCATTGACTTCCATTGCAGCTGATCCATGCAGCGATCATTCGATCATTGGGAATCTATAAGGAAACCATTATATTGGGGCAGATTATGTGCCATATTATTTGCATACGCCAGATACAAGCCGGTGTAGATTTCAGTGCAGGCGTGCGACCTGGTGGAGACCTCCTCATAATTTCGGTTGAACCCTCCGCTAATAGAGGAGATGCGATGACAGACGGTAAATACAGCAGTTTTGTCTTCAGCAGGAATGGCTGGAGTTTGATGTTACGCAATGGGACGGTTTTACCCTCTGTACGTGAATGGTAGATGTCATGTGATATAGTAGTATTATAACAGTAATATATTTTTAGTAATATTTTATTCCACTTTTGTGCACTTTGTGCCATTTTCCGGTATGGCGTGACACTATGATGTCCCCCCGGTATCAGCACTAGTGACAGTTGGCTTATATCCTATATCCATCTGTTGGGCGACTCATGCTATATTGTCATGGTCAGTACAGGCTTCAGTTGCGACCTAGTACAGTAGAGGACAGCGGGGGATTTACAACAGGCCGCCATTCTGGTAGGTGACATATAGGGGGCAGTAGATGACATTTCAGTGTTCCCTGGAGTTAGAAGGTAAAGCAGATGTCCGGTGATATTAATAAGAAGATATCAGGACGTGTCTACAGGTAAATAGTAAGGACCTGTCATCCCTCCTTGTCTATAGGCACCTTGACTTCAGGACTGTTCACTCCATGAGATAACAGTATAGCAGTTCTGTGACTTCGGTTGTCATAGTGATTCCATGGAAACCAAGACCAGTAAGGCGGCCATTTTCATCCCAGAAGACCAAGCAGCAGCTCCATGCAGATCTCCAGGACAGAGACGTACTTCATGCGGATTAGGATGGGGGAGAAGTCTGTACAGCCCTGACTTGAAGGACGTCACACAGTTACTGCATCAGGGGATTCAGAATCACTGGGAAGTCCCCTTTTGAGGCCAGAGGATCCATGTAAGACAGGTGAGAGCTGGGGTAGAGCTTCACCTACTCCCCCCCAGGACTCAGATGGGCGGCCCATTGATTATATTGGGTGCAATCTAATGATAACTGCCTCGTAGCAATGACAGTGGGGTGCAGGCAGAGAGCTCATTGTATATCACTGTATATGTGACCTGTTACTGTATATACTGACCTATATATCACTGTACAATACAAAAAACACCTCAAATTAAATAACATACATAGTCTCGAAACCAAATAGATACTTAAACCAAAACAACTTGAGACAGAAACAAAAATACTTATAAAAATAGAAAAATATTTATTAATTCACAGATGGCGCCTCTTGATGAAGCCATCCAGGCGAAACGCGCGTCAGGCGGTCATACTTTGATCTCACTGGTAGTGTGCAGCGGCTTTTTTCCCCCATCCTTGGTGACCGTTTATATTTGTGTTTCAACATGACTGTGGGTATGTACTGTTTATTTATTTATATTTATATATGATTTTCTTGTTCTGACATGTTTATATATATTTGATCGGTACATTCCCCTTGGATATATGTTTGGTATCACCGGGGGATTTCCCTCTGCCCATCTCACCAGTGAGAGGATTCAGTATAGTCTGCTACTTTGTGGTAGATTGTCTTCTGTTGTCTCCCCATGTATTTTGTATTGTTCATCTGTGAATTAATAAATATTTTTCTATTTTTATAAGTATTTTTGTTTCTGTCTCAAGTTGTTTTGGTTTAACTATATATCACTGTATACATGAACTGTTACTGTATATACTGACCTATATATATCACTGTATATGTGAACTGTTACTGTATATACTGACATATATATCAATGTATACGTGAACTGTTACTGTATATACTGACATATATATCACTGTATACGTGAACTGTTACTGTATATACTGACCTATGTATATCAGTGAATATGTGAACTGTTACTGTATATACTGACCTATATATCACTGTATACATGAACTGTTACTGTATATACTGACCTATATATATCACTGAATATGTGATATGCCGGGACCCATAGAAATCAATGGGATCTGGTTTTTACGCGCTCATTATGAACGAGTTTTACGTTCAGAATGAGCAGAGCGCAACTCCGTGTGCAGTCTCCCTTAGGATGTATTTTTACATCCATTCTGCAGTTCTGTTTGACAAATGTAAAAAAATGGATGCAAACCGAAGGCCAAACATTTATACAGAGAACAACATAAGAAAAAAAAATATTTTTGAATCTTTTGAAAGACACAAAAACATTATATACCGTACTGTCATATCCGTGGGGAAAAATGGATAAAAATTGATTTATTTATTTTTTTTAGATTGATCTCTATTAGTGTTGATTTGAATAGTATTCGAAACTCCCATAGGAATGAATGGGAGCGGGCGAACAGCAAGTGGTTAAGCGCCGGCAGCCAGCACCGGCCGCTCCCATTCATTCCTATGGCGCAAGGTATTCAAAACTATAGTTTTGAATACTATTCGCTCATCTCTAATCTCTATGTATACAGTATGGATGACCATCCGACTACATCGTTTTTTTTGCATCCATTAAAGGTATCTGGTAAACAAATGTAAATAACATGATATGAATGCACACCTAATGGAGTATGTCACACTTGTCTACTCGCACTATTTGTCCAGGAATCTCCTAAACTTGTAATGATCTAGACAGTGGTGAAACTAGCCTCTCTGCTGCCTGAGGCAAACGATTAAAAGAAGAAAGGGGGGGGGGGGGGTGATGGTCATCTTTTGATCGTTTGCAGCACGGGGGAGGGGAGGGTGCTAGTGATATCAGGGAATACAATGCAGCAATATTTTGTGCATTAATTAGGGTTGAGCGATGGGGATCGGAAAAGATTGGATCCCGATTGGTGATTGAGTAAATTTCACAATCTCGATCAGGTTCCAATCTCACCTAAAAAAGATCAACAACGGAATTCTGATCCCGATCACTGAACTTACCTGCACAGATCCACTTCTGCTGCCACTCCCCGTTCTTTTTGCTCCTCTTCTCTCTCATTCACATGCCTTCAGAGAGCCATGCGTGCCCCCGCCTCCCTAGGCTAGTGTAGAGATGCTGGGAGAAGGCAGGGCTTGGGATGTGACTAGCAGTATAAGGTGTGTGTTTCAACAGTAACCTAGGGGCAGAGATGGAAAGGGAACATTATACTGAGGACAGAGATGAGGGAGACATGAGACTGGGGGCAGATGGAGGGGGATATGAAACTGGGGGAGAAATGGAGGAGGGACAAGAAACTGGTGGTAGATGAAGGGGGCACTTAAACTGTGGGGGACATTAAACTGGGGACAACTGGAGGGGGCATTAAACCGTGGAGTTAGCTGGAGGGGGACCTGTCTGCCTTTAGTTGCCCCCAGTTTAATGTCCCGCTCCAGCTACACCTATGGTTTAATGTCTGCTTCTAGCTGCCCGAGTTTAATTTTCCCCTCTCTTTGCCCCCATAATGTTCCACTTCAGCTGCCATAAATTTATTGCCCCCCTCAAACTACCCCCACTGTTACTGTCCCCCTTCAGCTGCCCCAGTTTCATGTCCCCTCTAGTTTCCACCAGTTTAAACTGGGGCACCAGGAGAGGGGCTTGGGGCAGTTGGAAGGGAACATTACAATGTGGGGACATATAATGTACGGGTGACTGTAAGAGGATTATATTGTGTGGGGGCACATAAAAAATGAATGAGAATGGGTGAAATCAACATAAAAGTGGGCGGGGCTAAATTTGCCACAGCACGCTATGCGTGCCAAACATTTTATCCCTCTTTCTGTTCTTCAAAAGTTGGGAGGTATGCATTACCATATAGGCCCAAAGCCTTCTAGGATCAACATCAGATCCCGGAGAGGTGAGTAAAACTGTTTATTATGTTCCCTCACCTCCCCTGGGGCTCCGATTATTATAGTATAGTATTGGTTATTATAGTATAATAATGGTATTGGGATCGCGGCCTGGGCCCGGGCCTGCTCACTACTGCCCTCCGCGGCCTATAGTAGAAGGGGAAGCGGGGTGGCAGTGAGCATGCCTGGGGAGGTAGGTAAATAGGCCACTACCTGCTGGGGATACTCCAGCAAGTAGCGGCTTATTATTAAACAAAAAAAAGTATTTAACTTACCGACTTTGCCGCTGCTCCCGCTGCCGCCACCACTACACTTCCCCGGCAGTAAGACGTCTGCGTATCAGTGCTGGAGGCGTGATGATGTTGCCTGCGCTGAGTCGCAGAAGTCTAAACCAGCGTAGGAAAGGGGCTGCTCGGGTTGTTTTAAGAGCGACCCCTCTCCTGCGCTAGTTTAGAAGAAAAAAAAAAGAAAAAAAAACAAAACAAAAACTGGCTGCCGCCCCCACTGGAGTGCTGCCTGAGGCCGCTGCCTCACCTCGCCTCATTAGAGGTGCGGCCCTGGATCTAGACCCCGAACGGGGTCGCAGTAAAATCCCCCTTGTGGTGTATACAGGGAGTTATATTTTTACTGTATGGGCTATGACTAGATGGAGACCTGTAGTGGTGCGACCTAAGATCACAATGTTGTGTTACTACATCACACCTAATACTGAGGCGCCCATCCTGCCTCCCATTACTTCCAGACATCTCACATTTACACTTTTCTTTTTAGAGAGAAGAAGTTTCCATGTTACCGGCCTTACTCCTACAGGTATGTGATGGGGCAATTGACAAGAGGTAGGTGGCTGCTTACTATGAGTATATAGTCTGTGCTATTAGATATATACCATTTATAGTACAGTGGTTCTCAACTGCTGGGGATATGCCCCACTAAGCTCAGGGGTATGTGCCACAGTAAGAGCCCTCCCCGTAATGGTAGTTTGTTGGATCTGCCCCCAGACTATAGCAGAAACCCATGGGAGGTGAGGTAATACAGACTCCAGCGTATAATAGTAGTTTGTGGGTGGCAAACCCCAGATATTTGGTCTCAGCAGAACACAATATTGTTAGAAAATTGGTAGGTGGTAGTTTTATCATTCCATTAGCACAGGGGCCACCTTGCGATATTATAATTTGTGATGGACCGCTATAAGTGGGGGCATATGTTATATGTGGGGGTACTGAGGAGGCCATTATATTAGATGTGGGGTTACTGATGGGGACATTCTATTGTGTGCTGTGTCCTTGAGGAGGCCATTATATTTTGTGTGGGGACACTGTGAATGCCATTATTCTATATATGGGGGCAGTGAGGGGGCCATTATACTATATATAGGGACACTTAAGGTCCATTATACTACAGCTGGGGGCAATGAGGTGGCCATTATACTACATGTGGAAGCACTGAGGGGCCATTATACTATATATAAGGACACTGAGGGGCCATTATACTACAGCTGGGGGCAATGAGGTGGCCATTATACTATAGGTGGGGGCACTGAGGGGGTACTTCACTTGAAAAAGTTGAGAATCACTGATTTAGTGTACATAACTATAACACATTAGTGTCAACCAAAAATTATGGGGCTCAAAAAAGACCAAAAAATGTCTTCCTAAAGCTAATAAATGGGTCATAGGAATGGGCACAATGGTACCTGTGTGGTTACTGAGCACATGGAAGGGAATCTTTTGCCACCTTTATGCCACAAACTGACCGGACATGTCACTATTTTTGGCGGATCTTGTGCCAAACATTGCAACTTTTTGGCTTTTTAGGCTTGTCCTGAAAATTGGGTATGTTAGGGTGAAGCGTAGTTGGAGGGGCGTCACCTCACATGGTTTGGAAGGTGAATTAAAATTTATGACAAAAATGAGAGTTTCTGGCACACAAAGGGTCAGATTTGTGGCAAAGTTGTTAAAAGATTCCTCGTAATAAATTAGTCACCTCTTCACATGGAATCGATGGGAAACTCTTCTGATATTATAATATCAAAACCTGTGATATTGAACTGACTTTTCATCCACAGTATCGAAGTAGCATCAAAATTTTGATGCACCATGCATCTCTAGTTAGGATTTGATGCTGCAGCAGAGTTGTACGTAACAGACTTTAGGTGGTTCACAGAAACCTTGTCCAAATGAGGACCAACCTAAATGGTGACCTATAGAGGCTAAAAATGAATGATGCCCAAAAGAGGCCTAAAACAGATGATGTCCTACAAAGTGAGGACCCTGGAATTGGTGCCCGAGTGAGGACCATATAGAATTGGTGCCCAAGTGAGGACCACAAAAATGGTGCCCGAGTGAGGACCATATAGAATTGGTGTCCAAGTGAGGACCACAAAAATGGTGCCCGAGTGAGGACCATATAAAAATGTTGCCTGGATGAGGACCATACAGAAATGGTGCCCGAGTAAGGACCATTAAAATGGTGCCCGAGTGAGGACCGTATAGAAATGGTGCTCGAGTGAGGACTGTATAGAAATGGTGCCCGAGTGAGGACCATATAGAAATGGTGCCTCAGTGAGGACCATATAGAAATGGTGCCCGAGTGAGGACCATATAGAAATAGTGCCCGAGTGAGGACCGTATAGAAATGGTGCCCGAGTGAGGACCATATAGAAATGGTGCCCAAGTGAGGACCATATAGAAATGGTGCCCGAGTGAGGACCATATAGAAATGGTGCCCGGGTGAGGACCATATAGAAATGGTGCCCGTTTGAGGACCATATAGAAATGGTGAAAGAGTGAGGACCATATAGAAATGGTGCCCGAGTGAGGACCATATAGAAATGGTGCCCGAGTGAGGACCATATAGAAATGGTGCCCGAGTGAGGACCATATAGAAATGGTGCCCGAGTGAGGACCATATAGAAGTGGTGCCCGAGTGAGGACCATATAGAAATGGTGCCCGAGTGAGGACCATATAGAAATAGTGCCCGGGTGAGGACCATATAGAAATGGTGCCCGTTTGAGGACCATATAGAAATGGTGCAAGAGTGAGGACCATACAGAAATGGTGCCCGAGTGAGGACCATATAGAAATGGTGCCCGAGTGAGGACCATAAAAATGGTGCCCGAGTGAGGACCATATAGAAATGGTGCCCATTTGAGGACCATATAGAAATGGTGCCCGAGTGAGGACCATATAGAAATGGTGCCCGAGTGAGGACCATATAGAAATGGTGCCCGGGTGAGGACCATATAGAAATGGTGCCCGTTTGAGGACCATATAGAAATGGTGCCATAGTGAGGTCCATACAGAAATGGTGCCCGAGTGAGGACCATAAAAATGGTGCCTGAGTGTGGACCATTCTTGTATTAACTGACATAGTACCCGAATGGGGACTATAGAACTGATGACCCAGAAAGGCCAAAAATGTATGAGGCCCAAAACAGATGGTGTTCTGTATAAGTCAAGCCCTAACAGGAACAAAAGAAATGGAATGCTGAGAAACTGAAACAAATGAAGCCCTAAAAGAAAAGAACAAATGGAGCCTTTCGCTGGTCCAAAGAATTGGTGCCCAAGCGAGGACCATTCATGTATTATCTGACACCATTACAAGAGTCAAACATTAATGCCAAAAATGTAACTCAATATAAACTATTGATAGTCAAAGACAAAAAACGTATCTCTTGTTACAAAATAGTCCCATAATGAACAAAAAAGGGACCCACCCAGGGGTCAAATATCCAGAACTTCACCTAAATAAATGAATCCTGCAAACCCCTTAAAATATATAAGATAAAGTGCTCTGTGCTGGACCGGATTGTATTACATCTGACCTCTGCTAATGTAGGTTAGGCTTCATCTGTCTGCTCTGCTGGTCAGCGGCTACTCTGCAGACGCAACCTGGGGATTGTAGCAGCGAAGGCCAGATCCCTGTATAGGGGTTAAAGGGTGAAAACCTGCAATCCCTTAGACTCTGCTAACCAGAGTAGCTCAAGTCAAGTCTGACTGGCGGAAGCTCTATTTTAGACAGGTGATAATAGTGTTATAGTCGCCCTAGAGAGGCCAAAAAAAAATGAAGACTTTACAAAAGAGATCCAAAAATGGTGCCTGAGGAAGGACCATAGAACTGGTGAGCTGGAAAGGCCAAGAAAAGATGATGCCCTAGAGAGAGGCCTAAGATGGAGCCCGGGAGAGGCGAAAACAAATGAAGTCCTAAAAAGACCAAAGGAAATGGAGCTCAAGAAAGAGATCCAAAAATTTAGCCTGAGGAAGGACCCTATGAATATTGGATATTGGAAAATCCATGAGAAGATCATCTCTTAGCGAGGGCATGGAGCTCTGGAGAGGCGAAAATAAACTAAGTCCTAAAAACCCCAAACGAAATGGAGCCCGAGAGAATCCAAAAAGGAATGTAGGCCTAGAGGGTCATAAACATCTGAAGTTTTTAACCCCTTAAGGACACAGGGTAGTTTGTACATTAATGTTTGGTAACTTTTTTCATATTTTCCTTCACCCACCTTCACAAATCCATGCGGTACATGTAATATTATGATTAACTTTTATTAACATTTTTTGTTGGTACGTGTAAAAACCCACAATTCTATCCTAATTTTTTTGCATTTTATTTCTGGTTTCAAAGAATATTTATTGAAATAAAGCAGTAACAAATAGTACAAAACACACATCAGAGCAATCACAACGTCAGTACAAAAGTGCGAAACAGTAAAGGCATTAACCATAACTGTTATACATTCATGGTCGCCATATATAGAGAAAATGGAGGGAGGGAAAAAGGTAAATGAGGGGGTAAGGACTAGTGCCTAAAGCGCAAAGAGGTGGCAGTAAGAGATCCCGTCTGGGAGGGGAGATGAGAATTGTAACTTTTCGGCAGCTGCAGGAGTTATGTGAGCTGGGTCCAGGGTCCAGAGTAAAGCCTGCAGGGAGTCCGGGGTGACCAGTGCAGATTCCAAGGCAACTCATTATGGGCATTCGGTCATGTTATGGATAGAACTATGCTGGGAGAGTCTGGCAGCAACATAGTATTTATAGAGGTGAGGGACCGGTAACCCTCCGGATCTCTTATGGAGATACATAATGTGCCTGTGAGTACACAGTCACTTATAGGAGGAGGTCACCGGGTTTGGTAGAGAGCGGGGCAATGTAACCATTTTAACTGAATGAACTCTATCTATCCAAGGAAGGGTGCGGCGATGCCAAGCAATGGGAGTCTTTACAATCTTCGGGATCAGCATTGGGTAGTTCCATTTGAAATGCGCGTCTAGAGAATTGCAGAGATTAATATTTATCCCTAGTCTGGAAACCAAAAATCAGGGAAACGAATTGAATCCTTAATATCAGGGTGTGAGCGGATAGCAATCATCAGGGGCTCTATGGCTACGGCAATATGAGCCGCTGGACAAAGCTGCCATGTTATTTTTAGTGCAGAGTGAATGCCGCAAAAACAAAATGCAAAAAATTAGGATGGAAATGTGTGTTATTTCACATGGACCCCCAAAAAACATAAATAAAAGCTGATCAAAACATTATCTGTACCCCAGTATGGTGGCAAACGAATGTACAAATTGTCATGCAAAGAATAAACCCTCACATAGCTATGGGGACAGAGGAATAAAAACATAAATTTTGGAAGGTGATGAAAAAAGTTGCCAAGCAAAAACTTTAAACTTTTTGAACTTTTTTTTTTAACTAGCCGAGGTGGCTAGTACTGAGCCTCGACTGTGTAACAGCTCCTGTGTCCACAGCATTGCAGCCCTGTACTATTACAAAGATGAGCGCTAACTATAATACGACGGTGCACAATGGGACGGGGTTAAAGGGGTTGTCCAAGATTAGATATTGATAGGTGATTCTGGTACTGCTGCTCAGCTCCCATTTTTGCATATGTCGAGCTGTAATAATGCTGCCCGGCCACTACACAGTGTATGGAGCTGTCTGCTTCTGGCTACATAGGGACTATTGCCAGCCATGGTAGGGAGCCTTGTCCCTTTTTCATATCAGGCCATTCCCCTATTTACATTCCACATTCCTTATTTAGTTCAAAAATGTAGGCAAGATAACGCAACATGCTGCACAGTTTTGTATGGTAAAATGCCAGGTTCCCTGTTCTGCCCCCTCCATATTTAACACACGACTGCTGCACAAAACCTCCATAGTTTATTTATGAGACACTACCCTGCCCATGAGCCCTTTAATCCCACCCAGTTCCTTTGTGTCCCCACACAGTGGTATTGGCCAACCTTAAGAAAAGTATAACAGTATAATGCCCCATTTGTATTCCCCACCCAGTATAATGCCCCATTATTGATCCTCACACAATATTATGCCCCCAAAGTGGACCTCACACATTATATGCCCCTTTAGTGTCCCCACACAGGATAATGTTCCTTTCATGGCCCAAAACAGTATATGAATCCATAAGGGCTTCACACACAGGATAATGCCCCCTGTGTGGCCCCAGAAGTATCATGCCCCTTTTGTGTCCCTCACAAGTATAATGTCTCCTAAGTGGCCTTCTTACAGTATACTGACCTGTTAGTGCCCATAACGTGGTATATTACTCACTTTGTGTCCTCCTCACAGTGCAATTTCACCTTAGTAGCCCCCAAACAGTATAATGACCCCTTATTAACCCCATGCAGTATAATGTCTCTTTGTAGCCCCCACACTGTAAAGAGCCCCCTTGTGCTCCCACTTTCACATATACAGTAAAATGCCCTTTTAGTGCCCTCTATACAAAGAAAAATGACAAAAATTAATAATAACACTCACATTGCCCATTATCCTGGAGCAGATCTGCTCCATTCCTTGCTGTCAATATTTTGAGGTTACTGCTGAGTTTAGTCCAATGGCCACAGTGACCAAGGGGGGTGAATGGTGGAGCAGGAGGAAATGACTCTCTGCTTCACCATTGGGTTCAACTCTATTAGTATCCTGAGGATTATGCATATAGAGTTGAAATCAGGATGGCATCTGACTTGTCTGGGTGTTCTACCTATATATAGGGGAGCCTACCAAAAAATTCTGCAGAATTGGCAAACATTGCTCCATACACTGTGCAGATCTGACAGACTGGGCAGCTGACTGTTGGGATAGTCAGCTTTCAGACCTCTATGCATCTCATTTTAATGACCTGTATGCGTAACAACCCCTCCAAAGCAATAATACCCACATGAGAACCACAGAAATGGTGACCTCAAGAGGCCAAAATGAAGCCCAAGAGAGACCTGGTTCCCCAGAAAAGCTAAAACAAGTCAAAGGCTAAAAGAAAAACAGAAAGACCTAAACACGTGGAGCATTTTAGCAGAGCAGACAGAAAATTGGTGTCCGAGTGAGTTCCACAAAAATGGTGCCCAAGGGAGAACCACAAAAATGGTGCCCAACTGAGGACCAAAAGAAATGGTGCAGAAGTGAGTACCAGGAATATGGTACCCAAATGTATACCAAAGAAATGGTACCCGAATGAGGACCAAGGAAATGGTGCCCGAGTGAGGACCAAAGGAATGGTGCCCAAATGAGGACCAAGGAAATGGTGCCCAAATGAGGACCAAAGAAATGGTGCCCGAGTGAGGACCATAAAAATGGTGCCCAAATGAGGACAATAAAGTTGGTGCCCGAGTGAGGACCAAAGGAATGGTGCCCAATTGAGGACCAAAGAAATGGTGCCCGAGTGAGGACCATAAAAATGGTGCCCAAGTGAGGACAATAAAGTTGGTGTCTGAGTGAGGACCATAAAATGGTGACTGATGGTAATTGATGCCCAAGAGAGGCCTAAAATTCATGGCGTCCTAGAACAAAATAAGTCAAGCCCTAAAGGGGTCAAAAGAAGAAGAGGCCTATAGTAGCCGAAACAAATCCCTTAAGGGGTGAAAAAATTGAACATTTAAAAGGTCCAAAGAAAAGGTACCCAAATAAGGAACATATAGATGGTGCCCAAGGACCATAGAAATGACCTAGAGATGCCAAAAATAGGTGATGCCCAAGAGAGGCCTAAAACAAGTCCAGCCCTAAAGGTGCAGAAAGTGAGTTCCACAAAAATGGTGCCCAACTGAGGACAAAAAGAAATGGTGCAGAAGTGAGGACCAGGAATATGGTACCCAAATGTGTACCAAAGAAATGGTACCCGAATGAGGACCAAGGAAATGGTGCCCGAGTGAGGACCAAAGGAATGGTGCCCGAGTGAGGACCAAAGGAATGGTGGCCGAATGAGGACCATAAAAATGGTGCCCATGTGAGGACAATAAAGCTGGGGCCCAAATGTGAGGCGTAAAATTCTTGGCATCCTAGAACAAAATAAGTCAAGCCCTAAAGGGGTCAAAAGAAGAGGCCTATAGTAGCCAAAACAAAACTCTTAAAAGGTGAATAAATTTAAAATTTAAAAGGTCCAAAGAAAAGGTGCCCAAATAAGGAACATATAGATGGTGCCCAAGGACCATAGAAATGACCTAGAGATGCCAAAAATAGGTGATGCCCAAGAGAGGCCTAAAACAAGTCCAGCCCTAAAGGTGCAAAAAGAAATGGAGCCTTAGATTAGGCAAAGCACAAATAGTGGCCAAGTGGACCTAAAGAAAGACAATGCCCTAAAGAGGCCAGAACAATTGGACCCTCTACACCCTACGTAGGGTCAGGCCTTAAGAATGCAGCAATTTTTTTTTTTTTATTCTGATACCAAGAGCCAGAATTTTTCAGGTTTTAGGGTGCATTCACACGGAGTAAAATGGAGTGTAATTTGGAGCGTTTACGGAGCGTATACGGAGCGTTTACATAAACGCTCCGTAAACGCTCCGTATACGCTCCGTAAACGCTCCAAATTACACTCCATTTTACTCCGTGTGAATGCACCCTTACATTGACCACTTCATGACCTGATCTTTCTCCTGGGTTCGTGACTGGACACAGTTTAAGGTTTTTTGGGGCATGGAGTTTTACAGACTATGGGTGCATTCACACTGAGTAAACGCTAGCTTATTTTGTAGAGTAAAATTACACTTGTAAATTTTGCTATCCCATTGACTTTAATGATATTTTTTTACAAGTGTAAAAATACGCCTGTAAAAAATACGCCTGTAAAAATACGCCTGTAAAAATACGCCTGTAAAATGTAATTGAAGTCAATGGGATAGCAAAATTTACAAGTGTAATTTTACTCTACAAAATAAGCTAGCGTTTACTCAGTGTGAATGCACCCTATGGGTGCATTCACACTGAGTAAACGCTAGCTTATTTTGTAGAGTAAAATTACACTTGTAAATTTTGCTATCCCATTGACTTCAATGATATTTTTTTACAACTGTAAAAATACGCCTGTAAAAAATACGCCTGTAAAAAATACGCCTGTAAAAAATACGCCTGTAAAATGTCATTGAAGTCAATGGGATAGCAAAATTTACAAGTGTAATTTTAGGGTGCATTCACACTGAGTAAACGCTAGCTTATTTTGTAGAGTAAAATTACACTTGTAAATTTTGCTATCCCATTGACTTCAATGACATTTTACAGGCGTATTTTTACAGGCGTATTTTTTACAGGCGTATTTTTACACTTGTAAAAAAATATCATTGAAGTCAATGGAATAGCAAAATTTACAAGTGTAATTTTACTCTACAAAATAAGCTAGCGTTTACTCAGTGTGAATGCACCCTTACTCTACAAAATAAGCTAGCGTTTACTCAGTGTGAATGCACCCTATGACTTTTTTTTTTTCGTTCTGGTTATTTAAATAATTTTTACGTTCTTTTTTTTTAACAAAGGGCTTTATTTTTCTGTCTATTATTTTTAAATTTTTTGAAAAATATTAGAGAAAAAAAATCTGTTTTTCCATTTTTTTTAATAGCACAAGGTGTTACTAAAATCTTTTTAAAAATATTTTTCTCTTTCCAGTAATTTTTATGTAGGTGACACAGGGGGCAGGGCTAGCACCTGCGATGTGGGCGTGTTTTTTTTTTTTATTTTAAGCTGGGTTTTTTACATCTTTTTTTTTTTTTGCCTTCATGTTTATTTTGCACATTGTTCCCCTACAAGGTTATAAGAGACCCTTGGGGGAATTTTGATTTTCTTTTTACCTGATTTACCTGATGAACTGTGACTGATTCATAAGGAATACGTCACCGAGCATGTACTGCGGAGCTGATCTGGTAAGATTATAGAGCGCTGTGTATAGAGTGATTGGGAAGGGAGGGGTGATCATAAACCGTCCCTGCCTTCTTCTTTTTGGGAGTCTGGCTGAATTCCCGCTCCTGAATTGCACTGAAGGGGACGTAGCGCTTGTCCAAACATTGTTGTCTCTTCAGTCAGCTGATCATGGCGGTGCCAGTGTCTGACCCCACAATGTGATATTGATAACCTATATTCTGTATAGCCCATCAATAGTTTAACACGCTAAAAGGGAAAGGAGCCCAATTTTGGGGTCCCAGACCTGGTAATCCCATCCATTGCTCTGTCACTTTAATTATGGGTGGCTCCAGGCACCTGCACATTGTGCCAGTAAAGCTGAGGAGTGTACAACTAGTGCAATAAAGCAGTGTCACTATACAATGCATTGCACAAGGGGTCATCTGAAAATCGTTGTGCTGCCCTGTGACTCTTGAAGTAATGTAAGGAGGCGCACTGTGACCATGAGGTCGCAGAAACTACGACTTTAAGTTGCAACAAAGGCAACTCCATTCACTTGCAGGGTGACACAGAGAATTTTGGTCATTTCTTCAGGAGTCACAGGCAACATTGCTGCATAGCCGAGGAACCAACACACATTGCCAGAGACTATGAGGGAGTGCAGGAGAGGTGAGGCAAGGTGAGTATAACTCTTTATTGTGTTCCCGCACCTTCCCTGGGGCTAAAAAGACCCCAATATATAATGATAGCACTTACAGGAAGATGGTCACAATAAAGGAATAGCAAACCTGGACTTGGCAACACAGGAGTAACAGAGATGGATTTAGAAACAAGTGGATGGCAGAGCCGGAGGTAGGAATTCAGATGGAACCAGGAATTACCTATAGCAGGGACCAGTAGTAGATCTTGGATGGAACCAGGAGACCACTAGGAGCGAGAAGGCTTTGGATGGAAGCAGGAGACCACCAGGAGTAGCGATCATGAGAAAATCTTGGATGGAAGCAGGAGACCAGCAGGAGCAGTGACAAGGAGAAGGCCTTGAATGGAAACAGGAGACCACCAGGAATGAGAAAGCCTTGGATGGAAGCAGGAGACCACCACGAGTAGCAGACAGGAGAAGGCCTTGGATGGAAGCATGAGACCACCAGGAGTAGCGATCAGGAGAAGGCCTTGCATGGGAGCAGGAGACCACCAGGAGCAGTGGCCAGGAGAAGGTATTGGATAAAAGCAAGAGAACACCAGAAGCAGTGGCCAGGAGAAGGTATTGGTTCAAAGCAGTAGACACTAGGAGAAGTGACTATGGGTAGGCCTCTTATTTGGAACCAGAAGATGCCAAGAACTGGATGCAGGATGTGACTAGGGTAGAATCCAGGAGATATCAAATCAAATCAAATAGGCTTTATTGGCACGTCCGAATAGATATTTGGCATTGCCAAATCTAGTACAGTTGAAGAGGGGTGGGGGGTTAGAGTCGAGGGGGAGAGTATGGGGGGGGGTAGGGGTGGTTTGGGGTATAACAGTCCGTGGAGTCTCATCTTCCTCTTAGTTGGTGACCGCTATATGGGGAGGTGGGGTGGGTGGTTTGGGGTATAACAGCCCGTGGAGTCTCATCTTCCTCTTGCTTGGTGACAGCTGGACACATATTGGGCAGCGATTTCCACAGTGGCCTCTTCTTCTCCCAGTAGGATGTAGAGTTTCCTCTTCTCATCTGCAGATCTGAAGTCTGGGATGTGGGCAGAGAGCCTTTGGAAGTAGACGGCCCTCACAGCTGAGTATTTGGTGCAGTGTAGCAGGAAATGGGCCTCGTCTTCTAGGGCCCCCTGGTCACAGTGCTGGCACAGTCTGTTCTCCCGTGGCTTGTACGTCTGCCTGTGTCGCCCCATCTCCATCTCCAGGTTGTGGGCGCTCAGTCTATACCGGCTCAGGGTCTGTCTGTGTTTGGGGTGGCGTATTCTCTCCAGGTAGGTGGCGATGGTGTAGTCCCTTTGCAGTGACTGGTACACAGTGAGTTTCTTGGAGTTATTTATTGCGCTTCTCCATTCCTCGATGTACCACTCTTTGTCTCTCTCAATGACTCCTTTTATTTGAGCCTTGTTCAGGGCATGTTGGGGGTTTTGGCTTGGCAGATGGCTGATGCTTGGTTAGGGGGTATCAGTTTTTCTCGGGGCTCTGTGGCTCAGTCAGGCTTGGTGGTGGTAAGAGCCAGGGCTGCTGCCCTGTATGTGTGTCCAGAATGATAGCGCCCTCTTCTGCATGGTGAGCCATAGTGGGAGTCTTCCTAGCTCTGCCCGGCATCCCATGTTGGAGGTGCTGCGGTGGACATTGAGGAGGTACTTGCAGAACTCCAGTTGGAAGGTCTCTGTTGGGCTGGAATCGCACTTTGACTGGTCTGGGTAGGTGGCTGGGCCACAAACCTCGCTGCCATAGAGAAGGATCGGAGCGATGACTGCGTTAAATATCTTTATCCAGACCCTCACCGGTGGTTTGAGGTGATACAGTTGTCTTCTGATGGCGTAGAAGGTTCTGCAGGGTTTTCCTTTCAAGGTTTCTATTGCTGCTTTGAAGCTTCCTGATTGGCTGAGCTCCAGCCCCAGGTAGGTATCCTTCAGGAACTTTCACCCGAAACCAGAACATGCCATGAAAGGTTTACAGGAACCTTGACAGGCCAAGAGGCAGCTCCCAGGACATTACAGTATGGAGGTCACTGTATGGGCAGATGGTCACCATAGCAGGATACAGACAGAAGCCATCCATGGATAGAGGCAGAAACATTGCAAAAAGTCAAAACCAGGAGCAGAACTTCAAGTACCAGGAACATGGATCAGGAAGAGGCAGCGCCAAGCAGATATGCAGTACGATTATACCGTGCATCAAACAAGAAGCCTGGAACATATGAAGATGACCAAATTCCAGGTTTGTAAAGGATCTGGAAGATGCTCCTGCATTTTGCCTTCCTCTGCTCTCCATGGACAGCCGTCTGTTATTTATGGAGTTTCTCCTCCTCCTTTTATCCTGAGCGGAGCCTTACTCACATCAGACTCTATAGGACGCCTGCACATGTTTGTGTATATAAGAGACACTTACTGAAATTACCTACCATTAACTTGTCTCATAGACTTTCATTATAGGACTCGTACAAAGTGTCCCATCAGGAGATCGGAGACTGGATGAGGATGACGGGGCAGCTCCTGCCAGAAACATACAGTCCTGGTTAGTAGTCTCACCTCCCCTTATACATAGACTGTATATCGGATGCACCTTCAATAACAAAAGAAGTCACCACTGTTATAGACGGCACATGGTTGGTGGGTGCCCCGGGGGGATTCACATTACACCCCGATCTGGGTTTATAGTTTATAAAATTATTTCTTTGTCCATTTATTAGACGTAACAGTGATCGGCAGCAACAAAATGAAACGTGGATGGAGGAGTACAAGGCGCTGTATCCTACATGGAAAGAGTATTGGTAAGTCTACAATGCCATATACATCATATATAAATTTGGGTTTAGTAATATTCTCTATAGAAGTTCAGTTTTAAACTCTATAATACCACGGTATCTATATGCACGATAATATATACTGTAGTATATGGCAGCTAGCTATAGACAGTGCTGCACCGATTCTATATATAGGTCCAGGTACGAGGGTCACAAGATGATTAGTTTTTCATTACAATATTATCCTGTGATCTTCCTATATGTGATCCCCTAGTGGTTGTGTTGTGAATTGCAGCCTTTCAAGGGTTTTGCTGTCATGTTGTGATATTGTATTGAATTGGTTTCAGGAGACATTGGAGTCCTTATCCAAATTAGAGCTAAGTTATGGGTGGACACATCTGTACTATCCCTATAATAGCAGCAGTCTGTGTATACTGTAGATTATACTAACTGCTATGTATAATATAGTGTGGGGACATTGCTGTGTATATACTACTGGTATTACATGTACACTATAGGGCATCTGCCGATAGAGGAGGCCACATGATAGGTTTCTCTCTTTTACAGAACTGGAAGGAGGAGACCCAGTGTTACTAAATTGGGGGAAAGGAACGTCCCAGAGCATGGTCATGACGCTGTCCCTGCAAAATCTGAAGATCAAGAACATGAGATCCACCGCCCCCATAGGAGGACACGTGGCCATACCCACGGGTTCTCGTGTTCTACCTATCTCCATACAACAATCAGAATCTGAAAAGCACGCAGAGAAGATTCAACGCCCCCACTGGAGGAAGCCCTGTGATATATGTGGCTATACCCACCGATTCTCAGGTCCTACTATCCGAAGAGTTACCTAAATCCATCGACTCTGAAGTTGAAGAACAATCCATCCAAGAAACAGATGGCCTCCCAGAATCCTTTGCACAGACTGTAGGTACTCCTAGTGACTTCTTGTATCTCAGTATTTCTTCTACTGCTAATAAACTATTGAGATAAATAGAATTTATTTCCTTTGTGGAGAACAATTATTATTATTATACACAAGAACACAACCCTGGGGAGGGGATAGGTCTTCACGGCCCAAAAACAAACATGCACTTATTCCCTTCAGAAATGGGACATTCCGATATGCCCCCAGATTACTAAGAGGCTCAGGTCTACCTCATATCATACTTACAACTTATTCACACATCGCGCACTGTCAGCTTTGCCGGCATGTGCCCAGAGATATCAGAGCCATTAGTTTTGGCACTAGTAGCCTTCCACTATCAGAAAGGTGGGCCTTAATGCCAAGTGTCCTCTCTGGTCTGTGAGGAATGACCCCCTAACAATACTCCTTCATAGCCTTCTGCTGTCAGGGGGGCGTTCACAGTAAGGCTCCATTCACACAGAGTAACGCCAGGCGTCATTTGTGTGTAATTTGTGTGTCTTTTACGGCCGTCATAAAACATTTACATAGAGTTCTATAGGAAAAGACGTCAGTAATTTATGGCCGTCATTTACGGACGTCTTTTCCTATGGAACTCTATGTAAACGTTTTATGACGGCCGTAAAAGACACACAAATTACACACAAATGACGCCTGGCGTTACTCTGTGTGAATAGAGCCTAAGGCTGCTCTTTTGACAGTGGAGGGATATCGGTGCTGAAACTAACGGTATCAATGTCTCCGGTACCCGGGAATTCAGCGCACTGTCAGCTTTCTAGTGGTATATAATACTGCCGATGTCAGAGGATGTGACTGGTCCTCTTTAAGAAACAGTATATACACATACAGTATATTTCCAGAGATTGAACCAATATTGGGACTTCACTATAGTTACTGGGTTATATTTATAGGGGCACAACATTCACCAATATTAACCCCCTGATT
The DNA here is from genome assembly GCF_031893055.1 of Leptodactylus fuscus. Lineage (NCBI taxonomy): Eukaryota > Metazoa > Chordata > Amphibia > Anura > Leptodactylidae > Leptodactylus > Leptodactylus fuscus. The sequence goes on from NC_134267.1 coordinate 142,207,603, forward strand.
TTAAAATATTGAATAAATTGACATGCTAGGAGAGCTGACATGTCCTGTTTCTAGGAGTTTATTCAGGACTTAACTCCTGATTGTGAGGGTCTGACATGATGTCACGTTCAGTCACAAGGTACAGCAGCAGCTCTGTCCCATTCAAATGAATATGGCTGAGCTGCAAAACCAAGCGCAACCCCTATGATCTATCCAGCACTGTGCTTGGCCTCGCGCTCACCCAAACCTTGTGGCCTCTACTAGGATTCCCCATTCCCGGACCCCACTGATCACTCATTGACAGGTCATCATTGATATTCAAGTCCCAGAAAGAACATTCGATACCTGATCTCCTACCAATACCAATGAGCTGACTATTACTTAGTCGTCATTTCAGGTTTTATTTCTGATCAACAAATAAAAGAAATCATGGCTGATGAACACTTTCAAGACATTCTAAATGCTGCTGAAAAAGATGTGCGGGTGGCATTCAAGTCAGTCGTAATCAATTTCCTTGGAAATAAGAAAGGTGCTGACTACGTGAATGTTGTACAAAAATATATTAGAGCGTACAAACATCTTGGCTGCAATATGTCTCTGAAAATTCATTTACTCGACTCACATCTGGACTTCTTCCCAGAAAACCTAGGTGCAGTCAGCGATGAACATGGCGAGTGCTTCCACCAGGACATTTTGGTGATAAAGTCACGCTATCAGGGTCAGTGGAGTGCAGCGATGTTGGCAGACTAACGTTGGACGCTTCAGCATGATTTGTTAACTCATCAGTATAAGCGGAAGTCCACAGCCAAGAAATTTAAACCATGAACATGTTTAACAAATTTTTGCACATATTATACAGATATTAGACTTCAAACTGAATTTTTGTTTAGCATACAATTATGTATATTATATATAATTTCAGTAGCTATAACCACGTTCATGTTCATGTTTAAAATTCATGTAGCAATAACTTTTAAAATACAAGTTTTTGTGCAAAAAATTACATTTCTTATGTTTTGAAGTGATTAATTGAAATATAAAATGTAATTGTCGATATTTCAAGAATGGAGGGTGATAGAGAAAAACGGTTTGCATATTCGAAATCAGCAGGTTCAAATTGAGTGAGATCGATTATTGTATGCCAAGATATCCACAGAAAGTTTTTTGTTGTTGTTGTGTAGTGTTATTACACAGATGAACCACCGCAAACGGAAATGGTTGGGGCAAATTGGACTGCTAAGCAAAACCACAAAAATGCTCATGATCACAGACGGAGGTTGAAAACAGCACATTGTTGGTAATGCTGGTAACTGGCCTCATGCACACAACTGAATGTACAGGTCTGAGATTATATAGCAGAATGCACTTGGATGACATTGGAGTACCCTCCGTCCCTTACTGATTTCAATTCAAGGGGTTGCATTCCAATGTCACGGAGCAGGATAGGACCTACTCTATAATCATCAGAACAGATCAGAACATCGGTACCCCCTACTTCCCCTCCCCCCCTTCATAGGGCATAGGGCATACTTGTTGTGTGCATGAGGTCTTAGTGTGGCAGGACAATAGGAAGTCTGTACAACCTACAAGGCAAGTCTGGTGATATTAATGTATGACACTTCATATAATGCTGAGATTTCCTGCTGAGAGGGGAAGAGAACTCCACACACTTCTGGACAGTTTGTCACTTAGCGGCTCAAACCATACGACTAGTTAAATTACAGAGAATTTTTCATGGGACCAAGAATAGTTCACGCAGAATTAATATTTTGGAGGGAAACAATTTTAGTGTTAAAATTTGCAAACCAGAGAAAGCTTTAAGGGGATGGGGGAATGAAGACACGGACGGATTATCTACACACAGTGGGGCCATATTATTGGCTTCACTAAACACATCATCACTGAGGTACACAACAAATGGCAAAAATGCCAAATGGCGGCCTTCACTACATGTAGGTGAACCCATTGTAAGGCTGATGGCTGATATGAAAACCATATCTGGTCAAGCTAAATACTTACAGGTCACTGACACTTGTGATTTATTGCATATGGTCAGCACATAGCTGCTGAAATATGACACACAGTAACACGTAACAGATGAGTCTGAACATGGAGAACACTTTGGTTTACAGAATGCTTATGTCTCACTATATAGATATCTCTAATCGCAACTCAATACTGTGAATATACAAACACACCTCATTTTGGAAATCGCAGCATATCAATTATACCTACGAAAACACCAGCGGTTTCCCTACAGGTGTAATGGAAGCAGACAATGAAAAGCGCTGAGGGAAAAAAACACAATGCGTTGCTGCTGCAGTTTTTCCTGCAGCGCTATTTTGTTGCAGTTTACAACGTGAGGCCTTAGCCTTAGTCTTAATAAAGCCCAAGTGCCACATTCATTAAATTAATTGCCCCCTCATAGTATGCCCCTAATTCCCCATGACAAATACTGCACCCTTAATGACCCCTTTTATCAATGACCACCCCCTTATGTTCATAATGCCTCCTAACATAACTTCCCCTTGTCCCTTAATAACCCTTATATAAATTACCCCCCCCCCCCCCCCCCCCCCCCCCGTAGTTATAATTTCCCCTTCCAAACAACCACTTGTACTATTACCGGCAGTGGCGTAGCTAGGAATGGCGGGGTCCCGTGGCGAACTTTTGACATGGGGCCCCCCTACCGACACCGAAGACCTCGACTGACCCCCTCCTACGCATTTCTGCGCGTTCTATTATGCCTCATAGTGGCCCCTGCACACAGTATTATCCCCCATAGTGACCCCTGCACACAGTATTATGCCCCATAGTGGCCCCTGCACACAGTATTATCCCCCATAGTGACCCCTGCACACAGTATTATGCCTCATAGTGGCCCCTCCACACAGTATTATGCCCCATAGTGGCCCCTGCACACAGTATTATCCCCCATAGTGACCCCTGCACACAGTATTATGCCCCATAGTGGCCCCTACACACAGTATTATACCCCATAGTGACCCCTGCACACAGTATTATGTCCCATAGTGGCCCCTACACACAGTATTATCCCCCATAGTGACCCCTCCACACAGTATTATGCCCCATAGTGGCCCCTGCACACAGTATTACGCCCCATAGGGGCCCCTGCACACAGTATTATCCCCCATAGGGGCCTCTGCACACAGTATTATCCCCCATAGGGGCCCCTGCACACAGTATTATCCCCCATAGTGGCCCCTGCACACAGTATTGTCCCCCATAGGGGCCCCTCCACACAGTATTATGCCCCATAGTGGCCCCTGCACACAGTATTATGCCCCATAGTGGCCCCTGCACACAGTATTATCCCCCATAGGGGCCCCTGCACACAGTATTATCCCCCATAGGGGCCCCTGCACACAGTATTATGCCCCATAGTGGCCCCTGCACACAGTATTATAGCCCATAGTGACCCCTACACACAGTATTATCCCCCATAGTGGCCCCTGCACACAGTATTATCCCCCATAGTGACCCCTACACACAGTATTATCCCCCATAGTGGCCCCTGCACACAGTATTATAGCCCATAGTGACCCCTACACACAGTATTATCCCCCATAGGGGCCCCTGCACACAGTATTATGCCCCATAGTGGCCCCTGCACACAGTTTTATGCCCCATAGTGACCCCTGCACACAGTATTATCCCCCATAGTGGCCCCTGCACACAGTATTATCCCCCATAGTGGCCCCTGCACACAGTATTATCCCCCATAGGGGCCCCTGCACACAGTATTATCCACCATAGTGGCCCCTGCACACAGTATTATGTCCCATAGTGGCCCCTGCACATAGTATTATGCCCCATAGTGGCCCCTGCACACAGTTTTATGCCCCATAGTGACCCCTGCACACAGTATTATCCCCCATAGTGGCCCCTGCACACAGTATTATCCCCCATAGTGGCCCCTGCATACAATATTATCCCCCATAGTGGCCCCTGCACACAGTATTATCCCCCATAGTGGCCCCTGCACACAGTATTATAGCCCATAGTGGACACCCATTAACAATTATTATACTCTGGGGTCTTTTCAGACCCCAAAGTATAATAATCGGAGACACAAGGGGGAGAAAAACATAAAAAACTACTGTTACTTACCTGTCTCCGGCTCCTACGAGGTCTTCTCCGCTGCCTTTCCTCTGCCGTCCTTGTTTAATGACGTCTGACGTCACATGACCCGGGACGCAGGCCGGGTTCATGTGTCGTCAGAGACGTCAGAAAGGACGTCAGGCAGAATCATGGAGAGGTAGGTAACATATTTTTTATGTTTCTTACCTCTCCCGGTCCGCCGATCATTATACTCGGGGGTCCGAAAAGACCCCAGAGTATAATGATAGCAGCGGTAGCGTCTGTCACCGGGCCCCTAAAGTCCCGGGCCCTGTGGCAGCTGCCTCCGCTGCTATGGCGGTAGTTACGCCACTGATTACCGGAGTCGCCGCCTCCTTTACGTCTAAGTGCAGGACGTCTGTGTATCAGCACAGTTGATCTAGTTAAAAGTAAGATATATTAATGGCAGCGCCTGGGCGGGCCCAGGGCAGTCACCATTGGTGTAACTAGATTTTGTGGGCCCGGGTGCAAACTTTTGTCCGGGGCCCCCTATCCCCTACCTAGAGCGAATTCTTGATAGTGGCGGTTATGGGCGCTAAAGTGATATTTCAGATACTTGAAAGTGATAAAGCTTTAGTACCCACAACTGCAGTTATCAAGAATATGGTGAGCAAGCAGCACAGTGCGCTGCATGTAAGCAATACTGGGACAGTACAACGTGCTCCACAATGGCCCCCAAACATATTACATGCACCACAGTGACCCCTAAGCAGTATTACATGCTCCATGGTGACCCCCATACAGTATTATGTGCTCACCAGTGACCCACACACACTATTATATGTTCACAGTGCCCATCCCTCAGGAGCCTGAACCCCCCCCTTACTCACACAGCCTGCACCCCCATGTCCCCCCCATACTCACACAGCTTGCACCTCCATATCTCCCCTCTCGCTCACACAGCCTGCACCCCCATTTCCCCTCTTGCTCACACAGCCTGCACTCCCCCCTCTTACTCACACATGCTGTCTCTTCTTTCCACACCTTCCATCAGACTGTTCCCGGCAGATTTATCTTCCTGTGTAACATCACCCTGTACTGTACGATCCTGTGTAGCTCCGTCCACACATGACGTCATCACAGGTCCTTAAGCCCAAGAACATCTTTCTGCAGCACGGAGTGTCTCTCCCTTATTAGCACCTCACACAGTCAGCACCCGGCAGCCCAGGAGGTTCCCTCAGGAGGTTGGGGCCCTGGCTCTTGCTGACACCGGCCCTAAGTAGAGGCCTTACCGAACCTCCACTGCCTATTAAAAAAAGGCATTGGAGGTCCAGTAGGGCCCCATAAAGGCCCCCATAATGAGGACGAATAGTGAAGGCTCGGGGCCCACTGGGGGATTCCCCGGTCCCCCGGAGGTCCAATCCGACTCTGCTTATGATATGTTTTCCAACAAATGCACCCAGTTCTGAGTGCCACCATATGTATTTAATGTGAGCCTTGTGAATCCAGTGAGTTAAATACCTCTCTACATTAATAAAATATTTTATTTGATTTATAGTCTTATGAAGAAACTGATATATACATGATGGTGAAGCGTCAATATGCTATCCAGTGTAATATGAAGTCACATATGAAGATGCAGGCACATGTCCTTCAGTTAGTGGTGGTTCATTTGTTCAGATGCTATCATCTTTAGCTGACGTCACATACAGTATTCAAAAGGAAGGTTACTTTTCCCTGAAGCAGTTTGACAAATCTGTGAAAAATGTCCATGATGTCTGAAGAAATAGTGGAGACCGCATCAGACGGAAGAAAAGATACTTCTTGAGTAAGCTGAGTGTCATTATTAACTTGCCTCCATGCCTTATTAACAAGGCCCTGTACCGCTCTGATACTACGCGTGAGTAGTTTTAGTTGCTGAGACATACATGCAGAAGTCTTTACGTGTTGTGTGACATTCAGAAAAAGGTTCAAGTGAGAAAAAACCTCATTTCCTTGCTGGTAAACCTGTAAAAAATAAAATGAAAATGGTGCTATTATACTAATAATACATACTTGTTTATTCTTTAACTGTATTAAGAATTATGATTTTGACTTTTTTCTTTCTAAACCTCAGTTTCAATTGTCCATTAACAACACCATCAAAGTGATCCCATAAATAGTCACAGAATAATCCCCCTATAAGCAGTGTCAGTAGTGTCCCATATACAACAGGTTGCCATCTCAGCATAATGCTTCAGTGCACACATTATGCAAATCACATTAAAGTTAATGAACACAATATAATAAATGCATATACAGTAGTGAGAGCTGTCAACAGTATTTATGGATTAAGATAAGATAATCCTTTAATAGTCCCACAATGGGGAAATTTCAGTGATACAGTTTCATAGATGGTACAGTAGTATATAACAAGAGAGAAAACACATACAAGCCCATGGCAGATAGAGAAATCCTAAGAATCATAGCAACTAAAAAGAAACACAGACACACGGCAGGATCATTTAGTTCTCTGTGTGAAGTGATGTTAATAATACAGCCGAATGTGGTTGGAGGACATGAGGAGGGGTCACAGCATGTAGATATAACAGGCAAAAAAAAAAAAAGTTCTTTGCAGAGGTGGGGGACATATGCAGCTATCATGATAGGCCACTTTCCCAGGAGCAGCTAAATATACAATAACTGATACATTTCTTTGGTCCCTTTTTTTGACATAATTAGAAGGGATTGCCTCACATCAAAGAGGCATATTAAAAAAAAACAAAAAAAAAACAAAAAAAACAATATGTTTGAGATTGGGATCTGGTGTGTTTTATTATTAAGCAAATAAAACCAGTTAGATGTCTTGTAATTTTTACATTGACCACTAGGAGGCATACAAGTAATACAAACATAGTCATTCATGATTCAAGGCTTGGCTTTATGCTCAGTGCCTGCTAAATTCAGAATTTTCCTCTTTGCAACACCATAGAAAAACTTTACTCAGACACTTGATCTATTATTGAATCACAAAATATCTTTCTGTTGTGAATTAGCGCTTCCCGGGTACAGGAAGAAAGTCCTGATAGGTCAAGAACCGTTCACACTTACTGGAGTGTTACTGTCTTTCACTGAAGTATCAACAAAATGACACTATCATATATAGAATTGTGTCTGAGCACTGAGCACCATATTGGGGTTGTATTCTTAGTATTGGTAGGGTAGTATTATGTTTCACCATATGTTGTATCAAATTCTGACCTGAATAAATAATTCTAATCATACACATTTTAGTTTAATAGATAAAACACTGGGCAATGCATAAACACTGTTCAGTATTGTCCATAGTAACCTGTGAAATTTCCTGTGAACCTGTGAATATCTTTTTATTTATTTATTTAACAGCAGGATTGTCCTGCACCTTTTTTCAAAAGAATAAAATAATTTATATCTTGTGTAAATCTAAATACATTTAGTGTTTTTAATATTGATTTTGATTGGAATATTTTAACAGCGGGCAGAAATATACTAAATACCATGTTTGTATCTGTGTCACTCACCGTTAGGTTGTGCCAGTCTGCAACTCTAACTTCAACATTCGGAATAATAATGGGAGTCAATAGCATTTCTTGACCTTCACATTGTGCCTACGGAAAAAGACTGTATTGAGATCAGAATTGTATAAATATTCAGATTACTATATGTAATAAACATAGCCATCTACATATATGCCATGTTTCTGGATGGTCAGAGAGGGAAACTTATAGTTCACTGTATGAAAGTTTAAAGCTTGTTTCAAAACCTATATACTTGCATAGGGTTGTATTAATGTATTAGGATAAATAATATCAGAATATAGGCAGTTTAAGGCTGGTTTTACACGACCATATTGATTTTACGGTCTGCAACTTGCTGATCAGCAACACTAGTTGCTGATCAGCAACATAGACATCACAGACGCCCGTGTCCTGCCGCACTCACCCCTAGAGTTTTAGGGGCGAGTCTGTGCAGTGCCGTGAATTCACAGCCTTTGCAGACCTGCTCTATTCAGTGAGGACCTCGGTTACGGCCCAGCACACCACAGATAAAATATCTGGTGGTGTAAGAGGCCGCACTGAATATAATGTGTCCGCAAATGGTCCGCAATTGAAAACTCTCAATTGCGGACCATTTGCGGACTTAAATTACGGTCATGTAAGACCAGCCTAAGGTGTGAATTGCACAATATTGTGATATGTTTTATATAATGAAGCTAGAGACCAGATGGATAGTTTCTGGAATAACTTAGTTTAGTTTTATTAATGCAAATCCATTTCTAATATGTAAAAGAGGGATATTTAGGTTGAGGACACACGTAGGCGGAGTGACAACACAAAAATAGGTAGTATAGTATGTAATTTGGGCATATTGGGCAAGAATTAACTCTATTAAATGACAATAGGGCTTATCCTTATGTAGATCCGCTGCAGAATTTGAAGAGAAAGGCCGTATTCAAATGTCAAAGCTTTGGTCATCATTGATTGTAAGCCAAAACCAGGAGTGGAGACTACACGGAAATAAGGTATAATGGAAAGATATGTACTTCTTCTGTGTTTTTGACCCACTCTTTGCACAGAAATGTGAATAAGGCATAAGGCTTGGAGTTCTGCTGTGGATTTTGGAGTAAAATAGATGTCTTATTTGCTAAATACAAATCCGTCAAAACAAACAAACTGTTACAGGTGGTAACATGTAACAGGGCCATGTTCAATGTGATAGGGCAATTTTAGTACAGTTTTTGTAAAGGAGAATATCTCACTCAAAATACCAAATGGAACATACATAGATTCCCTGTGACTTCATGGTATAGAGCTGAATGGGATTACGCACACTGTAAGGCTGCGTTCAGACGGGGCATTTTGGACCGAAATTTGACGCGGAAACCGCCTCAGTCTCCAATCCAAAATATGGGTGGCCGCGACCGGATGCCGATGCAGTGCTCCAGCATCCAGTTGAGGCACTCCGATCAGGATTAGGCCCAAATGAAAGGGCCTAGTCAGGAAGTCGTGGCACTCCAATAAGGATTAGGCCCAAATGAATGGGCCTAGTTGAGAAGTCACGGCACTCCAATAAGGATTAGGTCCAAATGAATGGGCCTAGTTGAGAAGTCGCGGCACTCCGATATGGATTAGGCCCAAATAAATGGGCCTAGTCGGGAAGAATGAGCATGTCGCTTCTTTTTTCCGGGAGCCGTATTTCAATTGCAACCATTTTTTTGGTCAGGATTTTGTGATGGATTCGGCCTCAAAATCCTGACCAAAATACCCTGTGCAGAAAGTCTGCAGAGGAAATCTCAGCGAAATTGCAATGAAAAATGATGCAGAAAAAAATATGATGCGTTTCTGCCACACTTTTTTCACAGCATTTTTTTGTGTTCTTCTTCAGTACAAGGGGCCTACGCCTAAAGTGGTATTACCACAAACACAACCATATTTAAATTAGTATACAATTAACAGTTAAAGATTTTTGAAAATAATGAACAATTTTGCAGAATTTAAATATTTTCTCTAAGCATCTTAGCAGTGAGAGTCTGTTGTTTTGTTTGGTTACCAGTGGATACTACCATGAATGCAGGAACTTTTGTATGGTCAGCCATTTCCTTATTCCTTACACAGAAACATGCATGAGGACATAACATAAGAAATCATAGCTGGATTTCAAACCATAGAAAACTCAGCAATTTTTTTTTACATTTCTTGTATTTGCAGAAATGTTTAGCTATGAATTGTCTACAAATTTAAATAAAGTTATGTTCTTGGAATATCCACTTTAACTAAAGGCCAGAACTTTGGCTAGATGCAGTTCTTGTTATGAGGAGTCAGTATGAAGATCTTCTATGCCAAACAATGTAAACTACAAATAGCATGTCTATCAAATTCTCATCCACCAAATGTTGCAGCTACCCAAATACTGGAGATTTTAAAATAAAAAAATATATGTATATACACACGTGGACAAAATTGTTGGTACCACTCGTTTAATGAAAGAAAAACCCACAATGGTCCCAGAAATAACTTGAGTCTGACGAAATTAATAAGAAATAAAAATTCTATGAAAATGAACAAATGAAAGTCGGACATTGCTTTTCGCTTCAATAGAATTTTTTTTTAAATAAAACCCATGAAACAGGCCTGGACAGAAATGATGGATCCCTTAATATTTTGTTGCATAACCTTTTAAGGCAATCGCTGCAATCAAACAATTCCTGTAACTGTCAATGAGACTTCTGCACCTCTCAACAGGTATTTTGGCCAACTCCTCATGAGCAAACTGCTCCAGTTGTCTCAGGTTTGAAGGGGGGCTTTTCCAGATGGCATGTTTCATCTCCTTCCAAGGTGCTCAAAAGGATTTAGATCAGGGCTCATAGAAGGCCACTTCAGAATAGTCCAGTGTTTTCCTCTTAGCCATTCTTGGGTATATAGCTGTGTGTTTTGGTCATTATCCTGTTGCAAGGCCCATGACCTCTGACTGAGAACAAGCTTTCTGACACTGGGCAGCACATTTCTCTCTAGAATCCTGTGATAGTCTTGAGATTTCATTGTACCCTTGTTAGGGAATTTCTAGGACGACAATTCCCCAGTAGCTGCTGATGAATCCTGGAGGAAAGGGCACAAGAGACAGTGAACCCTGGCCTGGAACCCCCCCACTGTCCATACCTGTACCTATCCTATATAATAGGCAGGGCCACCATCAGGAATTTTGGGGCCCCATACAGCCTAAGTGTCTGCCCCCCCCCCCCCATCCCGGCTGCCGCCATTTTAAAACTACTTTATTATATGTCATACCAATCCTGTATTACATTTCCCTTTATTTAGCAGCATTACAAGGCTTCATCAGATTCTATTTGCAGGTATAATCTGCTACGTGTGACAGCGCCTATAGAGAGCCAACACCATCTATAAGAGCCCTCCTAATAAATCCTCAGGGCTTATTCACATTGCGTTTTTGGCCTCCCTTGCCGGGATACGTTGGTAACCAGTCAGAATCAGCTGTCAACTTATCCCTGCACGAAGAACTGGCCATTAAAAAAAAAGGGGGGGCCTGCAGTTCTCCGTGCAGGGATAAGTGGGGAGCTGATTGTGACTGGTTACCAATGTATCCCAGCAAGGGAGGCCAAAAACGCAACGTGAATACTCCTTTAAAGTGAAAGTCCCACCCCCAAACAGGCTGCTATGCTAGTAGCATAGCGGCCTACATCATTATTAATACAAAGCACACATACCTTTGGAGCTATTGTGTGCTTTGTAGTTCTCCAGCTAAAAACTTATATATTATATATTATTGCCCCAGTTCCCTCTCCGCAGTGCCGCACACCCGATGCCCCAACAATCCCCCTCCCCCCCCCGTCCACCTTCTAACATCTTTCCACTGCCCCCTGTACCCATGCCTCCCAACTTTTGAAGAACCAAAAGAGGGGCAAAATGTGCGGCAAATTTAGCCCCACCCACCATTATGTTGACTTCACCCATTCTCATTAATTTTTCATGTGCCCGCACACAGTATAATCCTCCTACAGTCACCCGTACATTATATGTCCCCCCTCTATCTCTCCCCCAGCTTCATATACACCCTTCATCTGCACCCAGTTTCATGTCTCCCACCCAATTTCTGCCCCCAGATTCATGTCCGCCCATCCATTTCTGCCCCCAGTTTCATGTTCCCCCCCTCCATCTCTGCCCCCAGTTTCATGTCCCCTCCATCTCTACCCCAAGATTCATGCCCTCCATCTCTGCCCCCATATTCATGTCCCCTCCATCTCTGTCCCCATATTCATGTCCCCTCCATCTCTGCCCCCATATTCATGTCCCCTCCATCTCTGTCCCCATATTCATGTCCCTCCATCTCTGCCCCCATTGTCATGCCGTCCTCTCCATCTCCGCCCCCATATTCATGTCCCCTCCATCTCTGCCCCATATTCATGTCCCTCCATCTCTGCCCCCATTGTCATGTCGTCCTCTCCATCTCTGCCCCCATATTCATGTCCCCTCCATCTCTGCCCCCATTGTCAAGTCGTCCTCTCCATCTCTGCCCCCATATTCATGTCCCCTGCATCTCTGCCCCCATATTCATGTCCCCTCCATCTCTGCCCTCATATTCATGCCCCCTCCATCTCTGCCCCCATATTCATGTCCCTCCATCTCTGCCCCCATTGTCATGCCGTCCTCTCCATCTCTGCCCCCATATTCATGTCCTCTCCATCTCTGCCCCCAGTGTCATGCCGTCCTCTCTCTGCCCCCAGTTTCACGTTCCACATTACACTGACTGACTTACCTTCTCCTTCGTTCCCTCGCAGCTCTCTGCGCGCCTCTCTCTCACTGGCGCACAGTTATAGACGCGATGTGACGTCATCACATCGCGTCTACAAGCCAGTAGCGGAGGCGGTGAAGCGAGGAGCTGACACAGGTCAGCTCCTCGCTTCAGCCGCATATGTGACAGCGAGAGAGGCGCGCAGCGGCGAAGCAAGGAGCTGACCTGTGTCAGCTCCTCGCTTCGCCGCCGGCTACTGGCTTGTAGACGCGATGGCTGAAGCGAGGAGCTGACCTGTGTCAGCTCCTCGCTTCACCGCTGCCGCCGGCTACTGGCTTTTAGACGCGATGTGATCACATCGCGTCTACAAGCCAGTAGCAGCGGCGGCGAAGCGAGGAGCTGACACATGTCAGCTCCTCGCTTCAGCTGCATATGTGTCAGGGAGAGAGGCGCGCAGCAGCGAAGCGAGGAGCTGACCTGTGTCAGCTCCTTGCTTCAGCCGCGTATGTCTTCAACTCAGATCTGCGTCCTCTGGATGCAGATCTGAGTTGAAATAGGACATACACAATGACTGCTACGGGCGCCAGGGGGCCGGCACACGGTGACGGGCCAAAACCGGGCCCCCCCCATTTTTCAATTTGGCCGGGCCCCTGACGCCAGTACCAGTAGTACTGCCCTATCGGCGGCCCTGATAATAGGCGACAACTGGATGACAAAACCCTTCCTAAATACGTGACACACAAAACGCGGACAAGACAAATAACAACAAGGGAGGTCAGCTAGCTAGGGGTCAGTAACAGTCGAGCAATGCAGTGACAAAATTGAAATCCAAAAGAGTAGTCAATAGGGAAAGCCAAAGGTCAAGAATCAGAATACATGTAAGAAAATACACACACTCATATGTTGGATTGAGGTGCAAGCAGAAAATGGGTCCTCCGACCCTGTCAGTATGCAAAAAAGAAATTATCTGCTGCACAGTCTTGATTCAGTGATGAATAAACAAATATATTTATTGTGAAGATAACATAGATTGATGCGCCATGGAAAAAACGGTATTAAGGTATAAACTAAAAATTGATCCACTGTTAAGCAGGGATGTTTCGGTCCAATGACCTTCATCATGCCAGATCAATGTGTGAAATACAAGGAGCCTCCATGGCGTTTCCACATATATAATTGACATGCTGCAATTTGCAAAGCCGTAACGGCTTTGCAAATCGCAGCGTGTCCGCGCTGCGATTTCTTCCGCAAAGTGGGCATGGGATTCACATGAATCCCATCCCATTTGCTTGCACTGTAAAAGGCCGCGATACACCACGATTTTTCCCCCAGCGTCTCTGCTGCGAGCAAATCATGGCATTTACATCCCATGAGGCCCCCGGCCTAAGCAAGGAATTAAACTGCACATACCTCCTGCACCGCAGCATGCAAGCAGAGGGTGGCGCAGTGACCCGAACAGACAGAGACATTACAACCCTGCACAGATTTGACACACCCTGTGCCAGATGCAGCAAAGCAGCCCCAGAACATAACAGAGCCTCCTCCATATTTCATAGTAGGGACAGTGTTCTTTTCAAAATATGCTTCATTTTTCCATCTGTGAACATAGAGCTGATGTGCCTTGCCAAAAAGTTTGATTTTTGTCTCATCTGTCCATAGGACATTATCCCAAAGAATTTGTGGCTTGTCAACATGTAATTTTTATATATTATTACTTATGTCAGATTCAAGTTATTTCTTTGACCATTGTGGGGTATTCTTTCATTAAATTTTGTTCACATGGATATATATATATATATATATATATATATATATATATATATATATACTGTATATAGTGGGTAATCGCTCAGGTAGATGCTTGTAGCAGTGCAGGAAACAGGGACACAGACACTGGATTGCACACAAGTTCAGGCTTTATTCACATGTAACGCAAAGCCACAGGATAAACAAAACAAAATCCTTCGTGGCTGAGAAAATTAACTTAAACGTAAGGAAACTTTTCCCTGACTATACAGGAGACTGGCTACCAGTCTCCCACCTTGGCAACAACAACGGTGGCACAGTACCTGCTTCGGAGGTCTGGACAGGCCAGCTCTGTCAGTGTGGTGCCACCCTGCTAGTCTTCACACTCAGACTGTTATTAGGGCCTGATTAGTCAGCTGACCCCCCTGGTGTGAACCTTTACCATACACCCTGCCTGGCTGGGATATACCTGTCTTCCCAGACCACTTCCTTCACTCTCTCACAATATACTGTATATAGGAAATCACAGCATGTCAATTATACCTATTGAAAAGATGGCATTATTATTGAAGCAGAAAGTCCACAAAAGAAAATTCAGCTGACTTTCTGCAAAAAGTGCTGCAGGAAAAAACATAATATATTTCTGCCACGTTTTTCCTATAGCGCTTTTTGGCTGCGGCTCACTACATGTGGCCTTACCCTATTAGTATTATACAAAACAGAGTTCAAGTCATGCAACAATGCCAGGCAACATACTTACTAATGCAGATTTTACAATCAAAAGCTATAAATTACTTTCAATTAACTTCAGTGGAGCTAATCCTTGTGAAAATCTGCATGGCAATTTAGCATCAGAAATCTGTATTTTATCTGTGAATTACTGCCTGTCATCAGGTCTGAAAATGACAAGGCATAATCTGATAGGAGATGTCACCCTAGCAATTTTGGTGTTTTATTTATTTAAATCCATTAATTCATTCCAAAGATATAAGCCCTTTAGTATGTATTCCAATTAGGGTCTACAAGAGAAGTGGGTGGTAACACTGCATGAAATGTAGCACACAGAGACCCCACCCCAGAGAAACCACAGTGGTACCTCCCATTTGGCTAGTATACCCTAATTTGCATCAACCTTAAAATGAGTTATATTTTTGGAAACAAAACCCTAAAATCAGTTTGTCATTAGTGCCTATTGGATGATATCTCATTGTTCTTTTCAGACCTGGTCACAGATTTTCTTTAAAGAGGCTCTATCACCAGATTTATGGGTTATGAGCTAAAGATATGCCTGAATAGCCTTTAGTTTTGTGAGAGCCTGATCAAATGTAAAACAGTTGTACAGGTAAAATCTGGATAAAGCAACTTCGTATATAGATATAGGTGGTATTGTATGGCCTTCAACTGAACCTTTGTGTAAGTGCATGACTTGACTATATGCACTCCTGCCACTGTGTTCATACCCCTAATGGTGTACTGCTTGGATCACCACCCCTTTTGTCATATCACTGAGGTCTTGCCCTCTTCACACAAGCTTCTCCTCACCGCCATCCTCTCCATCGTCCTGGTACGGTTCACAAAAACCAATATGAAGCGATGGTCACAGATTATTTTGGATGTCCTGCTCATGCCAGGGCTCAGAATAAGAATAATGAGAAGGCAGACTCCTACAGGAAAGTTAAAAAAGACAGTATTTAAGTATAAATGCAGTTTATCTCCTATTGTTGTTTAGAAACGTCACACAAATGTGATCTCATCATTAAACAAGTAATAAAATGTCCTCATACAACAGAGCTAAGTTATTGGATACAGTAGACCATCTGCTCAGCATCTCTGAAATAACTAGGTACCTCATGGGACGTGCATGTAAAAGTAAATATACACCATTTCCCACAGTAGTCAGCTCTCTGTTACAGAATTTACACTTCTGTTTACATCTTTGAACAGCACAAGCAAGAGAGAAAGCACGGTATTGATCCAGGCAAGCATAAACAACCAATGTAATGGAATCCAACACAAAATCCACAATGTGTAAAACTTATAGCTTTTTACAGGATCTTAAAAGCAATCCACACCAGATAAGACAGAGCTTATGCAAATCAGAATTGTCTTGCTTCTTAATCATAGGGCAGTCATAGCTGTTACAATGGATCAAAATCTTCTGATTTGAAACAACATATAGATGGGCCCAGTGCAAAGGTATTATAAGTGGGCCCCTTAATGACGCAGACCTTACGTAGACATACCTTCCAATTGTCAGAGGTCACATAGACGGACTGGTGTGGCGGCGTACATGGTGTTAAGTGTTAAGCTGTACCCCTAACCCAGCCCATGTCCTCTTTGAGCCTGTCCAGTCCTATCATGGTCCTTTGTGCCCTGGCGGCATGCACACAACCATGTCATGTGGCCGGGACATTAGTAAATGACACAGACGGCACTTGGATTACATCTGTGTGCTGTTTGTGCCTCCACGGCACCATTTACAAAACAGATAGAAATAGGACCTGCCCTGAGTTTTCCTCTGGGATCACAAAAATACACAGTTGTATGGGGCCATAAAAATGAATGGATCAGTGTCCCCCAGTTACCCATCAGACAATATGATAAATATGAAAATAAAGAAATACCCTCAACTAGTTCCTGTCCGGCTCAAGTGCTGTTTGAGGATACAGCAGCCAAAATGCAGGATGGTGTAGAGGAGCACAATGCTGCCATATGTACCAATATAAGAGTAAATATCGCCTTTTATAAGAGCAGCCCTGCTTGTCTGTGGTGTAGATTGATTTTAAGATTCTGTAATAAAGCAAGCTGTTTTACATATTATGGATATTGTGCTAGATTTGTAATGGTCCAGCCGAACCCAGGCCAACAGTATCAATATAAGACATAGCTATACCTTTGGGTCTCAAGCTGGTCTTTTTGACGAACAGCTTAGTTACAGGGATTGTCCAGCCACAAAATTATTTTTCACACTGATGACCTATCCAAAGGGTAAATAATCACTAAGTGATCTATGAGAGCCTCACTCAAACAGATCTGCTGTTCAAGTAGCCTCCAGGTGCCAGGATATACAGCAGTGGATGGGGAGTTGCTCCTATTGAAGTAATAGGAATGGCACTCCATCCCTCTCCACTACATACCAATGGTTCCTGGGAATTGCACCCCTATTCCTCCTATTACATGATTAGGAGCAGCTACACATGCTTCCTCATCCACTGCTGTAACTTCCATCTCCTGGAAGCTATAGATCAGCTGATCTGTGCGGGGTCTGGGTGTCAAACCTTCACAGATCACATATTGATGACCTATCCTGTCGGTTTGAAAAATAATTTTCGGGATATACAACCTCTTTAACCGGTTAAGGACCGCCGTACGTAAAATTACGGCCTGCGGTCCAGGTACCTAAAGACCGGACTATTGTAAAAATACGTCCTGTCTTTAGGTACCTATTTCGCGGGGGGATGGGTGCGGGGAGGACGGGGGTTAGGTGTTACTAACACCTAACTCCTTCCTCAATAACGTCCAGTCGGAACTGAGTCCGACTGGACGTTTTAACCCTTTCGATCGCGCCGTGAAACATCACGGCGCGATCGAAAGGCATCCGCCGACAATTGAATCAGATCGGCACCCCCCGCGGCGAGATCGGAGGGTGCCGATAGCAGTAAAAGGTAGTCTGGGGTCTGGCCAGTGACCCCAGACTGCCCGAAGCCCCCACATACCTGGTGATCCTGCCAGGACCTTCTGATGTCAGGCTGTGCGTCTACACAGCCTGACATCCTGCTACGGAATGCCATGTGGGACACCTGCAGGCTGTGTCTCACATGGCATTCTATATCAGCAAAGTATTGCTGATTGAAGTGTCCTAAATGG
Organism: Leptodactylus fuscus; assembly: GCF_031893055.1. NCBI lineage: Eukaryota > Metazoa > Chordata > Amphibia > Anura > Leptodactylidae > Leptodactylus > Leptodactylus fuscus. The sequence continues at coordinate 142,225,540 of NC_134267.1, forward strand.
ACACATGAAAAAGTAAAAAAAAATGTAAAAAAAATAAAATGAAGTGTATGAAAAAAATTAATAAAGTTATAAAGCCCAAAAATCCCTTTTTCTCAATAGAAAATGAATTACATAAAAAAAGAACTAAAAAGTAATAAAAACAATGCATATTTGGTATTGTCGCGTCCGTAACAATCTGTACAATAAAACTGAAATAATATTTAATGTACACGGCGAACGCCGGAAAAAAAAAACGGAAAAAACTCGCCGGAAGTAATGATTTTTCGCCATCTCACCATACAAAATATGCTATAAAAAGTGATCAAAAAGTCATATGCATCCGACAACAGTACCAATAAAAAGCGCAGGTTGTCCCGCAAAAAATAAGCCCTCAACCAACTCTGTCAACCGAAAAATAAAAATGTTACGCCTCTTAGAAGATGCGATGCAAAAAACATTGATTTATGTCCCCAAATGTGTTTTTCCTCTGCAGAACTAGTAACACATAAAAAAATACTATAAATGAGGTATCGCCGTAACCGTACCGACCCGCAGAATAAAGGGAACATGTTACTTATACTGTACGCTGCATGGCGCAAAATTAAAAAAGTAAAACTCAATGCCAGGATTGATTTTTTTTTTTTAAATCCAGCAAAAAAGGGTTAATAAAATGTATTCAATAAGATGTAGACACCCAAAAATGGTGTCATTACGAAATGCATCTCATCCCGCAAAGAATAAGCCCTTATATGGCCGCGTCACCAGAAACATAAAGAAAATATAGCATCTCACAATGTGAAGACAAAAACCCTCAAAAATCGCCAAATTATTAGAACACAACTGGGTGCGTCATGTAGGGAATATATAAGCTGTGTGAGCGGATATCAGGGGACACCCCAGATTTACAGCTTATGAGGGAACAGACACCAGAAGTGACCCCTAAAGTGACCCCCAGAGTGACTCCCCCAATCATAGGAGCTACGGGGACATAGTAGGGAATTTGGTGTTTGCAATGTCCTCCGCACAGCTTATACATTCCCTCTTCGCCATCCGCTGTGCAGTCACGTCCGGGATACTAATACTCACTACACCCCCTGATAAATTCTTTGAGGGGTGCAGTTTTCAAAATGGGGTCACTCCTGGTACCCCATGGAATCCACTTTTCTGGTACCTTACAGGCTCTACAAACATGACATGGCGTCCAGATACCAAACATCTGAATCTGTGCTCCAAAAGCCGCATAGCGCTCCTTCCCTTCTGCACCCTGCTGTACGTCCAAACTGCAGTTTATGACACATGTATGACACATGTATGACACTGGTGTACCCCCGGATAACGGACATAATGTCATATGTGGGTATAAACTGATACTAGGGCACAGCCGGACACAGAAGGGAAGAAGGGTCATTTGGTTTTTGGAGCACAGACGGTTTGGTTTTTGGATGCCATGACACTTTTGTAGAGCTGAAACGCCAGTAATTTGGAATCCCCTGATAAATTACCTTATTTTGGAAACTACACCCCTGAAGGATTTATCCAGGGGTACAGACAGCATTTTTAACCCCCAAGTGTTGCTATAACTTTATATATATAACTATAACTGTAGTGGATTGTGAGAGGTGAAAATGACCATTTTTCCAGGAATACGTCCTTTCAGTGCCTAATATATTGTGCCCGACTTGTATCAGAGATGAACGCTCTAAAAGCTGTTGTGCCTGGGATACCCGTTTAACAGTTTTTGGAGTGTCTCTGCTGACATAAGTCGGGCACAACATGTTGCACACTGAAATGGCAAATCTGTAAAATTTTCATTTTTAACTTCTCTATCAGTTGCGATTTCATTTCTGGAAACTAAATAAATGCAACACTCAAGGGTTAAAAATTCTCGCTACACCACTTGATAAATCCCATCAGTGGGGTAGTGTCCAAAATAGGGTGACATGTCTGCGGATTCCACTTTATTGGCAATTCAGGGGCTTTGCAAAAGTGGCAAAAAAAACCAAACTGTGCTCCAAAAACCAAAATAGCGCTCCTTCCCTTCTGTCCCCGGTTGTGCCCAAACAGCCGATTCTACCCACATATGGCATTAAGTACGTTATCCGGGGTACACCAGTGTCATACATGTGGGCATACACTGCTATTTGGGTACCCAGCAGGGTGCAGATGTGAAGGAGCAATATGTGCTTTTGGAGTGCAGATTTAGATTCTTCGTTTTTGGACACCACGTCACATTTGCAGAGACCCTAAAATTGCCCCTACAAAATGGGGTCACTTCTTGGTGAATTCCAGTTTACTGGAACCTCCAGGGCTCTGCAAAAACATCATGGCGCCCAGAGGGTCCCTCTAAATCTGTATCCCAAAAGCTAAAACGCACAGTGGTCCTTCCCTTCTGAGCCCTGCTGTGTGCCCAAGCAGCAGTTTACACCCACATATATAATTTTTTGACCCCCGGGATGGCCCACTTAATAGTTTTAGGAGTGCAGGTCTCTGACAACACAAAGTGGGTGCAACGTATTGGGCACCGAAATGGCATATTTTTAAAAATTTCAATTTTCATTTTGTACATTAATTTTTGGGAAGCATTTTAGGCTCAAAATGATAATACCCCTTGATACATTCCTTGACAGGTGTAGTTTCTAAAATGGGGTCACTTTTGAGGGGTTTCCATTGTATTGATACTTTAGGGGCTCAGCAAATGCGACATGGCACCTGAAAACTATTCCAGCAACATCTGCCCTCCAAAATCCAAATAGCGCTCTTTCCATTCTGAGCCCCAGCATGTACCCATACAGCAGATTTTGGCCACATATGGGGTATTGCCGTGTTCAGAAGAAATTGTGTAACAAACTGTGGGGGGCTTTTAATTCTTAAACTATTTGCAAAATTAAAACTATGGCGCTAAATGGACAATTTATTGGGAAAAAAAGTAATTTTTCATTTTCACGTCCCAATGTTAATAAAATCTGTGAAACACCTGTGAGGCCAAAATACTCACTCTACCCCTAGACAAATTCTATGAGGGGTGTAGTTTCCAAAATGGGGTCACTTATAGGGGGTTTCCACTGTATTGGTACTTTAGGGGCTCTGCAAATGCGACATGGGACCTGAAAAATATTCCAGCAAAATCTGCCCTCCAAAAGCCAAATAGCCCTCTTTCCATTCTGAGCCCCGCCATGTTCCCATACAGCAGATTATGACCACATATGGGGCATTTCTGTGTTCAGCAGAATTTGTGTAACGAACTTTATGGAGCTTTTTCTCCTTTATCCTCTTGTGAAAATTAAAAATTTGGGGCTAAATTGACAGTTTGTTGAAAAAAAAGTAATTTTTCATTTTCATGGCCCAATGTTAATAAAATCTGTGAAACAGCTGTAGGGTCAAAATGCTCACTCTACCCTTTAATATGTTCTGTGGGGGGTATAGTTTCCCAAATGGGGTCACTTTTAGGGGGTTTCCACTGTATTGGTACTCTAGGGGCTCTGCTAATGCGACATGGCACCTAAAATTATTCCAGCAAAATCTGCCATCCAAAAGCCAAATAGCGCTCCTTCCATTCTGAGCCCCGCCATGTTCCCATACAGCAGATTATAGCCACATATGGGGTATTGCCGTGTTCAGGAGAAATTGTTTAACAAACTGTGGGGGGCTTTTACTCCTTTAACCCTTTGTGAAAATGAAAACTTTGGAGATAAAGTGACATTTTAGTAATTTTTCATTTACACATCCCAATGTTAGTAAAATCTGTGAAACAACTGTAGGGTCTAAATGCTGACTATACCCCTTGATGAATTCTGTGAGGGGTGTGGATTCTAAAATGGGGTCACTTTTGGGGGGTTTCCATTGTTTTGGTACTCTAGGGTCTCTGCAAATAAGGCATGGCGCTGAAAATTATTCCAGCAAAATCTGCTGTTCAAACACCCAGTGTCGCTCCTTCCCTTCCATGCACTGCCGTGTGCCCAAAAATCAGTTTACACCCACATGTGGGGTATTTCTGTGCACGGGAGAAATTGCACAATAAACTGTCAGATGCATTTTCTCCTTCAACCCTTTGTGAATGTGTTAATTTTGGGTCTAAATGAATGTATTAGTGAAAAAAAATGAAATGTCTAAATTTCACTGCCATATTATTTTTATTCTTATGAAATGCTTAAAGGGTTAACAAACATCCCAAATGCTGTTTTGAATAATTTGAGGGGTGCAGTTTTGAAAATGGGGTAATTTATGGGGGTTTCTATTATACAGGCCTTTATAATTACTTTCAGAACTGAAGTGGTCCCTAAAAAATTGGTTTGGAGAATTTGCTTGTAAATCTGGAAAATTGCTGTTACACTTGTAAGCCTTGTGACGTCCAAAATAAATTAAAATACAATCAAAAGATGATGCCAATATAAAGCAGAGATATGGGAGATAATATTTATTCATGTATTTGGATGGTATGACTATCCGCCTGAAAAGCAGAGAATTTCACATTTTGAAAATTGCAATTTTTTTCAAATTTCCATCAAATTTCCTAGTTTTTTTATAAATAAATGCAAAAATATTGATTAGTGTTTACCACTAACATGAAGTATAATGTGTTACGAGAAAACCATCTCAAATTCATTTGTGTAAGTTAAAGCGTCTCAAAGTTATTGCCATTTAAAGTGACACATGTCAGTTTTGAAAAAAGAGGCCTGGTCTTTAACATACTTTTGGGCCTGGTCCTTAACCGGTTAAGAATTATTATACCTGGAAAAGTGTCATCCCATATAATTCTGTAGTATAGATCAATAAAGATCTCAGAATATGTAAACTTATTCTCTTAGCATTAAAAGTGCTATCTCAAAAAGGACCTTTTCTGTCCTCTAACACCAGACATGTTATATATCATTACAACGCTGTCTATGCAGTGAATTCAGAATACTTTCAGTTTTGTTTGCAGAGATATCGTGCTCTTACTTTTTCCTACCAATATTGCTGCACTGTTAGGGGAGCAGGCTTTACAGTATATTGCTGCTTTCATTGGAATTTAGAAGATAAGTGCAAGCTTGGTGCTCAAATGCACTTAATTAATCGACCATCAGCAAGTATGATCACCACCATAAAAGTACAAGTTTGGGCAGTTTGCTGTTTTGGAGAATTGAGGCACTTGTCAACACAATGTCAAGGATAAAGGACAACAGAATTAATCTTAAAGAAGCAATTGTTGCTGCTCATCAATCTGAGAAGGTCCAAGGCCCTTTCCAAACAATTTTAAGATCATAATTCTACAGTGTAAAGAATATTCACAAGTGGAAAACATTCAAAACAGTTGGCAATCTTCCAAGGAGTAGACATCCCTGCAAATTCATGCCAAGGGCAGACTATGCAATGGTCAAAGAAATGGCAAAAAAACTTTACACAGTCTTAGGGCTTGTTCACATCTGCGCCCTAGGACTCCGAAACTGGGCAGGAAATGGAAACCTGCAGGCATTTTTCAAACCCATTCAAATGAATGGGTTTGAAAAGTGTCCGGCCGTGAGCGCCATAGAGCGTTCTGTGCTCTCTGCGGCAAAACCGTTTTTTTTTTTTTTTTTTTTAACCAGACACAAAGTCGGACATGCAGGACTTTGTGTCCGGTTTAAAAAAAAACGGTTTCGCCGTGGAGAGCACAAAACGCTCACCGGAGCTCACAGCCGGTCACGGTCTGACAGGTTTCCATCTTCTGCCAGCAGAAGACGGAAACCTGAAAACGTAGAGCGGGCGCTAGTGTGAACCCAGCGTTAGATGTAGCTCTTGATTAAGTATAGATTTTTTGGAAGGGTTGCCAGGAGAAAAGCCCTTTCTAAAAATAAGATGACAGCACAGCTTAGGTTTGCAAATTTGCATCTGAATAAATCACAAGATTTCTGGAACAATGCCCTTTAGACAGATGAGATCAGAGTGGAGATGCTGGCTAGAATGCCCAACGCTGCATTTGGCAGAAACCAAACAGCAGATCAGCACAAACACCACATACCATACCTGTTTTTTACGACTCTCACTCTGAACGAGTTTACGTTCAGAATGAGCGGAGCGTAAACTCCGTGTGAAGGCAGCCTTATTTTGCAGCTACAGGACCTGGGCACCTTGCAGTAATTGATTCAGCCATGAACTCCTTGTGGAGGCTCCCAGGCCTGTCTTTGATTAACTTCTATTGCAGGCTTCTCTACACACGGGGGCAAAATTGTTGGTACCCCTCGTTTAGTGAAAGAAAAACCCACAATGGTCGCAGAAATAACTTGAACCTGACAAAAGTAATAATATAGAAAAATTCTATGAAATAGTACAAATGAAAGTCAGACATTGCTTTTCGCTTCAACAAAAATTTTTTAAAAATAAAACTCATGACACAGGCCTGGACAGAAATGATGGTTCCCTTAACTTAATATTTTGTTGCACAACCTTTTGAGGCAATCGCTGCAATAAACAATTCCTGTAACTGTCAATGAGACTTCTGCACCTCTCAACAGGTACCTTGGCCCACTCCTCATGAGCAAACTGCTCCAGTTGTCTCGGGTTTGAAGGGTGCGTTTTCCAGACGGCATGTTTCATCTCCTTCCAAAGATGCTCAATAAGATATAGGTCAAGGCTCATAGAAGGCCACTTCAGAATGGTCCAGTGTTTTCCTCTTCACTTGGGTGTTTTTAGCTGTGTGTTTTGGGTCACTATCCTGTTGCAAGACCCATGACCTGTGACTAAGACCAAGCTTTCTGACACTGGGTGGATTCATGTTATTTCTGTGACCAATTTTGATTGTTGCGGCATCTCAGCAGCTCGCTGGGACACCATATAATGAGCTTATTGTTGGCGTTGATGATCCGCCTGCCTCGGCGTTTTGGCAGCTGTCAAGCTGGCCTGCTGCTGAACTCATTCCTCGCGCTGTGCCCGTGATTGATCCAGCATTTCAACAGCTCGCTGGGACGGCATATAATGAGCATGTTGTTGGCGTTGATGATCCACCTGCTTGGGAGTTTTGGCAGCTGTAAAGCTAAACTCGTTCCTCACGCTGTGCCCGTGATTTTTCCGGCATCTCAGCAGCTCACTGGGATGTCATATAATGAGCGTGTTGTTGGCATCGATGATCCGCCTGCTCCGGTGTTTCAGCAGCTGATAAGCTGGCCTGCCACTGAACTCATTCCTTGCGCTGTGCCCGTGATTGTTGCGGCATCTCAGCAGCTCGTTGGGACACCATATAATGAGCTTATTGTTGGCATTGATGATCCGCCTGCTTGGGGGGTTTGGCAGCTGTCAAGCTGGCCTGCTGCTAAACTCGTTCCTCGCGTTGTGCCCATGATTGTTCCGGCATCTCAGCAGCTCGCATATAATGAGCATGTTGTTGGCGTTGATGATCCGCCTGCTCCGGTATTTTGGCAGCTGTCAAGCTGGCCTGCTGCTAAACTCGTTCCTCGCACTGTGCCCGTGATTGTTCCGGCATCTCAGCAGCCTGCTGGGACACCATATAATGAGCATGTTGTTGGCGCCGATAATCCCCGTCATATCCGCTTGAGGAGAACTTTGTGACTTCTGTCTTCCTTCATAGCTCTCGTTGTTTTAGAATTTTGCAACAAATTAGATTTTCTCTTTTCCAACATGTTTAAAAGTAGCAAACTGTGAATTTGGATTAAAGGTGTTTTCCTATCCAGTGTGTCAGCCCTGCCTGGATCAAATGTATGTACACAATGGACTGAGGGTTAGCTGAGTGTTTACACAGAGAGATAACAGACCTGGCTTTATCAGAACCTGAGATAAGGCTGCTGCAGGAGCAGTTTAATATAGTATGTGAACATAAATTCATAACAGTTGTGAAGCCATGTCATTTACCGGGATGAAAAATAGCCTATGTTTTACAAACTATCTATGTGCCAAATTTCATCCAAATCCGTTCAGCCGTTTTTGCATGACTGAATAACAAACACACAAACATCCAAACTTTCATATTTATAATATTAGTAGAATTTAAGACATCCGGGGACCAGATGATATTTTTTTTATGTTGCAAAACCATAGACCATAAACTTTTTTTTTCATATGTTTGTATGTGAGTACATAAGTGTTATGTGTCCAAATAGGCTTACTATGCATGAATACCATATCGGTAACTCGCTGAATATTTCCTGCTTCGATATGACATAATTCCAACAAAATATTTGCTCAATTGGCCAAAGTGAACTCATGTTATTTCTCATTTACACGAGCAATGAAGTCATTCTCACAACTTCTAATACTGCACGTTTCTGCTTTAATATCAGGTCCAGGCCTGATTGTGAGGTGAAGAATGTGACACAGAAGGATTTCTGACAAGCATTACTGGAAGAGTCTTCTTCCCCACCCCTTTAGCTTCCTGACCATATCTCTTCCAGGAAATTATGGACATGAACAGATTAATTGTTTCCTTTCCAACCGCAACTTTTATTCATCAACAATAAAAATGCACTTCTTCTTAGTGTTATATAATAATAGTATGATAATTTTTTTTTTTTTGCAGATTATGCTGTTTTTTGGGGGGTTTTTTTAGCCAAAGTCAATAGTTATTGGAAATATACGGAAAGTATTTGTACATCTCCCTTCTGCTCAATCTTTTCCTGGCTTTGGCTCAAAACGCTGCAGCAAAATCTGTAACAAATAAAGCAGCTTTTCTGCAACGTTGAGCCTTAGACTTAAGGTGAGGTCCCATGTTGCAAAAATGCTACGTTTTTGGTTGCTATGCAAAAAAAATTGCCATGTTTCTTGGTACCAGCAAAGTTAATCATATTTCATTATTTTATCCACACATCACATTAAAAAAAAAAAGGTGGAGTAATGCAGGATGTTACATTTTAGCTTCAGAGTCATGAGCATTTTGTTGATAAATTTAATAGGGAAAGAACAAACGCAGGGGAAAATGAAGGAAAAGCTGGATCCTGCAGACTTTCCTCTCCTGACATGTCTATTTTAGTAAATAATTGCATTTCCTATGAAATTATAATTCTGGAACATCTTATTATTCCTCCTTGTTATTCCTCCCAGAAATTTGTATAGTGGTTTGCCAACTAGGTGTTACCTATTGGAGGTGTCGATACAGTCTGACACTCTCCAATCTGCTCGGCCCTCTGTATTGAGAACTGTTAGTGACGGTGCACTGTGCACAACCTGGCAGTGTCAGGGCCCCTTCACATGGCGTAAGCGCTCGGCTCATTCCGAGCCGTACACGTGAGCGCTTCTAAACACTTCCCATTCACTTCAATGGGAGAGCGCGTAAAGCCGGCTTTACGAGCGCTCCCATTGAAGTGAATGGGAAGTGTTTAGAAGTGCTCACGTGTACGGCTCAGAATGAGCCGAGCGCTTACGCCGTGTGAAGGGGCCCTGACACTGCCAGGTTGTGCACAGTGCACCGTCATTAACAGCTCTCAATACAGAAACAAGGGGAATAGTGATAAAATGCAGGATTTCATAGAAAAGAGCCAACATTTTTTAATAAAGTCTATTACAAAATGTATTAATAACAGAAATACTGACAGAAATCAAGTCGTCCAAAGCTTAGCTACACTGTAATACGTAGTTGTTTAACTACTTAAGGAGGAATAACAGATGAATGACACAACAGAGATATAAGAAAAAAATGTTCCACAATTGTTATTTCATGGGGAATGGGATTATTTGCTGAAACAGACGTGTCAGATGAGGTGACAGGTCCTCTTTAAGATATGTGTTCTGATCTTATTCTTTTCCATAAGCGGAAACTGTTTATCTTTCCAGTGACCTTTAGTGGCTAGTTTGCATAAGTACATGGAACAGATGCAGCTTTCCTCCGAACACCACATCCTGCCTAATGTGCAAGGAAAATATCATTTGTGCTACAAATATTTTTTCTAAAGATTTTTCAGTATGTGCAGATACTTTACTGTTTGTAAATCAAGACTAATCGGAAGGAAATGCCAGGTCTGATGATAAGAAATCACAAATTGACATGCCAGGAAATCATCCCACATTTAGCCTTGAATGAATTGAAGACATCTTTGGGGTGGGGCTCCACGTTGCGAATATGCAGTGTTTTGGCTGTGGCTGGAACGCCATGACAAAAAAACGCTGCGTATTTCAGTACCGTAAAGTGGACGGGATTATGACGAATTGCAGCCATTGCAGAAAAAAATCCACAGCATGTCAATTATGACTATGGAAATTCTGGTGTTTTCCATATAAGTATAACAGAAGCAGAAAGTTCTGGGGAAAAAATGTGATGTGTTTCCACTGTGGTCTTTTCGCATTGCTTTTTAGCTGTGGCTCACTACATGGGGCCTTAGGGATGAAAATGTTAAAGGCCTATCACTGGGATGGTAATCTAAGCTGTAGGACCCCACGATCCAGTAGAATGAAGGGCTGTCCCCTAAACTGTTACACAGGCACAGTGTCTCATCTGTATGGGTGGCTATGCCTTGTACTGCAGATTGTCCCATTTCCTACCTTGTGCAGATAAGTAGGAGTCCTGGGGTTTGGACACCCACCGATTAAACATTGATTTTACAAGGAGAGATTGTCAGTACTTTAAGGAAATGTGACTTTAAAAATCTGCTGTATTAAATAATTGTATAAATATAAAATACATTTTTCACAGAAACAGCTGGGCCTCAGAATATAATTTCTGTTCTGTAGTTTAATAACTAAAACGTTATCTTATTAATACAGGCAGTATTACAATAGTAGATAACACCTATGTGATAAAGCTGGTGACAAATAAAACAGGATCCAGCATTGACAATAGATGATGTCACAGCTGCTCTCCTCTCCCTACACAGTGACCTCTATGTGGGTCACAGAGCATGCTTAGAAGTCTTCTATAGTAGTCTGTGACTGAGTGATCTCCAAATACCAGTTTCCCACATCCATGTGTCTGTTGTAAAGCAATGTATGAACTACCGTTTATAGGCTTTCTGATCGTCATATAAAGAAAACAGAATGAAAAAGTAAAATCTACAATCCACCTATTGATAGAAGTACTGACAAGTATATACAGTAGATGATACATTAAAGGGGGTTGTAGCGAGTCCCCCAAATGTCTGCCAACAGTATGCACACATACACTGTACAAACCTCCATTCACACCCCAGGTCCCCCATAAGCACCTCCATTTTTCCATTCCATCTAGCCATTTAAAACACCAGTCTGGCATAGTCCAGTTGCATTGCCCAAGTGTCCAGAGCTGAAGGAGCACATCTTACAACTCCCATGAGCTCCTCATCCTTTCTTATGGATTTGCCTGCCTCTGAACTCGAAAGTGAGACTGTAGATAGACAGATAGACCTATGAAGAAGTGAATGTGTACATTCTTGAATAATAAAAGCAGAGAACTACATCAAACTATGTCTAGAGCAGCAGTAGGCTATTAAACTGGGATGAGGTTCCTTGGAATTAGGGTAGAAAAGGCATTCCTTATAGAAGTGTGAATGTAATAGACAACTGGGGAAAATAGGCTACAACGACAATGCAATACTACCCCTTTAAGTCTCAGAGAACCCTTTTTAAGATGCCATCCTACAATTACTTACCTGACTGTACCACCCATTGAAGTCAGCTCATGACAGTCTACTTTACCCAAAAGTATAATATTCACTTACTGTAGTACAGTAAGATATAAATCAGTGAAACCTCACAGCTCAACAGCCAGTCCAAGCAGATCTGGCCAATGCAGTATTTGTCATATCTGGAAAGTGTGGACACATGGAAAAATCATTCATATCCAAATTGCAGTTGTAAATTGACCCAAACCATCTGTTGCTTTAGATTTTATTATAATATCTAGAGAAACCTTAAATTCATTCATACACAACTATAACATAGCTATGATGTACAAGAAGCCAATATGTGTTTACTCGTCCAATTGCCATTATTTGTATGTAGCAAATATATATCTCCTTACAATAATAAATGAAACATCATTTACATTGTGTGCAGTATTTCCCTGACTTAAGGATGCATTGCTAGCATAGTAACCAGTCAAACATAATATACATTTTTTTCCATTAAATTTATCGTCTTATACGCCAGTATTTTAGCATTAATGATGCCAGAAATCTAAGTCAGTAAGGAGCTGGAATAGGTTTGTGTTTCGCCACACATAACTCAGAGAATAAGGAGTGCACCTATACTTAGATTAGACACAAACATTGGCTAGGCAGGGATTACCAAGAGAACACTGGTCTGAATAAATCAGCTCCAAAGTCTTTTTGTGGAAGTTTTTCTGCAGTTTTTTTTCTGCCAAAATGAGGAGTAGATATAAAAGGAATAGGGAAAGTGAAGGAAAGAGGAAAGAGAAGGCTATATTCACATGACTCAGCCATGTTCTAACATATCCATGTGGGATCCATTTTTTCAGCCACCCATTTACATAAGTGGGTCAGTTGGGTCTGTGAAAATGCACCTGAGAGTCTGATAAATGATAAAATATTGTATGTCCTAGTTTTTCACAGATCACAGACACCACACAATTGTTAAACTGTCCATGTAAATAAAGACTTATAATTCTACTTGTTGGATCCACTTTGGTGCACAATTCTGCTGTAAAAACTGCCACAAAACACTGTGTGTGTCTCCAGTTTTTCATGCAATTCTTTGAGACAAAGCTAGACTCTCCAGTACCATACCAGCTCCGGTACCATAGAAATCAATAAAGCAGAGCTTCACTGTTCTAACCTCTAACCAATTCAGAATGGGAAGCAAAACATCGTATTAATATAAGCAATGATACCCCAACTTCTAATATAACACCAAAACTATAAAATATTACAGGCAGAAAATGTAATACTTACGATTTACATCCATCCCCAGCCAGTTCTTATTATGATTCCATTATTATGTTGCTGGAAGAACATATATCCATGCCCCAGGTCCATTTATATAGCAAAAGGAAAAAGTAGTGTAGAAGAAGACAGTGGGATAGTAAATAAGAAAATATTCAATTTATGAGAAAGACTGTAACATTGAGTAGACTTGCTTCTAAAGATTTCTAATGAAAAGACTAAAAAAATACAATTAGGAGCCTTCACAGATGTGATGTTGACAGCTGTATATATAAGATAAGGGGTGAACAGAAGTGAAGAAATGAGTCAGGGTCTTGGTCTGTTTCTAAGAATAAGAAACTGAGCAAATGCAGTCCCAAATCCTTGCCAAGCAATAGAAATATTCACATCCTGTTGTTCTGAAAGATGTCAGGGCATTGGGCAAAATGAGACAGTGGTCCTATGTGTGACAAAGCACATATCTAAAAGACATTCCGGCTGTCATGCTACTGGGGGAGGAACAAAAGGAGGAAAGAAGGCCATATTGCACGTTTACTGCCTTCGTTTTTATTCTGTATCACTATATTTTCATAAGGCCAGGTATAGCAAGATACATTGTTAATGTTATCATAAAAGAACAAGTTTATGTCCATATTATATAATATTATATAACATTAACTTAATATGCATCTTTCCAACAAAGTTTTGAAAAGAATGATGACTGTATATTCAGAACTGAAAAACGTGTCAAAAATGATAATGGGGGACTGAACAGCAGTAAAATGGCAATATCCTTGGCCCCTCGGCTCTCTCTCTTCTGCAATTCTCTCCTAAAAGGCACCCCTCTTACCAATCAAACTCAAGAAGCCCACATTGTGTTGATTCAGAAGGAAGGGAAGGACTTATCGCAATGCGGATGCTACAGGCCCATTTCCTTACTAAATATGGATGTTAGAATTTGGGCCAAGATTTTAGCTACCCGCCTCCAACCTCTTGTGCCTTCTCTGGTCAAGGATGATCAAGCTGGCTTTGTATTGGGGAGAGAAGGACGTCATAACACAGCAAAACTGCTTCCTCTCATACATCTGGCCCACAAACGCAACCTTCCACTGGTTCTCTTGGGAGTAGACACTGAAAAAGCGATTGATAAGGTGGCCTGGGATTTCATGATTGCAGCTTTGAGATTTGGAATTCCTGAGAAATTTATAACTGCTATACTTACCTTATACGCTAATCCGACGGCCCGACTGAAGGTCAATGGTACCCTCTCCAAGAGCTTCTCCATCTCCAATAGTACCAGGCAAGGTTGTCCGCTTTCACCTACCTTATTTGTTTTGGTCCTGGAATCACTGTTACAGGCAGAGATTGTAGAGTCTCTGGTATATCAGTGGGAGGAGTCTCCATTCAGGCGACAGCATATGGGGACAATGTCTTTTTTGTGGTGACTAACCCAGTAGATGGCCTCCCTGTTCTGATGGACCTTCTCAACTCATATGGATCCTTGTCTGGCTATAAAGCAAATTTTTCTAAGTCGGAAGATCTAAATATAACCCCAGCCCTTCTGCAGCAGCGTCTTTGCAGAAAGTTACCCCCTTTGTGTGGTCACATGCATCTCTTAAATATCTGGGAATCCGACTGACATCCTCCATTGAGTCTTTATACTCTGCCAATTTCCCACCTTTGCTAGATGAGCTGAAACGTGCGTTACAAGGATATGAGGCTCTACCGCTGTCCTGGTTCGGGAGAAAGAATATTATCAAAACCTTTCTTTTCCCAAAGATCCTGTATAAACTAGCCATGCTGCCGATTACAATCCCGAATTGTTTCTTCAAGTCCCTGACATGTATAATCATGAGATTTATTTTGAGGGGCAAACCCTCCCGTCTCTCCTGGTCACAAATAACTAAACAAAAGAGACAAGGTGGCATGAGTTTGCCGGATGTCTATAAATATTATACTGCAATTCGTCTGAACTGGTGGACTGACCTTGCTGTCCCTCTCATATCTACTTTGCCTGCCACTTTGCTACAACATAGTCTGGACTTTTCCCTACGTGCTTCTTTGTGGTTTCCAAATAAATACTCGAAAGTGGTGAAATCTGCAGCTTCCTTGCTCCCGGCCACTTCGTCTTCTTGGACTGACCTGGTTGAAATTCTTATGCCACAGCCTTCGCCCTTACTTCCTTTGAATCTCATTCCACATCTGTTAGGTCTGGACGCTACTGCTCATGCTGCTATGTGGAACAAACTTGGGTCGCACACATTACTTGACATCTGCTCCTCGACGGGACTGCTACCATTCTCAGAGATACGTCAATTGCTGGCTGACTTTCCTTGAACCTTTCTTCATGAGCAACACCTGAAGACGGTTTTCTCGGACCTCCAACGGCGATTCTCCCTTCGAGTTCAACTCACTGAGTTCGAGAAACTGTTGGCTTCCAAAAATTCCATTTTACACAAGATCTCACAGTTTTTGCACCGCTTCGTTGATCCACCAAAATCCTTTAAACCACCATATATTTCTGCTTGGGAACAAGAACTCAATATATCTTTATCCATTGATGACATCGATACTGTTCTGTGCACCTCCCACGGCTTTTCTCCATGCATCCGCCTTTAGGAGAATAGTTATAAATTGCTGACGAGGTGGTATCGTACTCCGGAGTGGCTGTACAAACGAAACCTACACTCAATTGACAGATGCTCGAGGTGCTCATCAGGCCCGGGCTCCTATTTACATCTTTGGTGGTCATGCCCGATAATAGCCCCCTTTTGGAATGAAATTCAATCCCACATCAGATCCATGAGTTACCCAGATTTCACCCTATCCCCTAGAGATGATATTTCTATACCTGCCCTCAAAGAAGTACAAACCTGCCAAGGACAAACTTATCACTCATCTTATCTCTGTTGCGAAATCCCTTATTCCGCTTCTGTGGATGCAACGTGTCTCCCCTTCTGTAATGCTCTGGAAAGACAAAGCGAACCAAATTGAGGAATTGCTTAGCTGGTCCTCCCGCAACCACGACAGGTACCTGAAAGTCTGGACCAACTGGTTGATTCCTAAGCACTGATTTGGTCACTGCCTTACTTTCCTTGCCTTTCTCTCTCTTCTCCTTCTTATTTCTTTCTCTTGCTTTCCCTCTCTTCTCTTTTCTGCTCTTTCTTCACCGAAGTTTCTTTCACATTTCTGGTTGTGTTGTACAAGTATCTTGTATTTTTTAATGAATTCTTTGACATGCTCAGGTTGCTATTGCTACCTCTGATTCATATTTTGCTGTATATGATACATTTGTACTGTTCATATTTTCTTTTCTTTTTAGGGGGCGTTCACACTACCATCGGTGTCCGACAGTTAGTGTCCGCTGCTAATGTCCATTCAAAATCTTGTGTGGACATTAGCAGCGGACAGTAGCTGTGTCCGTAACATTTTTCATTCATTTAAATGGAGATCGGGTGCGTTCTTTTACAGTCCGTGCCTGTCCTTAACTGTCCATTCCCAAAGATGTCCGACTTTTCAAGCGGACAGCAAAACCCAACATGTAGGTTTTTACTGTCCACTTGAAAATGAATGCAGCGGACATTAGCAGCAGACACTAGCTGTCGGACACCAACGTAGTGTGAACGCTCCCTTATTCTGTACCACTTGTTCTGAAAATAAATAAAAAAGCTTTTGATTAAAAAAATAAATAAAATGGCAATGTCATAAAAAATAAAATAAATCTGTACTTACCAGTCAAATCTGTTGCCCCAATGTTCTCCGATGTTATCTGCTTACTGGTCTGCTACCGCAACCAATCACTCGCATTTAGTTAGAATATTTTACAATACATATATACAATCAGAAAATCAAGGCTCCATTAAAAATGTACTACTGAAGTCTTTGGAAGAATACATTGTTAATTTGGGAGTGGTCTGCAGCTATAGGGCTTATTGCATCACTAGACCATTTTGAGAACACAGTGAATTCAGTAGGGCAAATATCTCATTCCCATCTATGCCAGAAAACTTTCTTGTGCCTTATGTGTGCCTTAAGCTCCAATCTGCGATTTGGGTTTCACCACAGTCTGCAATTTATCGCTATTCTGTTGATAGGGAATAAACTGCTAAGATGGGAAAAGCTCTTTCTGATTCCAAAATGTCTTAAAACTTATGAACACCCATCATATATAGAGGTGAGTGCCTTCCTCATTGCATCCCCTAAAATATAAATCAAAGACATCTGGGTAGACTATATGTAAAGTGATAAAGTGAGACCAATATTAATTTCCCAAGGCAACATGAATATTTGGCCAATTCCATATGGCAGGTTACTGCATTTCAGCTCCCTTTGACTCCAAAGGGAGCACAACTGCAGCAACAGTGCCCATGCACTATACACAGCAATGAGCTGTATACTTCCAGCTCTGTGTCCTGTAGTTTATTAAAGTGGATACACCTGGAGAGGTGGTCTGGGGCCTTGAACAGGCAGATCTCCCCAAACCAATGGCAAATTATCTGGTCCCGTGCAGCTAATTCCTCCACCTGTGTTACATTCCAGGAGACCCAGTACAAGCTACTTATGCACTGGTACCATACCCCAGCCTTGCTCCACTCCTTTAATCCTAACATCTCTTCCCAGTGTTGGCGTTGCCGGGCAGGAGTGGGTACTCTGTATCATATTTTTTGGGACTGTCCAGGGATCCATCCTTTCTGGCTGGAGTTCAAGTCCCTTACAGACGCTCTATTTATTCAAGGTGTCCCTTTAGACCCCCTCATCTATCTCCTCAATCACCCCCCCCCCCCCCCCCCGCTCATCTGGGTAAGCACACCTCTAAATTGTTTCTTTATCTCTGTACTGCAGCCAAAACTCTCATTGCTCTCCGATGGAAGAATGCCTCTCCTCCCTCTGGCTCTGATCTTGTAGCCCGAGTTAAGGATGTCCATAGCATGGAGAACTTGACAGCCACACTTAACCATACAGTTGAGGCGTTCCAGGCTATATGGTCATCTTGGGACGCATACTGTATTTTGAATGGTCTCTGACTCCTTCCCCTTCCCTTCCTCCCCCACCCTCTCATTTCCACTCTCAGGTTTTTCTGATGTGTATACATTCCCAGTCTATTTGACGGTATATGCATTGCTTCACGTTCATGTTTTTTATTTTTTCAACTCTTGTGTTGTATTGTATTTTACAAAAATCTTTTCAATAAAAATTACAGTTAAAAAAAAAAAAAGTGGATACACCAACTTTAGAAGTTATCCCCCTATCGATAGGGATTAACTCCATGATAGGTGGATATGTGAGTAGTCCCCCACCTACCACGATCAGCACTGATCTTGAGAAAAGGGCTTTAGTTCCCACACCTTGATAGAGCGGCAGGATGTGCATACGTCCTGCCACTTCAAATCATTTTCTATAGGGGCATTGGAGAAAATTGAGTACATTAGACCCCCATTCTCAGGATCGGTAAAGTCTGTGCGATTGGACCTCCATCGATCATAACCTTATCCCCTATCCTATCTATAGGGGATAACTTCTAAAGTTGGCACAATCCCTTTAAGCAATATTTAATTGAAGCCTTATTCTCTTTTGCAATATGTGCTCTATAACCTTTATTTTCTAACAATTCTAATGATGATATTACATTCGGTAACATGAGTATGTGTGGTATATTTCAATTCCATCCAAGTTATACTTTTCTCACTATGTAAAATAGCTGATATATGATATGAAATATAGAAGTTTAACATTACGGCCATGGCTAGACTCTAAGACTCATTTGTACATACCTGCAGGAATACTCTGATAACAATGAGCCATGGGAATACTCCTGTCATTCCATTATAAATATTGAGAAAGAAATGTATTTTGAATATATTATTTTAGGACATTTGCCAGAATAATGTCTTAGATATCTGTTAACATTTAGGATTATATTTTCCTGTTTAACCCCTTAACAACTAGGCTATTTTAGTCCTTAATGTCCAAGCAATATTTTTATTCCATTGTCATCTCTTTTCAGGAAATGCAGCACCCTCCACTTGCCGATATCCGCATTCCTATATGTTCCCCTTTTGCTCATTCTCTATGGCAATCGGATTGTCTGATGAGGGTCCTCCTTAAACCAAAACATCACATGTTTTGTTTGGATTGCATTTCAATATATCCCTTACTTGCAAACCTACCACAGCCTGAGTGCGAGAGCCTTTTTTTTTTTCAGCCTAATTTTTAGACAGTGTTAATATGTAGAGATGAGCGAACAGTGTTCTATCGAACACATGTTCGATCGGATATCAGGGTGTTCGCCATGTTCGAATCGAATCGAACACCACGTGGTAAAGTGCGCCAAAATTCGATTCCCCTCCCACCTTCCCTGGCGCCTTTTTTGCACCAATAACAGCGCAGGGGAGGTGGGACAGGAACTACGACACTGGGGGCATTGAAAAAAATTGGAAAAAGTCATTGGCTGCCGAAATCAGGTGACCTCCATTTTAGACGAATAGTGGATTTCAAATCCGGGTCATATGAGAATGTGAACTTTGTGACTATGAGACAGGGATAGCTGTACAGGCAGGGATAGCTAGGGATAACCTTTATTTAGGGGGGAATGTTATTAAAAATAACTTTTTGGGGCTCTATCGGGTGTGTAATTGTGATTTTTGTGAGATAAACTTTTTCCCATAGGGATGCATTGGCCAGCGCTGATTGGCCGAATTCCGTACTCTGGCCAATCAGTGCTGGCCAATGCATTCTATTAGCTTGATGAAGCAGAGTGTGCACAAGGGTTCAAGCGCACCCTCGGCTCTGATGTAGCAGAGCCGAGGCTGCACAAGGGTTCAAGCGCACCCTCGGCTCTGATGTAGGAGAGCCGAGGGTGCACTTGAACCCTTGTGCACCCTCAGCTCTGCTACATCAGAGCCGAGGGTGCGCTTGAACCCTTGTGCACACTCTGCTTCATCAAGCTAATAGAATGCATTGGCCAGCGCTGATTGGCCAATGTATTCTATTAGCCTGATGAAGTAGAGCTGAATGTGTGTGCTAAGCACACACATTCAGCTCTACTTCATCGGGCTAATAGAATGCATTGGCCAGCGCTGATTGGCCAGAGTACGGAACTCGACCAATCAGCGCTGGCTCTGCTGGAGGAGGCGGAGTCTAAGATCGCTCCACACCAGTCTCCATTCAGGTCCGACCTTAGACTCCGCCTCCTCCGGCAGAGCCAGCGCTGATTGGCCGAAGGCTGGCCAATGCATTCCTATGCGAATGCAGAGACTTAGCAGTGCTGAGTCAGTTTTGCTCAACTACACATCTGATGCACACTCGGCACTGCTACATCAGATGTAGCAATCTGATGTAGCAGAGCCGAGGGTGCACTAGAACCCCTGTGCAAACTCAGTTCACGCTAATAGAATGCATTGGCCAGCGCTGATTGGCCAATGCATTCTATTAGCCCGATGAAGTAGAGCTGAATGTGTGTGCTAAGCACACACATTCAGCACTGCTTCATCACGCCAATACAATGCATTAGCCAGTGCTGATTGGCCAGAGTACGGAATTCGGCCAATCAGCGCTGGCTCTGCTGGAGGAGGCGGAGTCTAAGGTCGGACCTGAATGGAGACTGGTGTGGAGCGATCTTAGACTCCGCCTCCTCCAGCAGAGCCAGCGCTGATTGGTCGAGTTCCGTACTCTGGCCAATCAGCGCTGGCCAATGCATTCTATTAGCCCGATGAAGTAGAGCTGAATGTGTGTGCTTAGCACACACATTCAGCTCTACTTCATCAGGCTAATAGAATACATTGGCCAATCAGCGCTGGCCAATGCATTCTATTAGCTTGATGAAGCAGAGTGTGCACAAGGGTTCAAGCGCACCCTCGGCTCTGATGTAGCAGAGCCGAGGCTGCACAAGGGTTCAAGTGCACCCTCGGCTCTCCTACATCAGAGCCGAGGGTGCGCTTGAACCCTTGTGCAGCCTCGGCTCTGCTACATCAGAGCCGAGGGTGCGCTTGAACCCTTGTGCACACTCTGCTTCATCAAGCTAATAGAATGCATTGGCCAGCACTGATTGGCCAGAGTACGGAATTCGGCCAATCAGCGCTGGCCAATGCATTCTATTAGCCCGATGAAGTAGAGCTGAATGTGTGTGCTAAGCACACACATTCAGCACTGCTTCATCACGCCAATACAATGCATTAGCCAGTGCTGATTGGCCAGAGTACGGAATTCGGCCAATCAGCGCTGGCTCTGCTGGAGGAGGCGGAGTCTAAGATCGCTCCACACCAGTCTCCATTCAGGTCCGACCTTAGACTCCGCCTCCTCCAGCAGAGCCAGCGCTGATTGGCCGAATTCCGTACTCTGGCCAATCAGCACTGGCTAATGCATTGTATTGGCTTGATGAAGCAGTGCTGAATGTGTGTGCTTAGCACACACATTCAGCTCTACTTCATCGGGCTAATAGAATGCATTGGCCAATCAGCGCTGGCCAATGCATTCTATTAGCGTGAACTGAGTTTGCACAGGGGTTCTAGTGCACCCTCGGCTCTGCTACATCAGATTGCTACATCTGATGTAGCAGTGCCGAGTGTGCATCAGATGTGTAGTTGAGCAAAACTGACTCAGCACTGCTAAGTCTGCATTCGCATAGGAATGCATTGGCCAGCCTTCGGCCAATCAGCGCTGGCTCTGCCGGAGGAGGCGGAGTCTAAGGTCGGACCTGAATGGAGACTGGTGTGGAGCGATCTTAGACTCCGCCTCCTCCAGCAGAGCCAGCGCTGATTGGCCGAATTCCGTACTCTGGCCAATCAGTACTGGCTAATGCATTGTATTGGCTTGATGAAGCAGTGCTGAATGTGTGTGCTTAGCACACACATTCAGCTCTACTTCATCGGGCTAATAGAATGCATTGGCCAGCGCTGATTGGCCGAATTCCGTACTCTGGCCAATCAGCACTGGCTAATGCATTGTATTGGCTTGATGAAGCAGTGCTGAATGTGTGTGCTTAGCACACACATTCAGCTCTACTTCATCGGGCTAATAGAATGCATTGGCCAATCAGCGCTGGCCAATGCATTCTATTAGCGTGAACTGAGTTTGCACAGGGGTTCTAGTGCACCCTCGGCTCTGCTACATCTGATTGCTACATCTGATGTAGCAGTGCCGAGTGTGCATCAGATGTGTAGTTGAGCAAAACTGACTCAGCACTGCTAAGTCTGCATTCGCATAGGAATGCATTGGCCAGCCTTCGGCCAATCAGCGCTGGCTCTGCCGGAGGAGGCGGAGTCTAAGGTCGGACCTGAATGGAGACTGGTGTGGAGCGATCTTAGACTCCGCCTCCTCCAGCAGAGCCAGCGCTGATTGGCCGAATTCCGTACTCTGGCCAATCAGCACTGGCTAATGCATTGTATTGGCTTGATGAAGCAGTGCTGAATGTGTGTGCTTAGCACACACATTCAGCTCTACTTCATCGGGCTAATAGAATGCATTGGCCAGCACTGATTGGCCGAATTCCGTACTCTGGCCAATCAGCACTGGCTAATGCATTGTATTGGCGTGATGAAGCAGTGCTGAATGTGTGTGCTTAGCACACACATTCAGCTCTACTTCATCGGGCTAATAGAATGCATTGGCCAATCAGCGCTGGCCAATGCATTCTATTAGCGTGAACTGAGTTTGCACAGGGGTTCTAGTGCACCCTCGGCTCTGCTACATCAGATTGCTACATCTGATGTAGCAGTGCCGAGTGTGCATCAGATGTGTAGTTGAGCAAAACTGACTCAGCACTGCTAAGTCTGCATTCGCATAGGAATGCATTGGCCAGCCTTCGGCCAATCAGCGCTGGCTCTGCCGGAGGAGGCGGAGTCTAAGGTCGGACCTGAATGGAGACTGGTGTGGAGCTATCTTAGACTCCGCCTCCTCCAGCAGAGCCAGCGCTGATTGGTCGAGTTCCGTACTCTGGCCAATCAGCACTGGCCAATGCATTTCTATGGGGAAAAGTTAGCTTGCGAAAATCGCAAACTGACAGGGATTTCCATGAAATAAAGTGACTTTTATGCCCCCAGACATGCTTCCCCTGCTGTCCCAGTGTCATTCCAGGGTGTTGGTATCATTTCCTGGGGTGTCATAGTGGACTTGGTGACCCTCCAGACACGAATTTGGGTTTCCCCCTTAACGAGTTTATGTTCCCCATAGACTATAATGGGGTTCGAAACCCATTCGAACACTCGAACAGTGAGCGGCTGTTCGAATCGAATTTCGAACCTCGAACATTTTAGTGTTCGCTCATCTCTATTAATATGGACCAGTGATGGCGAACTTTTAAAGACAGAAGTGCCCAAACTGCAACCCAAAAATCACTAAATTATCGCAAAGTGCAGCCTACATTGCCAGTTTTCAGCTGTATGTGCATTTGCACATACAGCTGAAAGCAACAATCGCTCACTAATTGGGATCCTGTTGTTAGATTCCTGGCCGGAGCCTCTTCTGCATGCATAGAGGCTGCCGGCCCGCTCTGCTTCCTGCGCCGTATCTGGTGTTTCTGGTCTCTGGAGGGGGTGGACTGGAACCTCTGCCATAGTTTGTGGGGGTTGCTGGTCTCCTCCTGGGACCAGAACCGGCAATTCCGGGGTCAAAGGGGTCAGCGGTGGGTTGGAGGCTATTTACGCCTCATTCTGGCTCTGGCCCACTGCCGGTTATTCTGTTCTGTGGATCAGCTCACCCTGCGCTCCTATTCCTGCCTGTTTTGCCTTTCCCTGCCTTCTTCTTGTGTTTCTGCTTTTGCCTCCGTGTATGACCCTGCTTGCCTCCTAGACCACCACTTCTTGACCTATGATTCGGATACCTCGTGCCCTCCATGCATGACCCACCTGCCTGAAGACTACCTCTCCTTGACCTGTGACTTGGTGCCTCGTGTCCTCCAGTGTATAAGCCGGCTTATCTGATTATTTTTCTGCTGTACCCTCTGCTACTTCGTGACCTCCTGTGTACCGACCCGACTTGTTCGGCTACGTCCTGATTATTCTTGGATGCTGCGTGAGCTCCTGTGTACCAACATGGCCTGGACGACTACCCTCTGGAGCTTCCGCCATCTCCTGGCGATCATCCGTTATTGTACTCAACTCTACTGTCTATCTTCACCTATTTCTTGACCCACTTAGGTTTTTTTGGTTTTCTGGTTCCACTGCAACTTGGGGTGCGCTGTGCGTGTGATGCTCTCTAGGTGGCTGCGTTTCTGGGTCCCAGAACTTACCAGTCCATCTCCACCATCAGGAGCTATGACGAAGACCTCTGGGGCCTGGTCCTGCTCCGGTTTGGAGAGCGTTGGACAATCAGTGCTGTTTTGACTGGGTGTGCAGGGGACTCTGGTTGCCCGGGACTAATGGTCTGTTGTATATTGCACTAGGTTTCGAACAGCTGTACTGGATTCCCCGAGTGAGCGATCAGGGTGACAGCATGCGTGCCAACAGAGAGGGCTCTGCGTGCCATAGGTTCGCCATCATGCATATAGACCATAGAGTCTTAACATGCAACAGATTTATCACAATGATTTATGTTATTTAATACATTCAGTAGTAAATTTTTATAGTTGGCTTATTATGAAACAGAAATTTTGCATCTTAATTTTTCATGTTCTGACGGTCTGATGTAAGTCAGTTTTTTATGCAAATTCACTTGGCACATGATAAATATCCTTTCTAGCAGTTGTCATGCAATTCTTGAAAAATGAATAAAAAGATAAGTTTCACTGCACAATAAACCCCAAAAAGATAGAGCCTATTTTGGCCTTACTTTTCAGTTAATGTGGCTTGTTTGATATGGTACATCTTTTTTTCAATGGCACAATTTTGCAGTACATATAAAACATGATTCGTTTGTAGAGATTTCAGAGTGAATGTCAGTCGGTGAATCTGTGGTTGATGGTGATTCCAGTCACTGCATCGATGGTTGCCATTAGCCACACATTTAATCCTTGCAGCTTGGAATTCCTGCTATTGCATGAATACATTTTAAATCATCCTTGTTAGTGATATTCACACTACTGTTATTAATGCAGATGGAGCCCCCTCCATCTGTATCTGTTTCCATTCATTCCAATATAAACAACATGACAGATGCTTTTTTCCGTCATGTTAGTTTACTTGTGACAGAAGAAAAAATCCTTCATAAAAGTCCATCATACCCTGGCTTTGGAAATCACCTTCATCCCGGACCTGGATGGATGGAGGACCTGGCTGCAGAACCCAAGACAAACGATAGTGCTCACCAAAAAGTGTGGCTCCTATGGAACACATTCTATTTCTCTGCTACTTTTTGAAACTTCAATAAACCTTTAAATGGAACCCCCCTCCGCATGGTTTAAGATGCAACAGTGTTGAGTTACTTTTTTTACACAAAATAAGACAACTAATAGTTGACATAAACTTAATATAGACATCCTAAAGATGCATCAGTTTTAACAACAGTCATTTTAGCCTGGTGCTGTCTACGCTGACACTCCTTAAATCCTAGACAATAACACTAACCCCTGCGTCGGTATTCCGTTCGGGGGAGTCTGCATGGGGGCCCCCCGAACGGAATACCAAA